>NC_058408.1:57537075-57545079 GCF_002201575.2 Neomonachus schauinslandi
GATAGATAGATAGATAGATAGATAGATAGATAGATAGATAGATAGATAGATAGATAGATACTGGTCCTTAGCCTCTTTTCTTTTCACCTGAAATATTTATGAACATATTCTAGATCCAAATATATAGAACTTTATCATTTTTAATGGCCATGGAGAATCTCTTAAATGCATGTAATGAAATGTATCTCTTAGTGATGGACATTTAGATAATTTTAATGGGGGAGGAAGGAATTATTACCAAGACTGCACGAAACGTCCTTTCTCATATATTCCTGTGCAGTTGTCAAATCATTTCTTTAGGCAAATTCCCAGAAGCACAGCTACCGGATTAAATAAGTGATATCCATTCTCTTCCTAGTATCACCCACATCGGTGAAGGAGAATCATTATACTCCCAGAACCCACCTCAGTGAAAAGGAGTAAAAATCTGGGATTGTTTTTTACAAAGTAGCACAAAGCCATGGGAGGAGTACTGACAGCCCTAGCACCGCTGTTGAAGCCGGGAGAACAGTGGTGAGGAGGCAAATCACACCACAACTATTTTCTTAGGTTTCCTCTCGCTCCCTCCACTCCACCTCCCTGCATGCAAGCACGCATGCGCGCACGCACCACCCCACTCTGATCCACAGCGGGTCTATGTGGTTTATTGAAAGTAACCAAAACTGCAGTGAAATTTCGTCACTGGTGGTGATGAATACTTTCAAAACCATTTGTCCTTAGACTCAGACCACCATGAGACATTCGTCAGTGGCTAAACTTAGTCACATGAAGCAAACTTTCTCCAGTCACTGCTTGCTCTAATGTCAGATAACCCAGGCTACTTTTCTCAATTTATCTTCTCTCTCCACATTTCTATAAATGCTAATGCCAGGCTACCTAGTAGAAGTTAAAAAACTTATTCAATGAAAAATTTTGCTTCTTGGGATGCCTGGGTGGTTCAGTCAGTTAAGCGTCTGCCTTCGGCTCAGGTCATGATCTGCGGGTCTTGGGATTGAGTCCCCTATCGGTCTCCCTGCTCCTCCCTCTGCCTGGTGTTACCCCTGCTTGTGCTCTCTATCTCTCTTTGACAAATAAATAAATAAAATCTTTTTTTAAAAAAAGAGAATAGTTTTGCTTCTTTTTTAAATATTTTATTAATTTATTTGACAGAGAGAGAGAGCACGCACAAGCAAAGGGAGCTGCAGAGGGGGGAGCGGCAGAGGGAGAAGCAGGCTCTCCGCTGAGCAGGGAGTCTGACATGGGACTCAGTCCCAGGACCCCCCATCCTCATCATGACCTGAGCCGAAGGTAGATCCATAACTGACTAAGCCACCCAGGCGCCCCTGAAAAGTTTTGTTTTCTAGAAGGACAAAGGGGGAAAGAATTGGAGGATGCACCCTCCTCATTTGGCTTTCCCTATAAAAGTCCTACACTTAAATCCTCTGAAAAAATGTAGCAGATCTAAAACAAAAGAAAATGTTTTCCTAATTTTTACTCTTCACTGCCAAAAATTGATACAGCAAGAACAGTGCACACAGAATCACCATGAAAAGTCATGAGGATAGAATTTCCATTCCAAATTTCACATGAGAGCTAATATTCTTGTAGTACCTTGTAAAAAACCAAAATTTTTCATTTGAACATATACTAGAGTCTTATGATAAGAAAATTTCTACAGACAGATTTAAGCCCTAGAAAATATTTAGTTCTGGGATTGTGCATATATAGCCATGCACAATCACAGAACTCAATAAATAAATAAATAAATAAATAAAGCGTTACCAAATTGCCAATTTCTAAGATGCCTATTTTTTTCACATTTTTAATTTTGTAAAGTTGGAATCAGTCTTAGATTGTTTACACTGAATGTGGTAGCATCATTTTCCCTGAAAATTCCTATTAAGTGTCTTACCATTGCTTTTATTTTAGAACAGAAGAAATGCAATGTTTCTCAATAAATTGCCCAAAATGTTAACAGAGGCTTGAGATAAAACCCTTTGCTGAAACAAAGGGTTTTTTTTTCAAGTACAATCTCCAGATCATCAATACCGCCGTGTACATCCAGACCTCAAGAGGCAATGTGTTTTCAATAGCCAAACTGTGGAAAGAGCCAAGATGTCCATCAACAGATGAATGGATAAAGAAGATGTGGTATATATATACAATGGAATATTACGCAGCCATCAAAAGGAATGAGCTCTTGCCATTTGCAACGACGTGGATGGAACTGGAGGGTATTATGTTGAGTGAAATAAGTCAAACAGAGAAAGACATGTATCATATGATCTCACTGATATGAGGAATTCTTAATTGCAGGAAACAAACTGAGGGTTGCTGGAGTGGGGGGTGGGGCGGGAGGGATGGGGTGACTGGGTGATAGACACTGGGGAGGGTATGTGCTCTGGTAAGCGCTGTGAATTGTGCAAGACTGTTGAATCTCAGATCTGTACCTCTGAAACAAATAATGCAATATATGTTAAGAAAAAAAAAGAAGAAGAAGAAGGTAGCGGGAGGGGAAGAATGAAGCAGGGGAAATCGGAGGGGGAGACGAACCATGAGAGATGATGGACTCTGAAAAACAAACAGGGTTCTAGAGGGGAGGGGGGTGGGAGGATGGGTTAGCCTGGTGGTGGGTATTGAGGAGGGCACATTCTGCATGGAGCACTGGGTGTTATGCACAAACAATGAATCATGGAACACTTCATCTAAAACCAATGATGTAATGTATGGGGATTAACATAAGAATAAAAATAAATAAATAAAATTTATATCTCAAAAAAAAAAAAAAAAGAGGCAATGTGTTTTTACCAGAGCTTCTCATGGTCCATTCCCTCCATTCCCTCTTCATGCTGACCAGCCAAACAACAAAGGCATTTTCTTTTGGTCTGGCAGGGGCTGAATCTTCCTCTGCTTGGTATGGTGCCTGACAGGAAGATTGGCAACTTCTCTACTGTCAGTACAGAATGTTTGTGGTAGACCACCATGAAGCTGAAGCTGGGGGCAGGTGGTGGAGCAGAGAGGAAATAGCTTCTCTTCTGAAAGCACTGTGTGGAGGAGAGGTAAAGGCAGAAGAGGAAAATTCTGATCCGCTCCCCACCCCCATTCTTCTCAGCCTCTGCTGTTTGCCAACCTGAAATCTTACTCATTAGACTTTCCATGGGAGAGAGACTCTACGGTTCTTTGGCCCCTCTTTAGAGCTAGAGATTTCCCCTAGGTGAGGGACCACCAGTGCTCAAATAAAAAAATGGAAAAAAAAAAAACAGTGCTGTATGTAAAAATGGAAAATGTGAAATGCTATGTACTGCTTAAACATAAAGTATTACTGGGATGCCTGGGTGGCTCAGTCAGTTAAGTGTCTGACTCTTAATTTCAGTTAGGTCATGATCTCAGGGTGGTGAGATGGAGCCCCTCATCCAGCTCCTTGCTGGGTATGGAGCCTGTTTAAGAGTATCTCTCTGTCTCTACCCCTCCTCCCTCAAAAATAAATAAATAAATAAATAAATAAATAAATAAAGCATTACCAAATTGCCAATTTCTAAGATGCCTATTTTTTTCACATTTTTAATTTTGTAAATTTGGAATCAGTCTTAGATTGTTTACACTGAATGTGGTAGCATCATTTTCCCTGAAAATGGACCTAACCAACAGGCTGGGAAAAGGGCCATCTCAGTAAGGTGGGCTGTTCGAGAGACCACGTTGCTCTGAGTGAGCTACTGTATGAACGGAAAAGCTGATTTTTCTTCCATTCTCCACCACATAAGTGTCACATTGTGGTTCTCTCTTTGTGATGTTTCACCATGTGACTCTGGTTTACAGCATTCCAATTTAATGTGTTTTTGCATGCTGTATTCTGTGGCAAAGGCAAATATCCTCTGATACCCATACACCCTCATGATCCTGTTACTTTCTGTGGCCTTTACCTCATGCCTCTGGAGAAGTGCTAGCTTCTCTACGAGGGAGAGCCTCAGCACCTTCTCCATGTGAGGTTAACTAGGATGCTCCTTGAACCCCTGAAAGTATTTTATCAATCTCAATAGTCTTGAGAAGCATGGGGACCAATACAACAATTAAAGTTATGCCCCCGAATTTTCATTGTATGTGAGCTCCAAGTTTCATGTCATAGGTTACACACAACAATTAAAATTGTTTTGCAGTCATTACCTCATATTCAACAACAATTCACTCATACTTTACTCATTCATGCAACAGATATTTTACTAAGCATCTAGCAGTTCCAAGCCCAGTGATAGGACTGGGAACAATGGGTGAATCAAAAAAAGAGCTGTAACCCAGAATAATTATTCAGTAACTAAAAACAGCAAAGCATTCTCTGGGAGCACAGAGAAGGGACATCTCCCCTAGTGGGTAAGGGTGGGGCAGAAAAAAAGAAGTCAAAGAGGACTGATCACTCAGCTAAGTTTCAAACGATGAGTAGGAATTTCTAATTAAGGAAGGAAGGATGCTCCCGCATTCTGGACAAAGGAAAACTCCAATGGCATGAAGAGGATGGAGAAAACAAATATGTGGATTCTGATGGGGCAAGCTGGTATGGAGTGAGATGCAAGAAGCAGAGGTAAGAAGAGGCCAGATGGCAAAGGACTTCACCTATTAAACCAACACATGTGGATCTTAACCTTAAGCTGTTTGGGGGAGCCATTGAAGTCTTTAAGCAGAGAGGTAATGGAGTCAGATACTAGGTAAGAGAATTGTGATGAGGTTGACAGCCTTCCAACCAAAATCAGTGACCCAATCTTGCCTGTACCCCGCCTCAGTGTCAGTCACATGAGAGCCCCTTGAAGAAGGCTTGTTGATTGGACTGGCATTTTCTATCTCAAGTTTCATTCCTTTGTCACGCACCCATGGACCCACGGGCATTTTATCATCCCAATGAGTGCCTATGAAAAGAGTTTAAAGACTCCTCAGTGGTTTTCCACATCTCACAGCTGGGCTTGGAGGACCTCCCTAAAGAAATAGGAGAAAGTGTATTAGAGGCTGAGGTAGCTTGAATTCTGGCCAAGAACACCAACATTGCAATGAGTAGAAACCAGTCAGTGAAATATGGTGAGGCTCTCACCATAGGATTATTAGCATAGGAACACCAGACACTCCAAAGAGGACTGGTTAAGGCATCAGAAACAGTCTCAGCTTCACCACTAAGGGTCTGTATCACCTTGGACAAGTCACCTAAATAACCCTCAGCTTCCCCTCTAAAAAAAAATGGAAAAAATATCCTATCAATCCTGACTATCAAATATATTTCAAAATGAAGTAAAATATGAGAAAGTGCCTTGTATGCAGTAAGATATTGTAAAAGATAAATTGTTGATGTTAGTGTCTCTGCATCTATATGGAGTCATTCACCTACATGTTAAAATGATATTCTTCTCATCACAAAAATTTTTTTTCTCTTTTTTCTTTTTCTTTTTATTGTAGCTATATGAGATGACAGATGCCAACTAAATTTGCCATATTGGTCACTTCACAGTACATCTGAGCCAAACCATTATTCTGTATACTTTAAACTTACACCATGATATATGTCAATTATATCTCATTAAAACTGGGAAAAATCATTTTCTTGTTCCCGTCTTTGCTAACAAGTACTCTTTCTATTTCTTCCCCTCAGCGGGAAATAATGGGCAGCAATATCTGTAATGCTTGCAAAAGCTCACACGGCAAAACATTTTAATACTAGAATAGCAGTATTTATTTATAATATTTATTATAATTTATAATACCTATAATTATTTCTAATGAAATCATATTTCTTTAAGGAAGATATCAAGCAGTGTGCAATTATGGATATAATGGACTTTCACATACTCTTCAACAGCTCAGAAGAATGTAGAATACCACTATCTCCATTCACAGAGAGGAAACTGAGGCCCAGAGAGATTTAGTGACTGCCCAGGGTCTCTCAGTGGGTGAACAATAGAGCTGATTGCCTCCAAACGTCCCTTTGCTAGTAACAGTGCAGCAAATAGCCAGTTCTGGGTGCTAAATAGGTACTCAATAAATGACCAATTAAGACATACATGTAGCTACAATTAATGCTGTCATTTTTCAGTATTTGAAAGTTCTGGTGGCTAAAGATTACAGTGGTTCTGTGGCTAAGAATGGCCAAAATCATTCACCTTGAGAGGATGAAAGCACCCTCTTTAAATATGTGTTTGGAAAGAACAGTAGTAGAATAGAATTCTCGGAAATGTTTCTTTGTCCACAATTCATTTAGTTACATTTGCTTCTGCAACAAATATTTACTGAGGCCTACAGCATGTCAGTCATTTTTTTCCTAAGAACTGGGGCTACAAGAGTAAACAAAACCAAATCTGTGACTTCAAAGAGCAAACATTTTGGCCAGGAAGCAAGACAATAAACAGAATTAAACAAGTAAAAATCTATTGTACACCAGAAAGTGGTAAGTGCTAAAGAGAAAAAATAAAGCATGGAAAGGGAGAATGAAATATTGAAGAAGGGGTAGCTGAGATTTTAGATAAGGAAGCTGGAAAAAGCCTCACTGAGAAGACAACTTTTGAGCAAAGGGCTGAAAGAAATGGGGAAGCCAGCCATGCAGCTAAGGGAAGAGCATTCCAGGCAGGCAGAGGAAACAGCAAGTACAAAGGCCTGAGGCGGGGGTGTGCCTGGTACATTGAAGAAGTATCCAAAAAGTCCAAAGTAGCTGGTTTGAAAACAAAGGGGAGAGGGTAGCAGATGAAGTCATAGAGGTGACAGGGAGCAAGACCAATCCAGGCCTTCAGGTTTTGTGGTTAAAGACTTTGACTTTTTGGGCACCTTGGGTGGCTCAGTCAGTTAAGCATCCGCCTTCGGCTAGGGTCAGGATCCTGGGATCAAGCCCCGCATCAGAATCCCTGTTCAGCGGGGAGTCTGCTTCTCCCTCTTCCTCTGCTCCTCCCTGGCCTGCTCGTTCTCTCTCTCTCTCTCTCTGGCAAATAAAATCTTTAAAAAAAATAATTTAAAAAATAAATAAATAAATAAAGACATTGACTTTTACACTGAGTGGGAAAAGAAGACACTGGATGTGTAAAAAGGTGCAATACGATCTGACCTAGGTCGACAAGTCCTCTCTGGCTGTGCTGATGATAGATCACAGGGGGCTAAGATAGATACAGAGTGGAGATGAGGCTGGACTAGACCCCTGGCAGGGGGTGGGGGAAGAAGGCTCAAAGGCTGGTTCTATTCTGAAGGTAGGACTGACATGATTTGCTGACAAACTAGGTGTGGAATGGTAGAACATGAGTAAAGTAGAGGATGATACCAAGTTTTTTGATATGAGCACCTGAAAAAATGGTGTCTATTCTTATTAACGGAGATAGGGAAACACAAGAGTTGCTGGTTTGGGGAAGAATATTAAGAGTTTTGGACATGTTAAGTTTGAGATGCTTAGTAGACATCCAAATGGAAACATCAGGTAGACAGGTAGCTAGGTCAGGAGTTCAGAGGAAACATTGGGACTTGAAGTAATCATTTGAGAGTCATCAGTATATACGTGGCATTGAAAGCCAGGATAACGGGTGAAAGCACAAACACAGTGAAAGCTAATGGAAAAGAGAAGATGCCCAATGACTGAGGCTTAGGACACCCCGAAGTCTACAGGGTGGGAAGATGAGGAGGAACCAGCAAGAGAAAATGAGAAGTAGTCGGAAAAACAGAAGGAAGAGCAGAGTCATGTGGTGTCCTAGAAACCAAGATAGGAGAATATCTGTAAGAAAATGGTGAGCAATTTCTTCAAATGCTGGATATAGGTCAGAAAATGAGGACTTAGAAATGACAGGTGGGTTTAACACAGGACAGTCACGATGACCACGAGGAGAGAAGTTTCAGTGGGTCAGTAGGAGCAAAACCTTACTGATGAGGGTTCAAGAGGGCCTGGGAGAAGAATGGGAGGCAGCCAATATATACAGTTTTTTTTTTTTTTTTTTTTTAAGGTCTCGGTTATATTTTTTTTTTTATTTATTTTTTTATTCTTATGTTAATCCCCATACATTACATCATTAGTTTTAGATG
>NC_058408.1:57545179-57582382 GCF_002201575.2 Neomonachus schauinslandi
CTTCATTCTTCCCCTCCCGCTACCTTCTTCTTCTTCTTTTTTTTTTCTTAACATATATTGCATTATTTGTTTCAGAGGTACAGATCTGAGATTCAACAGTCTTGCACAATTCACAGCGCTCCCCAGAGCACATACCCTCCCCAGTGTCTATCACCCAGTCACCCCATCCCTCCCACCCCACCCCCCACTCCAGCAACCCTCAGTTTGTTTCCTACAATTAAGAATTCTTTAAGGACAGAGGTCTTAGCCTACAGCCTACAGTTGTCTCACAAATGTCGCAATAAAGGCTTGAAAAGAAGAAGGACTGTAGCTTAAGGAGGAAATTGGATCAAGAGAGGGTGTTTTATTTATTTTTATTGTTAGATGGGAGAAATAATATCAAGTTTGCATGCTGATGGGAATGATCTAGTGAGAAGTTTAACAATAAATGTAATACCCAAGGTATCAACCAAATATATTTACTCTCCTTCCAAAAATTTGAATTTATAAATGCATGTCCCCTAGAAACTGGTTAGGTATTCCTGACTATGCTTTCAATCTCATTACTTCTCCCAGGAACTAATCACATTAGCAATTTGATCTACAATTAAACTATTTCCTGGTATTTTCTAGAATCTATAATAATTATGCTTTTTCAATAAAGATGCTGTTTCATTAAAAGAGCTTCATAAATAAACATTAAACATAAATTATCTACTCTTATGTTTTAGCAATAAGAAAAATCACTATTGATACCAAAATTAAAAGGAAAGTCATGTCCGGGGATAGACTGATTGTCCCCCCCACCACTGCCCCATTTCAGCTACTACTAATTAGTATTTGCTTTAACCTCCATATTTATTCAGAGTCCCAGTGGCAGGTCAACTTCTCCTAAGAGTTGGATATCTGGGGGCCATCATTCACTTCAGAGAGAATTCACAGGAGAAGCTCCCTGCCTGGCAGTCACCTTCCCAACATCAGCACCATCACTGTACACACTGTTACATTCACCAATTCCTTCAAGAGAATCTCATCTTCAAAGTTGTGGTTTCCTCCCCAACTACAGCTTAACTTTTTAATATAACACCCTTCAACCTTTCCTTCCTGTTGCTTCTGCCCTTGCCCCAAGCCAAGAGTAGTGAAAACTCTGCTAAGTACTAACCCTGAGTCTCTCTCTCAGCATCTGGATCCCTAAGGTCACTCCAGATGTAATATTTAGTAACAAAATGATTCCTAATTCTCACTGCAAATCTCTTTATCTCCTTTCTATTAAGTAAGTAATATTATATCAGCCTAGTCTTTATTTTTTTATAGTTTATTTTAGTTCTACTGAGACTATCTACCCTCCCGCATTTGACTTTTTAACTGTTACATATTTTGAACAGAACAAAGAATAGTTTTAGACTGCAGTTGCCTTTGTGGGTACACACACACATACACACACACATACATTTTCATATGCCAGATTACAGTGAGTATAGCTTAAAATTGTTTAGCATAGTAGCTAGCATTTTATAAGCACTTACTCCAGATGTGGCACTCTGCTAAGCATTTGGCATGCATTATCTTATTTGATTCTCCATTTTATTCCTGACAAAACTAAAAATTGGGGGAGGTTGGGGCACCTGCCCCAAGTCAGACAGCTAGTAAGTGATTGATCAGGGATTTGAACACAAGTAATCTGGCTCCAGCACTCTTACACTTAGCCACAAAGGCAGAAGAGAACCATCTTGCAGGGAAAATTGTATGGGCAGTGCCCCTAAATCTTTTCTAGCACAGAGGACAGAGACACCTCCCAGGGGTATACATATATGTATACCAAGGCTCCCCATGTAGGATTTTTTAATGTTCCTATATTTTTACAGAAATCTGTTGCATTTCTATATACCAGTAATGAAGGAGCAGAAGGACAAAATAAGAAAACAATCCCATTTACAATTGTACCAAAAATAATAAGACACCTAGGAATAAACTTAACCAAGGAGGTGAAAGACCTATACCCTGAAAACTGTAAAACATTGGTGAAAGAAAATGAAGAGGACACAAAGAAATGGAAAGATATTCCATGCTCATGGATTGAAAGAACAAATATTGTTAAAATGTCTATACTACCCAAAATAATCTACATATTTAATGCAATCCCTATCAAAATACCAACACCAGTTTTCACAGAACTTGGACAAACAATCCTAAAATTTGTATAAAAACACAAAAGACCCCAAATAGCCAAAGCAATCTTGAAAAAGAAAAGCAAAGCTGAGGCATCACAATTCCAGACTTCAAATTATATTACAAAGCTGTAGTAATCAAAACAGTATGGTACTGGCACAAAAATAGACACATAGATCAATAGAAGAGAATAGAGAGCCCAGAAATAAACTCACGATTATACGGTCAATTAATCTTCAACAAAGGAGGGCAGAATATGCCATGGGAAAAATTCTCTTAACAAATGGTGTTGGGAAAACTGGACAGCTACATGCAAAAGAATGAAACTGGACCCCTTTCTTACACCATAAACTCAAAATGGATTAAAGACCTAAACGTGAGACCTAAAACCATAAAAATCCTGGAAGAGAGGATAGGCAGTAATTTCTCTGACATCAGCAATAGCAACATTTTTCTAGATATGTCTCCTAAGGCAAGGGAAGCAAAAGCAAACATAAATTATTAGGACTACATCCAAAAAAAAAAAACTTCTGCACAGCCAAGGAAACAACCAACAAAACTAAAAGAAAACCTACTGAATGGGAGAGCAAATGGGAGAAACCTACTGAATGGGAGAGCATATTTGCAAATGACATATCTGATAAAGGGTTAATATCCAAAATATATAAAGAACTTATACAGTTCAACATTAAGAAAATAAATAATCTAATTTTAAAATGAACAGAAGACCTGAACAGACATTTCTCCAAAGACATACAGGTGGCCAGCAGACATATGAAAAGATGCTCAATGTCACTAATTATTAGGAAAATGCAAATCAAAACTACAATGAGCTATCACCTCACATTTGTCAGAATGGCTAAAATCAACAACACCAGGAACAAATGTTGGCGAGAATGTGGAGAAAAAGGAACCCTCATGCACGATTGGTGGGAATGCAAACTGGTGCAGCTATTGTATTAAACAGTATGGAGGTTCCTCAAAAAATCAAAAATAGAATCCAGTAATTCCACTATTGGGTATTTACCCAAAGAAAACAAAAACACTAATTTGAAAAGATATATACTGCCTTATGTTTATTGTAGCACTATTTACAATAGACAAGATATGGAAGCAACTCAAGTGTCCATTGATAGATGAATGGATAAATAAAATATAATAAGATATGTGTTACTTAGCCATAAAAAAAGAATGAAACCTTGCCATTTGAAACAGCATGAATGGATCTAGAGAGTATAATGTTAAGTGAAATAAATCAGTCAGAGAAAAACAAATACCATATGACTTCACTCATATGTGGAATTTAAGAAACAAAACAAATGAACACACACACAAAAAGAGAGACAAACCAGAAAACAGACTCTTAACTATTGAGAACAAACTGATGGTTACCAGAGGGGAGGTGCGCGGGGGGGTGGGTAAAATAAGTGAAGGGAATTAAGGGTACACTTAATCACGGTGAGCACTGAGCAATGTATAGAATTGTTGAATCACTATATTGTACACTGTATGAAATAACACTGTATATTAACTGTACTGGAATTAAAATTTTAAAAAATATTTTTAACGTCCCTATATTTTGTAGATCCCACTGCTATCTGTCTGTCTGGGATTCTCTTTCCTTGCCACCATGCACATTCTACTGAAACTTCCCCAAATGTAAGCCTTGAAGGATATCTATAACACTGTTTATTAGAGGAACATTACGGTTTGTTCCAAGCCTGAAACTCTGATTTAATCTCTGTAGACATCGTGCATCTATTATGACTGTGTCTTTTGACTGCATCATGTAGGGCAGGTCTATTTAAATTCTAAAAATCAAAGTCACTTTCTACACATAGAAAATTATGGTTTAAACATCATGTTTTCTAAAATCCTTCTGGTCCCAACATTTTAAAGTTTCAGAAATATATTCTCTGAGTCATTTCTTTCTTGAGATAAAGATATGGTCCCTAGTATTTCAAGTGGTACCTCTGCAGGAAACATATGTAAGTTCTGTGGGTTGTACTCAATTGGGGAAATGTTATGGTCAGCGAGGTTACGTGCAAGCCTATCCACCTCCTTCATGCAAATTATAAAAAGGCATCCCCTCTGGACAAATTAGAAAAGGATGTCCTTCTGTGAAGAAGGAGGAGTGTTTGGGCTGAGTTTCAGTTTCCTCTTGCCTCCTTCGTTGGACACTCTCGTATAGTGTACAAACCGCTCAGCTGAATGCAACATCCCTGATGTTGAAGACATTTGTTTCAAGCCAAACTCAAACCTTAGGGAAATTCTGAAAGGTTATTATAGATGGCACCGTATACAACCTGTAGGCTCTCTGAGCTACACAGAGATTATACTAAGGACTAAAACTTTCGTGTTTGCAATGTTGATCTCACTATTTATTCTCCAAAAGGTAAATACAGCACCTCTGTAACAGGGATCAAAACTCAATCTCAAATGATCCATGATTGAAACATTACTCTGATTAACTAACCTACAGAGGAAATAGGCCACCCTATACTCGAAGCTTCTCTTTCAAATAGATTATAAGTTCCTCAAGACAACTGTTTGTTCATTCTTATACCTTCAGAATTGACTACAGCACCTGGCACCAAATAGTTGTTCAATAAACAATTACTGAAGGAACTCACTCTCTGGAGTTCATTAGAGTCAAGACGGGATATTATGGACATAAACGAAACGTGATGGAAACAAAGTCAAATTGAGAAAAGTCAACTTGGAGCAGTGGCTTTCAACCCGCATGTGGCATCTTCACATGCCTGCTGGTTCTAACACATCTCCCACTCTGCCCCTGCCCAACTTTGAGAACCCCTAAAGGGTTGAGATATTCTGGGACACTCATTGTGAAGGTCTCCCAAGATAGCTTACACAAACCTAACCAGAGTGCAGAGGTACAGTTCTCAACCTTGAAGGGCAAGGGTGTTTATCAGAATCAGCCCCCGCCACTCCCATTAAGGACTTTAATGACAACTTGCATTGGAATGAGGCCCCTGGGGATTTATATTGTGGCTAATGACTATTTACTGGCTGGTACCTTCCCTTAAGAAAAGTAAATTTCATAATCATGTCTTTCTTTACACACCTTTTTTTAAAATAAAAAATACTTTCAACTTAAAGAAAGTACAGATAATAACAATTATCAGTGTACTTGCTACTCAGAATTAACAAGTAACACTGTGCCTTATTTCCTCCAGATATTTTTTTTTTAATAACACAGTGCAGTCTCTTTAGTATCCTCCCCGCCCCCATTTATTTCCCATCCCCCTCAGCAAGGGCAAGCACTACCCTGCAGCTGAGCAGTATTTTTATTGTCCATGTTTAACGTTTTGCTCCCAATGGAAGAGTATGGGAATTATTTCCCCTTATTCTCCTAAAACGTGGTATTATCGGTCTGTAGTTTTGCCAATCTGATGGCTATGAAATAGCACTGAAACTTGCATTTCTCTGATTCCTAGAAAGTCTGAGCATTTATCATACATTTGTGAGCCTTCCAAACTCCCTTTTCTCTAATTGGACAATTAATATGTTTTGCCCATTTTTCTATTAGGTTGTTAGATTTTTCCTATTGGTCTTCAAAAATTCCTTTAATATTCTGGATACGAATCCTGCAAATATATTTTCCCAGTCATACAGAAGTAATTGGGGAGTTTTAAATTGAAGTTGTCAAACTAATCAATATTTTCCTTTGTCATTTTCCCTTTTGTAACTTAAGAATATTTCCTTCGAAACTTAAACCATATTTTCATCTGGAAGGTTTTTCACACTTAGTCTTCTAATCTCTCTGGACTCTGGTTTTGAGTATAATGTGAGGTCGGTATGTAGTTTTATATTTTTCAATACAAAAAGCTACTTTTCCCCCATACATTTATTAGCTAATATAACATTTTTCAGACTCTAGATTTGCAATCTGTTAATGAAACATGAAAACAATTTAGTGGGTCCTAGCCACCATTTTTCAGAAAATTAAATAATATGGAAAATATTAGGCTACATTGCTTTAATAAGAGTAAATGGTGTTTCATAAAACACATAGACAAACATATATATTAGGTGGTTACTAGGTTATGGGATAAACTATATTTTTTCTGTGGATTATGGCCAGAAACTGTATGAAATAGACTAAAAAATGTGGATCCTTCCTCCCAGTGATTTGTAGCACTATCTTTATCATGATTTCTTATGTGACTGGCTTTGTTTCTGGGCTGTCTTCTCTGTTTTTGTGGATTCTTTGCTTAATCTCATGCTTACATCACATTTTACTTGTGTGGTCTATTAAGTCTGTTTTCCATGTTAATTTTTAAAATGGTCTTGATAATTCTTGACCATTTATTATTACATGTGAATTTTAGACTCCGCTTGGCCAAATAAAACAAACAAAACACGTACAGTATTTTTTCATTAGAACTACTTTGAACGCCTTCATTGGTTTGAGGAGAACTGGCATATTTATAATAGAATTGGCATATTTATAATGTTGAATCTTGGTCTGCTCTCCTCGATTTAGGTTTGCTTTTATGTTCTTCAATATTTCTTCCACAAGTTTTTCTCATGTTTAGGTTTTCAATTAACAAACATGTATATATACCACATCACTATTCTAAGTCCTTTATAAAATATTCACTAATTTTCATAAGACCTGTATGAGATGGAACTATTTCCCCCATTCTTTGCTATGTTACACATGAGAACTCAAGTACAGAGAGATTAGCTAATTTTATCAAGGTCACTGTTGGTTCACAACCATGAGAGGTCCCCCAGGTGAAATTCGAAACCAGTTCCCATACATGGAGGGCAGAGGAGACCAAAGAAAGAGGCAGACCACTCCAGATTGGTAGGTGGCAGTTTTAACAAGCAAGGGACCTTACGTACAAGGCTGTCTTGGATGGCCAAAAGACAAGTCCACACGCTGTCACCAGAATCTTAAAAGTTTACACAGAGGTCTTAACCACGTTCAGTCCCATATTCAGTATATATGGTCTCAATAACACGTTGTTCTCTCAAGGCTGGGACCTTGAAACAGCTTCTACTATGAGAACTGTGGGTGGAACATACATTCCAAGGTCAGGGGAGGGAGTGAAGAGTCTTCCATTGCCCGAGCCCAGCTCATGGGTCAATGAACAGTCGCCTCCTCTCAATGACTTCCTTTAACAATCACACATACAGAAATACAGCAGCCAGGATCTGACTGCAGATAACCTGGTCCCAGAGTCCTTGTGCTTACCCACTATGCCATGCTGACTCTCCAAACAGTTCATCAGATTTGTTTCCCAGTATCTCCCTGGGGTTTTTTGGTAAAAAAAACCATCTGCAGGGAGCCAGATGCGGCGCTCGATCCCAGGACCCTGGGATCATGACCTGACCAAAGGCAGACACTTAACGACTGGGCCACCCAGGGGTCCCACCAATTTCTTTATTCCCAGTTAACTCTTGCATCCCAGTCCTTCCCTCTGGTTTAATTTTCTTTCCCCAGAAGTACATACTTATTATTTCTTTTACTGATCTAAATAGGAAACTAAGTCCTTGTATATCTGAAAATGTCATTATTTTGCCTCAAATTTTTGTGTAACTGACTGTGGAATTTCAGACTGACATACACTTTTTCTTAACACTTTGAAGACATCATTCCATGCTATCATCTGGTGTTTATTGTTGTTATAAAAAGTCTGTTGTCTGGAAATTGTTTGGGTACCTTCTAATTTGTCTTTTCTCTCTGATAGCTTTTAAGAATTTTTGGACTTTAGGGCGCCCCTCCCCCCGCCCCCCTGCTTGTGTGCATTCTCTATCTCTCAAATAAATACATTTTTTTAGAAAAAAGAATTTTTGGTCCTTGATGTTTTTCAGTTCCACCACAATGTGTCTGGGTATATATAATTTTTTAATTTATTCTGCTTCAACTTAATACATTCTTTCAATCTGAAAATTCATCTCTCTCATCAGTTCTGCTAAATTCTCAGACATCATCATTTTGGATACATCCTGTAATGCTTCTGGTTCCTCTGTTGGAGCTCCTGTGAGAAGTATGCCCGACCGCCTCATTCTATCCTCTGTGTCTCTTATCCTCTCTTCTGCATTTCCCACATTTTTCTTCCCCATGTTGCATTCAAATTACTCTCTTTTAAACTAAGTTCCTATTTGCTGATTTTCTTCTCAGATGTGTCTGATTTAATGTTTAATCTGTCTATTAAGAGGTTGTAATTATTATCCTCAATTTTTTATTTGAATCATTCTTTGTTTTACTATTTTAATCATTGTTGTTTTAAGAATAACTCCTTCTAAGATTGCTCTATTTTCTGCATTCCTTGAGTTTTGGTTCTCTCATTGTTGTCTGTTATCTCTCTCTCTCTCTCCCTCTCCCTCCTGCTTTCTCTCTGTCTCATGGCCATGGGATTCCTTCGATATTTCGTGGTGTATGAATGGAAGTGAAGCTTCTGGCAGAAGTTTTCTTCTGAAGGAGCATCCTCTCTTGCTCCTCCCAGAGCAGTGTTGCATTGGCCTTTCCTGGGATCTCACTGGTTTCACTATTTTTGGATTGGTGGGGGTGTTTTGTCTGATTGTTGGCTTCCTTGCTTAAAGTTTCAACACTCTGCAGATGGTGTAAATTAGGGTTGTACACCTTCTCTCAATTCAAGTTTGGGATCCTCATTTCTCTTAGTTTACCCTTTTCCAACCCATAGTCCAGAATATGTGACTACTCACATGCTTGTCCCCAGACTGTCAGGCAGAGATTTTCCAATCTATCTCATGGATGGCACCATGTGATACCTGGCTTTGTGCAAGGAGGTCAGTTCCAACTCTTCACTTCGTAGGAGCTTGAGATGTCATCTTCTCTTTGAAAATCCCCAACCTTCCTCTCCACCTAAGGTTTACATCCTGCTTCTATAGGCACTGTGCACAGACTTCCCCTCCATGTTTTTAAATTGAGAAATTAATTTTTCTCATGCCATATCATATCATATTATATTCTAGTCTTCTTGGCACTTCTATGTGGTTGGACTGAAGTTTATCTGTATATGTCAGTTTTCTCTTGCCATATTGATTGGAAGTAATCTACACATTGGTTCTTAAACTTAATGTATATATGAATCTCTAACTACACAATATTCAAAATGAAATTTGCACAGGAGTTTCTCTCACAAGTAAAGTATACCTTGATTTGTTGAAGGCCACTGGCTCTGGTTTTCAGAGATAGCACATTGTCTTGTGTATAGATTCACTGCTACCAAAATATTTATTTGGTTTTCTGAGATCAAGGGTTTCCCTGAGCCCTGAGTCTTGGACATCCTTAAACATCCAATGTTTACATGGATGTAGCTCACATGAGCTCTGACAGCACCAACTGTCAAAAGTTGCAAGAGTCGGTAAGCAAATGATAGTACAGCTACAAACGGTAGCACAGAAGGGCCACAGGTTCCATCTAGCTGTTGTGAAGAGGCCAGGTAGTATTCTGCCAGATAAGGAGCTTTGCAGTACTTCACGAGGAACCAAGTCGCTTTCCCGAGGCAGCCCTTGCAGTCACAAGGGGCCTCTCTGTCCCTTTGACATGGAAGTCAAGGTTGAAGGCTCAAATTCCATAGCCTTTATAAACTCAAAACTCTCCCCACAGTTTCTTCAAATTCCTGGAGACTTGTTTTCTTGTGGTATTTTTTGCCTCTGGCATCTGCCTTTGTGCATACTGTTTCTGTGTCGGCCCCACGTCAGTGCTGACAAGAAATGCAGCTCCTCAGGTTCCAGCATTCTACTCACATGGAGCAGGCATGAGATCAGCAAGCTCATGGATTTTGTGGCGGGGGTCAGGGATGGTGGGATGGCGATGCATTGCACATCACAGTCTCCGGTCAAGTCACTCCTGCCCCTCTTCCTCTCTCTCAGCACCCCCTTCCTATCAAGAACAAAATATACTCTATCTCATGCAGCTAGAGAACGAATTTTACTGCTTGAGAGCATGCCCCGAAGTCTCACACTTCAACCCAACCAATTGATCAAAGGATTTCTTCCAGACAAACACAGTGCTTTGCGTAAACGAAAGCTTGGTGAATAAAATATTTTTCTTCACCTTGTCGCACCCATAGCTGGGATTGGTACGTAAACAGAATCTGAACGCACCCTGGAAGAATTCTCAATGGAGGATGGCACCCAACTGGCTGCAGATTTGATTTCATTTCCATCTGCCTCCCCTTTTGGGGTGTTAATATGAAGGAAAGAACAAAAAAGAGAGAGAGAGAGACTTCCATACCATTTTATGTGGGAAATTAAGTAGAATATTTTATGAAGAAATGTGTTTCTTTCAGGCAAAATATGCTGGACTTCAGCAATGTGATTTTTAGTCCCTCTGAAAGTGGAGGGGGGAGGGGCCCTGCATCATCCATCCAACCCCCATAAATGAAAGCCTTGCCACAGGATGTCCTAAAAAGGTCACAGAAGAGAATGAAGGGGAGGCAGGGGAGAACATAGTGACATTTGCAAGGGACCCAAGAGCAGGGGCTACATAGATTAAAATAGAAGAGGTCGGGTGGAGCGAGAGGGAAACCCACCACAATGATCGCAGAGAATTATTGTTCTTTTCCCACCATAATGACATATACTTACACATACAAGTACCCATTCACTTGGTCACACCCACAGGGGCCACCGGGGAAAGCCACAGGGTCTTTCACTGCAGCACCACTCCCCGTGTCTACTGTCAGCAATGAGGAAAGAGTAGGAGGAGCTGTGACCCAGCCTCTGCTCGCCTGCAAGCTTGTGAAACATTTGAAGGGGAGGACCTGTACAGGAGCGAAGGGTGGAGGAGGGCACAGCAGGGACATTTGCAAGGTCTCAAAAGTGACATTCATTTCTCCGTCTCCAGTAACTCATCCTGTACCTTTTCCCTAGGATTAGCATTTCTCCCATTCCTTAAGGCCCCACATGTAATCGCCAAACCTGCTTTGTCCAAGAAGCAGAACACAAAACTGAGCAGCCACAGGAAGTTACACAGTTAAGGTATGCTCCCCTGCCGACAATTTCAGCCTGAGGGTTTTGAGCCCATTTTACAGATCAGCTCAGACAGCACATGCATTGAGATCACGAATAGACAAGCAACATAGCGCCCAAAGAGTAAGCAGAATGATCAAAAAGAGAGGGGAAAAAATCCCTACTTCTAGAAATTACTGAAGGCAGTTTTCTTTTCTCTAGTACCATTTCTACTCACTGGGTGATTTTCCAAAACTCTAAAGACAAAGAGTAATTGAGAAGGGGAGAGAAGTGATACATTCACTTTGGCTTTTGGCTGGCTACATGCACACACTTCTAATTAGAAACCAACTGCCAAAGGTAGACAAGACTACTGCATTAGATGGAGAAAGGTAAGAAGGAAGAGATAGAGACATACCATAGAAGATGGAGATTAACCCTTGGCTTAAACGTAGGTAATTAAGACAGTGGGCTGATGGGGAAGAAATAGACAAAGTGACCCACTGAGCAGAACAAAGAGCCTAGAAATGGACTCACTTTATCTGTGACTGATAAGGCATTGCAGATCAGTGGGGGAAGAATGGACAATTTAATAAATTATTCTAAAAATATTGCTTAACCAGGTCACAAAAATGAAATAAAATCCCTATTTCATAACAATAAAAATTCCAGATGGATTAAAAATTTTTGTTTGTTTTACTTCTTTTTTTTTAATTTTTTTATTCTTATCTTAATCCCCATACATTACATCATTAGTTTTAGATGTAGTGTTCCATGATTCATTGTTTGTGCATAACACCCAGTGCTCCATGCAGAATGTGCCCTCCTCAATACCCATCACCAGGCTAACGCATCCTCCCACGCCCCCTCCCCTCTAGAACCCTCAGATTGTTTTTCAGAGTCCATCATCTCTCATGGTTCGTCTACCCCTCCGATTTCCCCCCCTTCATTCCTCCCCTCCTGCTACATTCTTCTTCTTCTTTTTTTTTTTCTTTCTTAACATATATTGCATTATTTGTTTCAGAGGTACAGATCTGAGATTCAACAGTCTTGCACAATTCACAGCGCTTACCAGAGCACATACACTCCCCAGTGTCTATTACCCAGTTACCCCCTCCCTCCCACCCCAACCCCCATTCCAGCAATGCTCAGTTGGTTTCCTGCGATTAAGAATTCCTCATATCAGTGAGGTCATATGATACATGTCTTTCTCTGTTTGACTTATTTCGCTCAGTATAATACCCTCCAGTTCCATCCACGTCGTTGCAAATGGCAAGATCTCATTCCTTTTGATGGCTGCATAATATTCCATTGTGTATATATACCAAATCTTCTTTATCCATTCATCTGTCGATGGACATCTTGGCTCTTTCCACAGTTTGGCTATTGTGGACATTGCTGCTATAAACATCGGGGTGCACGTACCCTTTCGGATCCCTACATTTGTATCTTAGGGGTAAATACCCAGTAGTGCAATTGCTGGATTATATGGTAGCTCTATTTTCAACTTTTTGAGGAACCTCCATACTGTTTTCCAGAGTGGCTGCACCAGCTTGCATTCCCACCAACAGTGTAGGATGGTTCCCCTTTCTCCGCATCCCTGCCAACATCTGTCATTTCCTGACTTGTTAATTTTAGCAATTCTGACTGGTGTGAGGTGGTGTCTCATTGAGGTTTTGATTTGGATTTCCCTGATGCAGAGCGATATTGAGCTCTTTTTCATGTGTCTGTTGGCCATTTGGATGTCTTCTTTGGAAAAATGTCTGTTCATGTCTTCTGCCCATTTCTTGATTGGATTCTTTGTTCTTTGGGTGTTGAGTTTGATGAGTTCTTTATAGACTTTGGATACTAGCCCTTTATCTGACAAGACATTTGCAAATATCTTCTCCCATTCTGTCGGTTGTCTTTTGGTTTTGTTGACTGTTTCCTTTGCTTTGCAAAAGCTTTTTATCTTGATGAAGTCCCAATAGTTCATTTTTGCCCTTGCTTCCCTTGCCTTTGGTGATGTTTCTAGGAAGAAGTTGCTGCGGCTGAGGTCGAAGAGGTTGCTGCCTGTGTTCTCCTCTAGGATTTTGATGGACTCCTGTCTCACATTGAGGTCTTTCAACAATTTGGAGTCTATTTTTGTGTGTGGTGTAAGGAAATGGTCCAGTTTCATTCTTCTGCATGTGGCTATCCAATTTTCCCAACACCATTGGTTGAAGAGACTGTTTTTTTTCCATTGGACATTCTTTCCTGCTTTGTCAAAGATGAGTTGACCATAGAGTTGAGGGTCCATTTCTGGGCTCTCTATTCTGTTCCATTGATCTATATGTCTGTTTTTGTGCCAGTACCATACTGTCTTGATGATGACAGCTTTGTAATAGAGCTGGAAGTCCGGAATTGTGATGCCGCCAGCTTTGCTTTTCTTTTTCAACATTCCTCTGGCTATGCGGGGTCTTTTCTGGTTCCATACAAATTTTAGGATTATTTGTTCCATTTCTTTGAAAAAAGTGGATGGTATTTTGATGGGGATTGCATTGAATGTGTAGATTGCTCTAGGTAGCATTGACATCTTCACAATATTTGTCCTTCCAATCCATGAGCATGGAACGTTTTTCCATTTCTTTGTGTCTTCCTCAATTTCTTTCATGAGTAGTTTATAGTTTTCTGAGTACAGATCCTTTGCCTCTTTGGTTAGATTTATTCCTAGGTATCTGATGGTTTTGGGTGCAATTGTAAATGGGATCGACTCCTTAATTTCTCTTTCTTCTGTCTTGTTGTTGGTGTATAGGAATGCCACTGACTTCCGTGCATTGATTTTATATCCTGCCACTTTACTGAATTCCTGTATGAGTTCTAGCAGTTTTGGGGTGGAGTCCTTGGGGTTTGCCACATAAAGTATCATATCATCTGCAAAGAGTGAGAGTCTGACTTCTTCTTTGCCAATTTGGATGCCTGTTATTTCTTTCTGTTGTCTGATTGCTGTGGCTAAGACTTCCAATACTATGTTGAATAGCAGTGATGATAGTGGACATCCCTGCCGTGTTCCTGACCTTAGGGGGAAAGCTCTCAATTTTTTCCCATTGAGAATGATATTTGCTGTAGGTTTTTCATAGATGGCTTTTATGATATTGAGGTATGTACCCTCTATGCCTATACTCTGAAGAGTTTTGATCAAGAAAGGATGCTGTACTTTGTCAAATGCTTTTTCTGCATCTTTTGAGAGGATCATATGATTCTTGTTCTTTCTTTTGTTAATGTATTGTATCACCTTGATTGATTTGCGGATGTTGAACCAAACTTGCAGCCCAGGGATAAATCCCACTTGGTCGTGGTGAATAATCCTTTTAATGTACTGTTGGATCCTATTGGCTAGTATTTTGGTGAGAATTTTTGCATCCATGTTCATCAGGGATATTGGTCTGTAATTCTCCTTTCTGATGGGGTCTTTGTCTTGTTTTGGGATCAAGGTAATGGTGGCCTCATAAAATGAGTTTGGAGGTTTTCCTTCCATTTCTATTTTTTGGAACAGTTTCAGAAGGATAGGTATTAATTCTTCTTGAAATGTTTGATAGAATTCCCCTGGGAAGCCATCTGGCCCTGGGCTTTTGTTTGTTGGGAGATTTTTGATGACTGCTTCAATTTCCTTAGTGGTTATAGGTCTGTTCCGGTTTTCTATTTCTTCCTGGTTCAGTTTTCGTAGTTGATACATCTCTAGGAATGCATCCATTTTTTCCAGGTTATCTAATATGCTGGCACAGAGTTGCTCATAATATGTTCTTATAATTGTTTGTATTTCTTTGGTGTTGGTTGTGATCTATCTTCTTTCATTCATCATTTTGTTGATTTGGGTCATTTCTCTTTTCTTTTTGATAAGTCTGGCCAAGGGTTTATCAATCTTGCTAATTCTTTCAAAGAGCCAGCTCCTAGTTTAGTTGATCTGTTCTACTGTTCTTTTGGTTTCTATTTCATGGATTTCCGCTCTGATTTTTATTATTTCTTTTCTCCTGCTGGGTTTAGGCTTTATTTGCTGTTCTTTCTCCAGCTCCTTTAGGTGTAGGGTTAGGTTGTGTATTTGAGACCTTTCTTGTTTCTTGAGAAAGGCTTGTATTGCTATATACTTTCCTCTTAGGACTGCCTTTGCTGCATCCCAAAGATTTTGAACAGTTGTGTTTTCATTTTCATTGGTTTCCATGAATTTTTTTAATTCTTTTTTAATCTCCTGGTTGACCCATTCATTCTTCAGTAGGATGCTCTTTAGCCTCCATGTATTTGAGGTCTTTCCAACTTTCCTCTTGTGATTGAGTTCTAGTTTCAAAGCATTGTGGTCTGAAAATAGGCAGGGAATGATCCCAATCTTTTGGTACTGGTTGAGACCTGATTTATGACCTAGGATGTGATCAATTCTGGAGAATGTTCCATGGGCACTAGAGAAGAATGTGCATTCCATTGCTTTGGGATGGAATGTTCTGAATATGTCTGTGAAGTCCATTTGGTCCAGTGTGTCATTTATAGCCTTTATTTCCTTGTTGATCTTTTGCTTAGACTATCTGTCCATTTCAGTGAGGGGGGTTGTTAAAGTCCCCCACTCTTATTGTATTGTTGTCAATGTGTTTCTTTGCTTTTGTTATTAATTGCCTTATGTAATTGGCTGCTCCCATGTTAGGGGCATAGATATATATAATTGTTAGATCTTCTTGTTGGATAGACCCTTTAAGTAGGATATAGTGTCCTTCCTCATCTCTTATTACAGTCTTTGGTTTAAAATCGAATTTGTCTGATATAAGGATTGCCACCCCAGCTTTCTTTTGGTGTCCATTAGCATGGTAAATGGTTTTCCACCCCCTCACTTTCAATCTGGGGCTGTCTTTGGGTCGAAAATGAGTCTCTTGCAGACAGCATATCGATGGGTCTTGTTTTTTAATCCAGTCTGATAGCCTGTGTCTTTTGATTGGGGCATTGAGCCCATTTACATTCAGGGTAACTATTGAAAGATAGGAATTTAGTGCCATTGTATTGCCTGTAAGGTGACTGTTACTGTATATTGTCTGTTTCCTTTCTGGTCTATGTTGCTTTTAGGGTCTCTCTTTGCTTAGAGGACCCCTTTCAAGATTTCCTGTAGGGCTGGTTTTGTGTTTGCAAATTCCTTTAGTTTTTGTTTGTCCTGGAGGCTTTTTATCTCTCCTTCAATTTTCAATGACAGCCTAGCTGGATAGAGTATTCTTGGCTGCATATTTTTCTCATTTAGTGCTCTGAAGATATCCTGCCAGTCCTTTCTGGCCTGCCAGGTCTCTGTGGATAGGTCTGTTGCCAATCTAATGTTTCTACCATTGTAGGTTACATATCTCTTCTCCTGAGCTGCTTTCAGGATTTTCTCTTTGTCTCTGAGACTCGTAAGTTTTACTATTAGATGTCGGGGTGTTGACCTATTTTTATTGATTTTGAGAGGGGTTCTCTGTACTTCCTGGATTTTGATGCCTGTTTCCTTCCCCAAATTAGGGAAGTTCTCTGCTATAATTTGCTCCAGTATACCTTCTGCCCCTCTCTCTCTTTCTTCTTCTTCTGGGATCCCAATTATTCTAATGTTGTTTCGTCTTATGGTGTCGCTTATCTCTCAAATTCTGCCCTCGTGATCCAGTAGTTGTTTATCTCTCTTTTTCTCAGCTTCTTTATTTTCCATCATTTGGTCTTCTATATCACTGATTCTCTCTTCTGCCTCATTTATCGTAGCAGTTAGCACCCCCATATTTGATTGCACCTCATTAATAGCCTTTTTGATTTCAACTTGGTTAGATTTTAGATCTTTTACTTCTCCAGAAAGGGTTTCTCTAATAACTTCCATGCTTTTCTCAAGCCCAGCTAGTATCTTTAAAGTGATGATTCTGAACTCTAGATCTGACATCGTACTAATGTCCGTATTGAGTAGGTCCCTGGCAGTCGGTACTACCTCTTGTTCTTTTTGTTGAGGTGATTTTTTCTGTCTTGTCATTTTGCCCGGAGGAGAATAGATGAATGAGAGAACAAAATGCTAACAGAGTAACAACGTCCCCAGAAAATATACTCTAAACAAATCAGAAAAGACCTGAAGCTGGGGGAAAAGAAAGGGAAAAAAAGAAAAAGATATATACAAAAAAAGAAAAAGATAAAGATAAAAACAAACAAAAACAGAACAAAACAACAACAAAAAAAACAGAATGTGATCAAATATGATCGGGCTGGATATAGATCAGTGCCACACGCTAGATTTGGGTGTATTTTGGTCTGTTAGAAGAAAGTGCCTCCCAAAATTTTAAAGAAAGAACAACTTATATATGTACAAAAATAAGGGTTGATATGATGAAGGGATGGAATATGACTGTAAAGATGGAAATTATAAAAAATTTTATAAAAGGAATTGATAAGAAGTTGTTTGAAAAAAGAAAGAAGAGGATTTTAAAAAAAGAAAAAAGAAAAAAAAAAGGGAGAGAATGTGATCAGGCAGGGGTGTAGAAAAAAACCATATACTAGAGATTTAGGGTATATTTTGATCTGTTAGAAGAAACTATCTCAAAATTTTAAAGAGAGAACAACTTATATATATATATGCCAAAAATACGGGTAACTACTCTGAAGGGATAGGATATGGCTCTAAAAATGAAAAATAAAAAAAATTTTTTTAAAAAAGGAATTGATAAGATGTTGGTTGAAAAAGGGAAAAAGAAAAATTCAAAAAAACAGAAAAAGAAAAAGAAAAAGAAAAAAAGACAGTTAAAAAAAAATTAACTTTGAAAGACTAAAGAATCATGGTAAAAAAGCCATGAATTCTATGTGCAGTATTCCCCTAGAGCTGGAGATCTGCCGTTCTCTTTGATCGGTAAACATGGTCTTGGCTGGCTGTTCTCGCTGATCTTCTGGGGGAGGGGCCTGTTGCCGTGGTTCCCAAATGTCTTTGCCGGAGGCGGAATTGCCCCGACCTTGCCCCTCCTGGCTAAGTAATCTGCTCAGGTTTGCTCTCAGGAGCTTTTGTTCCCTGCAAGCTTTCCGTACAGCTTTGGAGGCGGAGAGTGAAAATGCGGCCTCCCAATCTCTGCCCCAGAGGAGCCAAGAACTCGGGCCCCGCTCCTCAGTGAGCCCCCAGAGAAAAGCCATCAGTCACTCCCGGCTCCCCGGTCTCCGGCCGCACTCTGTGCTCACCCGGCCTGTGACCGCGCGTTTCTATCTCTGGCACCCGACCCTGGGTGGAGTCTCCAAACCCAGCAGATCCCTGTGATGCACTCCCGCGCAGCTCCTCCCAGGGGAGGAAGGTGAGTCTCCCCGGATCTGCTGCTTGTTGGGTCCCTGCTGGAGGAGCAGTGGCCCGACTGTGCCCTGGATCACGGTTTATGACAACCCTGAGCTGAGATCCCACGCCTGGGCTCCGCCTCTGCAGCCGGCCTCCCTGCTCCATTACCTGGGAGCTCTGCCACACTCAGGCACCCCCGGTCTTTCTGTGACCCCAAGGGTCCTGAGACCACACTGTCCCGTGAGGGTTCCACCCCCCACTTAGCCACCGGAGTGACGTCCCTCAGTGGAGCAGACTTTTAAAAGTTCCGATTTTGTGCTCCGTGGTTCTATCACTTGCCAGAAGCGACCGACAGAGGCCCCTCCCCCACCGTCTATCCTCCCGAATATCGCCTCTGATTCACTTCTCCGCACGTCCTACCTTCCAGAAAGTGGTCGCTTTTCTGTTCAGAGAGTTGTTGCTATTCTTTTCTTCGATCTCCTGTTGAGTTTGTAGGTGTTCAGATTGGTTTGATCCCTATCCAGCTGAATTCCTGAGAGGAGACGAAATCCAGGTCTCCTACTCCTCCGCCATCTTGCTCTATTAGTCCAGATGGATTAAAAATTTAAATGTGAGGGGCACCTGGGTGGCTCAGTCGGTTAAGTATCCAACTCTTGATTTCAGCTCAGGTCATGATCTCAAGGTTGTGTGATGGAACCCAACATGTGCTGGGCATGGAGCCTGCTTAAGATTCTCTCCTCCCTCTCCCTCTGCCCCTCCCCCATCTCTCTCTCTCTCTCCCTCTCTAAAAAAGTAAATGTGAAAAAAATAGTGTAAAACTTTTAGAATAAAATAAAGATCTTCATACCTAAAACAAAGCACAAAAGCTGAAACCCTAAAAAAATTGATAAGTTTAATTACATTAAAATTAACAACTTTTGTTCATGTAAAGACATATAAAGAAGACAAAAACACAAACCACCATTTGGGAGAAATATTTGCTACACATATAACAAACAAAGATTATTATGCAGAAAAATATATCTCCTACAGGAAAAAGGCTCCTCCAACCAAAAAAAAATAGAAAAATGGGCAAAACCTATGATTGGGTATTTCGTAGAAGAGGAAATGTAAAGAATCCATAAATTAAATGAAAACATGTTCAGCCTTAACCTTATTAGTAAATAGGATGAAGCAGATTCAAACTAAATGATATACCAAGTCTCTCCTTCCAGATAGGTAAAAATAAAAAAAGTTGAACAATACCAAGTGCTGGTAAATATAAAGAGGAAAGGAGAACTCTCATTCACTGTTTCTAGATGTATAAATTTAAACAAGTACTTTGGAAAGTAGTTTGGTATGACTTAGTAAAGTTAAACATGCACATATCCTATGAGTCAGAATTTTACTCCCAAGTTTATACCTAGAGAAACTCTTGGACATGTGTTCTAGGAGTTATATTCAGGAATACTCATAGCAGCCTTGTTTATAACAGCAAACACTGGAAATAACACAAATGTCATCAATCATAGAATGGATGAATAAATAATGGTACACCCATACACAGAATATTTTACAGCAGTGAAAAATAACAAACTCCAGCTACATAGATCAATTAAAATTGTGAGAAAGAAGCACATCAGAAAAACACATCCAGTATAGTTCCATTTATGTAAACCATCCAGTATAGTTCCTTTATATATATGAACAATATATTGAGTACATGTGTTAAGTGATAACACCATAAATAAAACAAAGGAGTGATTAACACAAATTCAGAAGAGTAGTTATCTCGGGACTAAAAGGCAAAAGACTGGGGAAAAGTTCAGGAAAGCTTCTAATTCACTGTAAACTTGTATTTCTTAACCTACATGTGCATGATTGCTCATTTTGTTATTATTCTTTAAATTGAACTATTATATTTAGGATTTTTCTTAGTAATTTAAAAATAAAAATGAGACTATACAATTTACAAGCTAGTTCACAAGCTAGCTGACAACAACCCAACACAACCTGCTCTATTATTCTTGAACTCTTCTAACTCCATAATATAAATTTTTAACAGATGATCTTTTAAAAATTGAGGCCCAGTTCAGAGTCAATTTGAATTTTGACTTCTAGATTTTTGACTAGTTGATCTATATGGGGTTTGGCCAACCCTTTCTCTACAATATATTGAAACCTCAAAATACCTTTAGTACTTTCACAAACAATATTCAGACTTAAACTATTATTTCTAGTAACTGAAAGAGGGACTTCAAAAATGTTACCAGTCTAGCATGAGAAAAAGAAATATGTTAACAATAAAGCCTCACAAAGCCAGATTAATAATAGCTAAATGTACAGTCTGCATTACCCAGAGGTCTACTGTATTAAATATTATTGTGGATTGGCCCCCTACCCATTATATAAAGGCAAACAAGGTGCTATCAACTAGTAGCCCTAATGAACTCGTCTTAATGAGCAAAGATAATACTGTCACCAAGAACCACAAAAGTGTGTTTTCTCAGGCCAGGGATTACCAACCTCAGAGAGTTGACTTCCAAATGCACACTTTTAGGTTTCCTAGAGTTGGAGAGAATGTGTAGGACTAGCAAAATCAATCCTTTACCATACTTGCCCAAACTCGAAGGGAGTATCCTACTTCAATGAGCCTGGGATGCAATCACTTTAGAAGTAGATAAGAAGTTATTTTTTATGATGGTAAAACAATAAATATTCATGATTAGTATTTTAGGAAAGGTATAAAATATTTAAAAAATTTAAATTGCCCATAATCCTACCACCTAGAAATCACTACTATTCATGTTTTGGGGGATTTTCTTTCAGTATTTTTCTTCCCAAAACATACACTTGTGTTTACATATTTGAGACCCTACAGTTGGCATCTTTTTTTCTTTTTCTGTTAGTATTATATTGTAAGCACTTTCCCAGGCCATTAAATATCCTTTGAAAATCATTTCTATAGGTATATAATATTCCCCATGTAAGTATGACATAATTTTTTTAAATTTTCTATTGGGGGACATTTTGGTGGTGGTGTCATCATTTTAAATCAAAAAGAGTCTATATCGTCCTTTTCTTTCTTTTTTTTTTTTCAATATCTTATGTTTATCTCTCATGATTGCCAGTGGGTACCACTCTTGGACATCAGGAAATCTTTGAAAAATGTGTCATCAATCTCATTTTGTAAGGCTAGAAATCAATTTGTGGGTTCTTTCATTCAATAAATATGTATCACAGGCTGTGACTGTTTTAGGTGCTGGGGATAAAGCCTAGAACAAAGGAAGATAAAGTCCCTGTCTTCGTGAACGGATCTTATAGCAGAACAGACAGAAAACAAATAGATGGTGTCATGTGGTTTTAAGTATCACAGATTAAATAAAACCGGGTGAGGCAGAACAGAGAGTGCCTGAGGGGCAGTAATGGTGGTGGTGGTGGTAGTTTTATTGAGCAGAGTGAGAGCTGTCAGGAAAGGTGAAAAGGCAACACTTGAACAGAGACAGGAGGACGTGAGACCACAAGGAAACCCAAGAGAAGAGAGTTCTGGCCAGAGGGAACAACAGATGCAAAGACGGCGAGGTGGCATGGGCGCATGCTCAGTGAGCGCAAAGGCCCGGGAGGCCGTGGTGGCTGCGGTCGAGTGGGAGGCTATGAGCTGAGAGAGAGCAGGACGTATCACTGAGGGTCTCATGGGCCATCACTGGAATCACCCAGGCTGTGTCTCTGTGGCCTTTAGACTGTGAGTGATGCAAGGGGCAAGGTAGAGGCAGGAAGACCGGTTGGCAGGTGACTAAAATAAAGAAGGTAAAATACAATGGTGGGCTAGACCACAGAAAAAGTAGTAACGATGGAGAGAGAACGACTCTATTTTGGACATATTTTGAATTTAAGGCTGACAGATTTACTGATGGATTAGATTGGAGCTATGAGAGAGAGAGAGGAGGCAAGGATGGTCAGGATTTGGAGGATTTGGGCCCAAGGAGGTGAAAGCCGGCTGTCCTTTACTGAGATGGAGATGAGGTCTAGGGAGAAAACAGGGAGCAGAGGTCGGTGTGCCTGTGAGAAATCCAAATGGAGACTGCGTTGGAGTTCAGAGGATGGCCCAGGCACCAAATATATAATATATAATTCTGGCCATCAATACCAGCAAATTTTAAAAATTGAATGAGGTCATCCAAAGCCTGAAAATAGGTTCAAGGACCCCCATAGAGACTGAAAAACAGCCTCCAGAGAGTTGAGAGAAGAAAGAATAGTGCCCTGGGGTTGGGGAAGGCAGCCTTTCCAGAACGAGGGTGAGATAAGCTGGTCAGGGGAGTAAAAATGGGAACTCACCATTGGATTGGGACATGAAAGGTTTTGGTAGGTAAAACGACCATATAATCTTTGCCCAAATCAGAACATTTCTAAGAGCAAAGGAAGAAGTTCTTAATAATTAAAATATGTCAAGACAACAGGCATAAACCAGAACTGATGTGAACAAAGTAAGATAAATCATCATCCCAGTCATTGCTGACCTTGACACAAGTAGGCTTTAGTGTAGTTGTTTGAATGGTGAAGGAAAAACAAACTTGACTGTCATGTGTTCAAGAGAAGTGAGAAAAGGAAGTGGAGGTAATTAGTAGAAATAATTCTTTTGAGGAGTTTAGCCATAAGGGGTACAGAGAAATGGGCCAGTAGTTCAAGAGAAATTTGGTTTTGGTTATTTATTTATCTATTTATTTATTTAGAGAGGGAGGAACAGAGAGAGAACAGAGCCCAGCTCGGCACTTGATCTCGCAACTCTGAGATCATGACCTGCAAGGAAATCAAGAGTTGGATGCTTAACTGACTGAGCCACCTAGGCACCTGAAGAAATTTGTTTTTAGGCAGGAAATAGCACAGCATATTTGTGTGTTGATTGGAAAGTCCAGAAGAGAAGGAAAGATGCAAGAGAGAGTAGAACTAAAGCTGGAGTGACATCCTTGATTAGACAGAAGGAGATGGGGTCCAGGGCCCTGGAGGGAGGCTTGCGTTGGTAGGAATAGAGATGTTTCATCCAAAGGAGGAAAGGTAGGTTGGGAGAAAAAGTCTCATCTGGTTGTCTGTATTCTCTTGGTGGCTATAGGAAACCAAGTCAGAAACCCAGCCACATAGAGAGCAGGCATCTTTATTATAGACTGAGAAGTAGACAAGCTAAGTCGCCATCTCCATTCTGGCTTCTTTGACTCCCTTGGGACAAGTGTTCCTATCACCACATAATATTAACAGAATCATTGGCAATGAGGTCCCCCTGCCCATCATGCGAGGGGAAGAGACTCTACCTCCAATCAAGGCAGTAGAGGGCTTTGGGGGTAGAATGTGACCAAGACCAAGCTTTGTGGGAATGGGATCACTTATCTGATGGAAGAAAGAGAAGCAACAACAGGGAATGATATTCTTGATCAGGCAAGAAGGGGAGATGCAGTGCTCTAGAGGAAGACTTCTTTTCATTTTAAGTTTATATTTAAATTCCAGATAGTTAACATACAGTGCTCTATTAGTTCCAGGTATACAATATAGTGATTCAACACTTCTATACATTACCCAGTGCTCATCACAACAAGTGTGCTCCTTCATCCCCATCACCCGTTTAATCCTTCCCTGCATTCCCCTCCCCTCTGGTAGCCATCAGTTTGTTCTCTATAGTTAAGAGTCTTTTCTTGGCTTGCCTCTCTCTCTCTCTCTTTTTTTTCCTTTGCTTATTTGTTTTGTTTCATAAATTCCACATATGAGTGAAATCATATGGCATTTGTCTTTCTCTGACTGACTTATTTCACTTAGCGTAACTCTCTAGCTCCATCTATGTTGTTGCAAATGGCAAGATCTCATTCTTTTTTGTGGTTGAGTAATATTCCATTGTGCATATATATACATACCACATCTTCTTTATCCATTCATCAGTTGATGGACACTTGTGTTGGTTCCATAATTTGGCTATTGTAGATAATGTTGCTGTAAACATCAGTGTGTATGTATCCCTTTTAGTTAGTATTTTTGTATTCTTTGGGTAAATACCAAGTAGTGCAACTTCTGGGTCATAGGGTAGTTCTATTTTTAACTTTTTGAGGAACCTCCAAACTATTTTCCAGAGTAGCTGCACCAGTTTGCATTCCCACCAACAGTGCAAGACAGTTCCTCTTTCATCATATCCTTACCAACACCTATTGTTTCTTGTGTTTTTTATTTTAGCCGTTCTGACAGGTGTGAGGTGATATCTCACTGTGGTTTTGATTTGCATTTCCCTGATGATAAGTGATGTTGAGCATCTTTTCATGTATCTGTTAGCCATCTAGATGTCTTCTTTGGAGAAATGTCTGTTCATGTCTTCTGCCCATTTTAAAATTGGATTATTTGGTTTTGGGGTGTTGAGCTGTATAAGTTCTTTATATATTTTGGATACTAACCCTTTATTAGATATGTCATTTGCAAATATCTTCTTCCATTCAGTAAGTTGCCTTTTAGTTTCGTTGGTTATTTCTTTCACTATGCAGAAGCTTTTTATTTTGATGTAGTCCCAAAGAGACTTTTTCCCATTACATATTCCTCCCTGCTTTGTTGAAGATTAATTGACCATATAGTTGTGGGTTCATTTCTGAGTCTTCTATTCTGTTCTGTTGATCTATGTGTCTATTTTTGTGCCAGTACCCTAGTGTTTTGATTACTACAGCTTTGTAATATAACTAAAAACCTGGAATTGTGATGCCTCTTGCTTTACTTTTCTTTTTCAAGATTGCTTTGGCTTTGCGAGGTCTTTGCAGTTCCATACAAATTTTAGGATTGTTTGTTCTAGTTCTGTGAAAAATGCTATTGGTATTTTGATTGGGATTGCATTAAATGTGTAGATTGCTTTGGGTAGTATAGACGTTTTAACAATATTTGTTCTTCCAATCCATGAGATGGAATGTCTTTCCAGTTCTTTGTGTCATCTTCAATTTCTTTTATCAGTGTTCTATAGTTTTCAGAGTACAGGTCTTTTCACCTCTTTGGTTAGGTTTATTACTAGGTATTTTATGGGTTTTGGTGCAATTGTAACTGGAATTAATCCCTTAATTTTTCTTTCTTCATCATTGGTGTATAGAAATGCAACAGATTTCTGTAAATTGATTTTGTATCCTGTCACTTTACTAAATTCACGTGTCAGTTCTAGCAATTTTTTGGTAGTCTTTCAGGTTTTCTATATATAGTATCATGTCATCTGCAAATAGTGAAAGTTTTACTTGTTCTTTACTGATTTGGATGTCTTTTATTTCTTTTTGTTGTCTGATTGCTGTGTCTAGGACTTCCAGTACTATGTTGAATAACAGTGGTGAGAGTGGACATCTCTGTCTTGTTTCTGACCTTAGGGGAAAAGCTCTCAGTTTTTCCCCATTTAGGATGATGTTAGCTATGGGTTTTTCATAGATGGCCTTTATTATGTTAAGATATATTCCCTCTAAACCTACTTTATTGAGGGTTTTTATCATGAATGGATTTTGTACTTTGTGAAATGCTTTTTCTGCATCTATTGAAATGATCCTATGGTTCTTATCCTTTCTCTATTTAATGTGATGTATCAGGTTGATTGATTTGCAAATACTGAACCACCCTATTCCTTGCAATAGAGGAAAGCTTCATTCAAGACAATTCTTGAGGGCTCCATGCTAGCTAGCTAGGTCCTGGAAACCTAGTGAGAGTCACAGTCCATGCCTCTAGGAAGCAGTCTGATGATGAAGATGGAGAAAGAAAGTAAGCAGTAAAGGGCCTGTTGTTGTTGTTTTGTTTTTTTGTTTTGCTTTGCTTTGTTTTGTTTTCAGCAAATGGGTAGGATTTTGTTAAATGATGCGCTGAGAGAAGAACTTTACAAGTAAAGGTCAGGATTCTGAGGCGGCAAGTCTTTGCCCACAGTGCTCTTCTGCATCAAGAAGCAACCTCCACAAGACCTTTCGTCTTCCCTGTGTGTGACAGACATCAAACCGGCCTCCGTACTGCATACCCTTTGCTCAGTCCCTCTTTAAACTCTCCAGGGCGTGACAGAAAATGGCCCTTCCCCACAAGTGCACTCCATTCTCGGGGAGCTTTGAAGTCCCTTTAGTGTTCAACAGTACTTTTATTTTTAACATAAGCACAGAGGCATCGGGTTGCTATCACAAACTCTGGTAGCTCTCACAGCTATCACAACGTCCATTTATTCTTGACTGAGGACAGACCCACCTCAGCAATTTGCCCTGCTGAAGACAGCATAGCCTCTTCAGTTAACTGCTGACCTCCAAATGCCAGGGACTTTATATGGTGCCACAAACCCCACGCAGCAGGTGAACTTTTGACAGTGCTGGGGGCCCTTTCATGATAATTTACCTCCCTCCCTTCCTTCTAGGTAATCAAACCCTCATGATTTTTTGGACATGGGACATGACATTAAATAACACATCATGTCCACTTTAGTTAAGCCACCTGCAAAGCCTCAGAGAGAGCACTGGAAATGGAATCCCAGAAATCACAGCTGCCAACAGAGAATCTCACAGGAGGGGACTAGAGGACAAATTGAGGGTTTGTGGCATGAGGTTTTGCAAGTGTTTGAGATAAAATGGCAGGATTTCCCACACTTTTCTAAACTTCATAAACTAGACCAGGAAAGCACCTTGAAAATAAACAATGCCACAGTTTTCCACCCCAGGGGTTGAAACAGAGTAATATCAAGAACATACTGACCTAATGGGCTGTTTCCACTTCTTAGTAATGTCTCTCATTATCAACCATATTAAAACTTTCCATCGCCTGTCCTAAGCTCTGGACCCACATACTGGTTAACAGGGTGGACAGCCTGCTTGGGTTCACACCATGGTTAATGTCCTTAGCACCTGATGCCTTGGTTTCCTCATCTTTAAAATGGAGTAAAACCACAAGGTACTCCATAAAGCATTTGAAGGATTGCAAAAGGCAACATAAGTGTGCCCTGGGCCTGGCCCTGAGGCAGCACAGAATACACATTAGCTAACTTTATTATTGCTCATATGTCCTGAAGTTCATGCAACATCTCTACCTCAAATTCAACATGTTCAAAACTCAACTCAAGTTACAATTAGAGTTGATAAATCACAAGCTGTGAGCTGCCTCCTTTATTTCAGAATGATGCTGAAAGCATTCTCTTGAAATAAAAAACCTTTATTCGAGTTAACAGAATTCTTGATATGAACTGAAAGCTATGACAGGTCCTTATTAGGAAGGACAGCCTTCTCCGAGTCTTTAAAATTATACCAACTCTTCAATGTAAGAGAAAGGAACTGCCCAACTTTCAGCTCCGTCACAAGACATAGATGCCAGCTTCAGCTCAGCCATTGGCTTCTGTACTAGGATGCTTTCCCTATGAAACAGCTTCCAAACCATTTTGAAAGACCTGGAAGACCATAGCTAAGCTATTAAGAGCACAGCCTTGGATCATCCAAGACCCAGATTAAGTCCCATCGGTAGCAATGTGAATTTAGATAAGTTGCTCATCCTCCCAAGGCCAATTTCCCCAACTAGACAGAATATAGAACCAGCTTCAAAGGATTCACCCTGTGGGGCAGATGCCCTGTGCTTAACAGCCAAAAGCCTGTTTCTAGCTAATCCCTCTCACATTAAGCAGCTCTGCATCTGTGGAAAGCTCAACTTCATCTCTCTGGGCCTCAATTTCTTTATCTATAAAATAAAGGGCCTGGGCTACATGATCTACATTTCCTCCTAGAATGTTCCCTGATATTCTTGGTGCTGTGATTCCCACATCCTGGAACATTCAACAGCCATGATTTTACTAATGTCCTGTCCTCTTTGGATGTCTCTTTCCATTCCTTCCACCAATTCCTGTCCATTTTCCCTCATTCCTCAAGATCTATCTCAAAACGAATGAGAAATCAGTGTCCTGGAGGGAAATCTGACACCATCACCTTGTGCAAATCTCAGATCATCTCTGATTATTGGTTTACCCTTCTGTAAAAAGGAAATTATAAAGCTCACCGTGGGTCCCTCACAGCCGGGTTGCAAAGATTGATGAGTTGGCTTATTCATGGCCTTTGTAACTAACCATTGTAAACAAGAGGTACTAATTGCCATCCTCTCCTGAGAACTCCTTGTTCCTGTCCTGGGGCTCATTCCCACTGTGCCTGCCTTATTCCTGACATCACTCCACTACCTGCCTGCAAGCCACTTGCAGGGTGAGCCAGTGGCCGACACACCAGGTCATCTCCTCAAAGCAGTCACGTTGGCCTCGGCACACCGTTGGTGCTCAGTGAGCACTTATTTATGTATTCATTCATTCAACAAATAATTATTAGGGCCACACCAGGCTTTGAGAGACAGTGCTGAATGGGATAGATATGCAAAGGGGGGATAGAGGATAAGCAGATGGATGCAGAGTTGACTGATTATAGCCATAAGGGAAATTACAGCTGTTCATAGCGTCCAGAATACTTAATTTGCTGTGACGAGTGAGGGGAAGACTCCTTGAGGAAGTGACAGTGAAGCTGAGATCATCAGAACTAAAATCTGAGTCAATGCCTTTGAGTCTCCCCCTGCAGGCCCCCCTAGGTCAGGTGGGTAAATTCAGTGAGTCACCCAAGTCTGTGGACCAAGGCAGATTCCACATGTGTGGCCTGGCGACACCCCTGTTCCTCTGTGAGCTCGATGTGCATTGGAGCCCTTCCATGATGCCCTCCTCATCCAGCCGCACACTCAGCATACAGCCCAGCTTCCTCCTCTCTCCCCATCACCCAGCGGCTCCCTGCCAAGTGGAGGGAAAGCCGTCCCTCCAGAAAACCACCTCAAACCACCAGATAACACTCCTCCTTCTGCTTGACCAGCCTGTACTGCCTTCCTTCCATTTCCTCAGCCATCAGCCCCAGTACTTCACCTGCCAGCCCCTCTGACAGGAAGTTTGGACCTTCACCTTCTGCTTCTTGTCAGCAGCCTCCCCCCCTCCCCCCCCCACACACACATGCCTCTGGCCCAGCTCTCAACTCTATGCAGACACCTGGTAAGGCAAGGGAACTTCTGTTCTGCTGCAGTAGTTTCTGTCTGGGCTATTTGAGGTTATGGGTATTTCCCCCACACACCCCTGCCCCAAAGCTATCTTATCACAGATTTTGGAAACCCATCTGTCTCCCCATCTTCAGGATGGAACACAGGCCTGGGCACCCAGACAGCAGGCCACATGGGGTCACCGAGTGGCCCTGCTGTCAAGCCCAGCTCTGTTGCAGTCTTTGCTGACAGAGACCTCTGAAGTTCACAGGCTACTCTGATGCGATGAAGCTGTGGGATTTACCTCTTTTCTGACCACAGCAACACTTGAGATGTGGACTTTCCCTGCGATGACTCAGCTCCACTATGCACTGCTTCCGGGAGGACATTAGGCTATTTTAAGTGTTCAGATTAACTTATTCAATGGTTTCTGAGCAATGTAAAAACCAATGAGATTGCCCTCCAGGGCCAAAATAAGACCTTGTGGCTAAGTTTGTAGAAACTATATAAGCATCACATAGCAAAAATGAACATTTAAGTTATACTCCCCCAAAACAATAAGTCCCTGATCAGATTAGATGTAAAGTAGGAATACAGATATCATGGAGACTTCAATATTAGGTACAATATAATAGTTTACAGCACCTAATACACAGTTACTAAATTTAGAAGATTCACAACAAGTTCCTACTAATTGATGAATTGAAGATAAAAGGAAGTTTTCATGAAAAAACACCCCATGTAGGAGTACTTCTCTCAGGAAAAAAGACCCAGAAAAGTGATAGTTGGCTGGCCTGAGAGTCCTCGGACATCTATCCACTCACCAGAGACCATGGATATGCATCCCTTGCCTCCAATGTCTCTGCAGGTGTAGGACCCAGAGAAGGGAAGATGAAGGAAAAAGGGGTTGGTATGGGCTTCCCCTAACTGAAGGCAGGGCAGAACAAGAAGGTGAAGTGAGTGCTGATCCCCCACCCTTGGGAATAAAAGCAGATGGCAGAACTGCAGAAGGGCTATCAGTTAGCATATCAGACAGGGATAAGCAAACACCAGCTAAGAATTAGTGAGATTCCAGGGGTAACCCGCTCCAGCCATGAAGAGACAAGGTCATGAGTGCCTTGGAAGGATAGAACATGATGGCCTGGAGGTGAAATAGACGGAAGCATGTATGACTTCACTGACCACTGTTTCACTGTCCAGATCAGAAACCACAGATCAGAAACCAGCTCTGGGTGAAGACTCCTCTCAATGTCGTATTGGAATGTGTGGGGTGATCTGAACATCTGGCATCAGAATCCCCTTAGAAATGGAGCCATCTTAAATAAAAACTTTAAAAAAAGAAAAGAAAAGAAACCAAAAAAAGAAAGAAGTGGAACTATGTTTGGGGAATCACTGGTAAAAAAGATGGAACCCTGAGTATATGAGGAGCTGGAGTAAACAAACCAAAAAATAAATAGGAAGCAAGGGGAGAGAGGGGATGGCCAACTATGAGGGTGGACGGTCCAAGGGGACTTTCATTCAATACAAGGGCATTTCATAATGAATCTGAAGTTGTTATGTTGCTTGAAATGTCACACTTTTTTGCCTTTTCTCTCAGCCTTCAGTCCCTCAGTGAGGTCTGCTAGACACACAAAAACTATGTGTGTGTGTGTGTGCGCACACACATGCACATGCACGTGTGTGGTCAAAGAAGTCAGTTGAGTTCCCTTAGCCATGCTGCCCAGTGTGGAACAGAAACTGTACACACGGCATGATCTAGAAACAAAATTCATTCACTGGCAGCAGAAGCTCAGAGCTAGAAATAGTGACAAAACATAAGCCTTCCGTGAAATTGCAGAAATCTTAGGAGAGGCGCTGGATTTCCAGGTAAATGGTTGGAGGTAAGTCATGTCTGAACTCAGAGCTAACACCTGGGTTCCATACACATGATGAGCACGCTGAGAAGCCATGCATCCATAGGTTCTGGGAGCAACCACTGCCCCCAAACTTTTTATTCTTTAGAAGAGCCACCTGAGGACTCCTTTGTACCTCTCAAGGTTTAAGGACCAAACAAGAATCATCCTAGGGAGTGTTTTCTCAGTCAGACAGACAAGAAAACTGCACCTGCTTAGACCCACTGACCCTATGACCCCAAAAGCCAATGTGTACAGTGCTGTCTGACCCTGCTCGGGAGGACTGTAAGAGCCCCTGAAAAACTCTAACTGCATGGAACCTGTGACAGTGGTCCCCAATATCCCCCACAGTGCTCTCTGTCCATTCGGGGGGTGCCCACCTGTGACACCACCAGGGCAGCCCAATTACCACAATTGCTTCTTGGAGGAAACTGAGACAAGTGCTCCTGGAATTGCCCTGGGGAGGGAGCTCGGGGTGACATAAGTCAGTGCCATGGGCCTCCCTGGCTAGTCACCTCTTCTGTGCCCTAACACAAGGACAAAAACCACTATGCCCTCACCATGTGTCAAAGTGTAGCCCTGACTTCTTTGGGGGCCATTTGACCCCAGAGTGGAGGAAATTCTTATCATAAATGACTCTAGGGCCCCATGGGCTATGTGTGTTTCACTGCACTTGTTTCTTTGATGTCTTATTTCTGTTTTATAGGAAGTTAGTGCACATGGACTAATTTTCACATAGTCCATTCCCCTAGATTAACATAGGTCCATGGACTAATTGTCAGAGCCTTAAGAATGGTGGTTCAGTATTGCTAACACAGCAAAGCAGATTGCCCAAGAGCACAGCTTTGGAGTCAGACTAGGTGTCTCACGTTCACTTTCTAACACTCTGGACCCCACCAGAGCTAGGAAACGAGAGATAGTGGGCAGCAACAGAGACCCACCGAGGCCTCTGGCTTCTCTGAAGTAAGCTGTCAGTGTTGAACTGTGTGCCTGGGAGACCCAGGGTCGTAATGCCGCCTGCCCGGGTGAGGATGTGAAGTTCAAGCTGACAGGACCCTTATTTCAGTGGCTCAATCTGCTGAGAAAAATGTGAGTGATTGAAGGCAGGAATGGTAGCAACCCAGGCCCCCCCACTACTCACCAACCTGCCAAGCAGCCATCAGGATCAGAGTCCAGACTCAACCTCTTCCTGGAGCCAGAGATGCTGAGTGGGAACAAAGAATGGCAGGCTTCATAGTTGGAAAGGACCACAGAGTTCATCTCACCTGACCCTTTGGTTTTGCAGATTAGAGAAGGAAGAGCACGACCCCTTATTTGAAGGGCCCAAGATTCCAGCCTCATAACGACGGAATCAGAACTAACATCCAGGACTTTGCGTTCAGATCGAATGATAGGAATTCCACAACATGGTGCTGCAGCAAATTAGCAAAGGAAGGAAAGCCTCTCCCTAATTCCGATTCATACGTTGGACGTAAAATTGTGTTTCAGATGAACCTTCCCCAGGCTGAAAGAGAACCCTTGGGTTGTCACTGTTATCCCTCATAGTAACAGCCAGCTAACAATTACCGGCACTTTTATAATATGCCAGGCATTGTGCCAAGCATTTTGCGTGCACTATTTCATTGAACCTTCATAATAATCTGATAAAGTAGGTACCCCTACTACCTACACTCTGCTGAAAAGAACCCTGAGACGTGAACATACAAAGTAATTTGCCCACATTGGCACAGACAAGATTCAAATCCAGATTATCTCCTTTGAGGACCTAGTGTCCAGTCACCCTGCCACACTGACAACAGACTAACAGTAAAACGTAGCATTAAAAAAATGCGTACATTGAGCTGAGATATGTGGAAACGGCTAGCTACTGTTCAATAAACCTTTCATGTCTTTATTCATGGTTTGCTTTGTCTCCTGGGACGCAAAACATCAAAAATGCCGGCACCTTCCCTGCATCAGAACCACTGTCGAGGAAGCTCTGCAATCTTGTCCTCCATTAGCAATCCCCTCACACCTCCAACTACGATTCTGGAGCAGTCTGGGAGATCCTAGTGTCCTGAAACCTCAGTCCCAGTGTGCTTCTGTGTGGCTCCTGTTTGGGATTCAGGGCACATCAGGGAGCCGGGATGAAATTAGCCTCTGCTCTCCTCCCACTCTCTCTACTTGGTCTGAAAATAAGAGCTTCAGGGACAAAGACGTGAGCAATCCTGACTGTTCTCTAGAGACAAGCAGGAGAGATCAGAGAACAGGAGAGAGAAACAAACAGGCCTGTGTGAAGCTGGTAATGGGATCGAGTCAGGGATACAGAAGGAATGTTGGTGTGCACATTGCTCAGTTTAAAGTTCATTGGCTTGGGGCGCCTGGGTGGATCAGTCGGTTAAGAGTCTGCCTTTGGCTCAGGTCATGGTCCCAGCGTCCTGGGATCAAGCCCCACCTCCTTGCTCAGCGGGAAGTCTGCTTCTTCCTCTCCCACTCCCCCTGCTTGTGTTCCCTCTCTCGCTGTGTCTCTCTCTGTCAAATAAATTTAAAAAATCTTTAAAAAATAAAAATAAAGTTCATTGGCTTATTTTAGGGTCTGGTAAAGATAAGATTATCAAAATATCATGTATCTATCTATCCAGGAGAATATGTTTCACCCCTGTAGGGTCCATTTTCAGATCTGCCTTATGCCTCAGAAGAAGCAAGTACTTTGTGATCCAGGAATGCATCCACATTTCCCAAATAGCTACCACATATGTTCAGTAACGCCGGAGCTACCTCCAACAGCAGAGAAAGACTGCTAATCCACAATTAGAAAGAAGGAAAAGCTCAAAGTCTCAAATGACTGAGATCGACTTCTTTCCAGAAACAGAATCTCTTTGAGTGAGGGGGAAGAAGAAGGAGAAGGAAGGGTGGCTCAGGGCTCCTGATGTGGGGTAGAGCTGGGGCACAGCACCCACAGAGGAGACATGGGACTCCAGTGACAAACTGCTGCTGATCTGGTGTGGCCCAGGACTTTTCCACAGTATGGGATGGATAGAGGGCTTGGGGTTGGTGGGGCTGGAGGTGGTCAGGGGAAGGTAGACGTATAGTCTAGATGACATGGTATTATTTGAGCCTGGGTCACCAAAAAGTAAAGCAATTTCACGCCCTGCTTTCTGCATGCTCTTTATCCACATGACCTCCTTTAGCCTTCATGCCAACCATGTGAGGGAAGTCCTTTGAAAGCTGCCTTGAGGGGCACCTGGCTGGTTCAGTCAGTAGAGCATGTGACTCTTGATCTTGGGGTCATGAGTTTGAGCCCCACATTGGGGTAGAGATTACATTTAAAAATTAAAAAAATTAAATATTTAAAAAAAAAAAAAGCATCCTTGAATGGTTTGCAGGTATACCAGCCAAGGGAGCAATTGGAGGCTGAAATCCAGCTCACACTCAGCTCACCAAGCTCAGGGCACACAGGCCTCAGGGGGTTCCCTTCTCTAATCCACACAACTGCTGTATGGGCTCTCAGCAGCTCTGGCTACCCACTGCCCCATTTCACAACTGTAAAATGAGGCTTAGAGATGGTGATGCACATGCCCAGGGTCAGGGCAGGAGTAAATGGCAGAATCACGATTCTAAAGCAGGTCTGTCTGCTCCCAACCTCACTCCTCTTTAACTCTGCTGGACTGCCTTGGTATTTGGAGAGAAAAATTAAAAGGAGGTCAAGGAAACTCCTTAGGACCAATGGCCCAAATGCCTTCAGTGATTTCCCAGGCAGGAGTAAGTTCTGGAATGATACGGATCTGTGCAGAGGCACAAAAGCAGGCAGGCATGGACAACCGTTCAATTCAACAATCACATATCAGAAATCGGTAAGTACTGAGCAAGGGTCTAGCCACTTAACAAAGAAAGGAATAAGGCAATGATCCTGCCCTCAAGGAGCTCACTGTTAATCCTCTGAGACAGTCAGTTAAACACCAAAGTTCAAGTAGAACAAAGAGAGTTTAATCAAAGAAACTGGCAATTGTTTGTGTTGGGTAGAACAAGGAAACTCAACAGTCAAGGTGTAACTTGAGCTCGGCCTTAAGGGATAAGAAAAGTCTCTGTAGAGGCAGTGAAACCCAAAGAGGTAAACTTCCAGTCACAGGCCTCACAACCACTGGCCACTGTGCTGAGCAGTACAGTTGAGGCCAGGGTGGAAACATCAGTGACCCACCTTGATCTCTACTGAGATTCCCAGATGAAAAACCCATGTCACAGGCTCTTGCCCACAATCCATCTGCTGCAGGGACCATAAGTGCCATAGACAGAAAGAGAGGAAAATAGCCCCAGGGAAAGTGAAACAGCGTTCTGTACTTTAACTTGACGTATCTGGGTTTTCCAGGCACTGCAGCTTACTTCCTTAAAAATCGTTGTTAAAAGAAAGAAGCCAGTTCCTCCTCTGCAGTGACTTGGGCACAGCTGTGGTGGTGTGATAAGGAGCCCCAGCTCCTTGCTGGGTGCAGCTTCAGAAGGCTGGGGTTTTTTTGGGCAAGGGGGTGGTGGCTTGTCTGGAAGATGGCAACCTGACTGCATGCCCAAGGCTGAGCACAGGTCTCAGAAGGAATGCAGCAATCCCTTCTAGAGGTCCTTCCACTCCTCTGTTAAAGGGGAAAGAGAAATGGATGTGAGTGGAGAGCATACTATTCATGCACAGGGCACTGTTTTTCATTCTGTCCTGGTGGTACCAAATCAAAGAAGGGTTGGTTTACCCTGTCTATAAGATAATGAACTGAGGTTCTGGCAGTTTACACAACTTGGCCGAGGTCACACAAGCCTTAAGGAATAAAGAGAGCAATTTAACCCAAATTTACATAGACTTTCAAAAGTAAAGTTCTTTTTGTTTAATCAAGGCAGCTTAGTGGAATGGCTGAGAGTACAGACCTGGCTATCTGTGACACCAGCAGGTGAGTCCAGGGACCTGGAGGGGTTCCCACAGGACCAGCGAGAGGATCCTGCTGCAGGCAGGATAGAAATCAAACTCAAGTCAGCATCCAGGAGGTGAGAACAGAGCTTATTGAAGGTAGAGAGAGAGTACAGGTAGAGACAGGGTGCCTGGGAGACTTTGGAAAGGAAAGCAGAGAGAGTCTCTTCTTTGTTTAGGGCCTGGGGTTTTTAATTGAGGTTTGTGGTCTAGTGTACATTTCTTCACAGACATACAGAAGCCAGTAAGAACAAAGACAAGGGCCCAGGTGTTATTGTTTGGAGCCAGGGGGTCTTGGTACCTAGATGTCCAGCACTCTGGTGTTCTGGAATGCACGCATGATGGCTTCATCTGCTCATTTTCACCTGATCCTTTCTTAGAAATCACTAACTCCTTGTCCCTTACAAGGAGGACATGTGCTATCTGTATTATGAGGCATGTGTAAAGTGGGGGTCAGGTCTTATCAAGAATAGAAGCAGGAAAAGGAACAAAAAGATTTTTTTATGAAGTCCTTCAGTTTCCCTATTTCATATGGATGCCAAGGTTTGAAACCCAGGTCAACCACTAACCAGCTGAGAGGCCCCAGAAAGTTCACAAAACATCTCTTTGCTTCAGTTTCTTCATATGTAAAATGGGTTAATAATAGTGAGGATCACAGTGTTAATAGATACAACACACATAGAATTGTACCTGACATACAGGAAGTGTTATATACCAAGGATGATGACTTCATGTAGGAAAAGAAGTAAAAAGGCACTCTGAAAACTGGGGAAGGAAAAAAGACTAGGAAGCACTAGGGGAGGGGGGCTAATAAGAAGCAGGGGAGGGAGAAGACAGCAATGTCAAAAAAGGCATCAATTTGCATTTTAGCCATGCCTGGGATCTTCCACCTTACCTACTCCTCCTTCCCCACTACAAAAAGTAGGCCACAGCCACACTCAGTCTGCAGAGCTGTTAGAAAATGGGCCACAGATAGATGATTTGGGGTGAGGGCTAGGGGAGGGGGGATTAGATGGATAGACTAGATAGATAGATAGATAGATAGATAGATAGATAGATAGATAGATAGATAG
>NC_058408.1:57582392-57737680 GCF_002201575.2 Neomonachus schauinslandi
TAGATAGATAGATAGATAGATAGATAGATAGATAGATAGATAGATAGCTTTTCAATAACAAATGCTCTAATCTTGAATGGAGATTCTCCTACAGAAAAAAGACACAAAAATTGAACATTTATGACTCTTTTGCTCCACTGCTCCCCATGGCTCAACAAAGAGGGCAGCTCTGGATTGTATCTCACCTTCAAAGTCTGCAAAACTGTGTGTACAATGGGCCTCCTGGTCAATGGGCTGCCAACTTCACACTTTCTGTATCGATGGGCCCCAGACAAAAGGAGGAGGAGCTCTTGATAACCACTGGGAACAGTGATTATGGTTTCCAAGGGAACATTCAGGTCACATTCAGCTACTCAAGGAGTTTGAAGGATAAAATGACAATGATAATGCAAAATTACCCTTTCTGTAAGGGAGCCATCACAGTGGAAAGGCTCTTGAAGTGTCTTTTGGGAATTTTTTGGTGTTTGGGATTGGAGTTCTGGCTCCATTACTATGCAGCTTTATGACACTAGTCATGTCATTTCTTCCTCAATGCCACTTGTAATATTGGATAGAAGATAATATTCTATTTCCTACTTTTGTATAATAAAGAATTTTTCTGGTCTTTGTCCCAGGTTGCTGGGACAAAGCATTCTAAGCCCTTGGAATTTCCCGATTGACAAGGTGTCTGTTATCCATGGGCCTCCTGGACCTTTTCTGAGTATCTGCTAAGGAAATAACTCAGGCTGGGGGATGATCATGCCAGAAAGACCAACCATGTGATTAGAGGGTTAGGGCTTTGAGCCACATATTATCAGCCCAACCTTCCAGCCACTGGAGAAAGAAGGGAGCTGGAGATTGAGTCTAATCACATGCCTTATGATTTAATTGGTTGTGTCTACCTAGTGAAGCCCCAATAAAAACTCTGAATTTCAGAAGAGCCTCCTGACTGGTGATACACATCAGTGTGCTGAGGGGGATATGCCCTGACTCCTGAGAGAGGACAACCCCATGTTTGAAACCCTACCAGACTTCACTCTATGTGTCTTCATTTGGCTGGTCCTGATTTGTATCCTTTATAATGAAACTGCAATTGTAATTATGGCAATTTCCTGAATTCTATAAGTCATTTTAGTGAATGTCAAACCTGAGGGGGTCTTAGGATCCTCAATTTGTAGCCTGTTACTTACAAGTGAAGGTGGCCTGGGGCTCCCAAACTTTCAGCTAGCAACTTAAGTGAAGGCAGTCTTGTTGGAAACTGTGATCTTAACTTCTGAAGTCTGAGCTAACTCCAGGTGGCTAATATCAAAATTATATTGCAGTATATGTACCCACATATGCTGCCTTAGGAAAGAGATATAATCATATATGAAAAAAGAACTTATAAATTGTGAAAGGTTAAGTAAACATTATGTACGTAATTTTCTTAAAGGCTGTAGTATTAATGAAAGACTAACAGGGCGATTTCTTTAAGTTATTTTTCCAGCAATTTGGATGGATCTTTGTTGTTCCACCAATAGTCTCTTGACATTAGGGCTAAATTTATTTATTTATTTATTCAACAAAATTCAATGGAAATACAATATGCACAAGATTCTGTGCTAGATTTGGAACTCGTGGGTAAGTATCAAAATGGAAAAGAAGACATGCTTATCCCCAAGAAAAACACAAACTAGCAGAGGAGATAAGATAACAAATACAAAAACAAAGTCGAGAGTGTGTGCCACATGAGAGGCATAGTTAAGCTAAAGAGAAGGGATTCTTTCTAAGGGAATCAAAGCAAATTTGCAAAGGAAATGGCATTTGAACAGGCCTTAAGAAATGCATAGCATGTAGAAGTGTAGGGGAAAGAACAGGGACATTCCATGCTGGGGGGACAATGAAGCGAAGGGACAAAGGCAGAAAACCATGGGTGTGCATGGAAAGGTACATTCATGAAGGGAGTAATGTCAAAGCAGCATAGAAGGATAAATCAGAACCAGGTTATAATGTCAAGTGGAAGAATTTGTAACATCCTGTAGGCAAAAGAGAACTCATGAACAATTTGGTACCATCAGATACAGCAATTTTATCCAGATGTTTTTACTCTTTTCTATTAAAGGTAATTTGGTTGAAAAAGCTGAGAAGCACTAACCAGCTTCCTCATTTTGGAGAAGAGCAAACAAGGACCTAGAGGCTCTGTGACAGACCTGGTTCACACAAACACATACACAATGGTCAAACCAGAGGGAGGGCAGGATCACAAACTTCTAGCCCAGGGCTCTTCTCACAAATACGTTCCCTCTTGCCTAAAGCTACATTTTCTAATTCAAATTGTTAATAATTTATGGGCCTGCCCTTTGGGCTAAAGAGGACATTCCTTGCTTCTCTTCTGGAGACAAGTAGTACTCCAGGTTTTTCCCCTTAGGAGTAACAGCACAAATGCATGAAGGCCCTGAGCAGGCTTGAGGGTCTTGCCCACTGAAGAGAGTCAAGTTCTTCATGCAAAGTCAACGAAGCAGAACTGAACCCACAAGATTGACCTCATTAACATCAGCCAGCTGTAGAGTGGAGTGATGCCTGCAAGGGGATACAGTGCTGCTCAATATCACCTAGAAATAGCAACAGGACTGTTCAATGGAAAGCATGAGTGGTATCTTCCGGAAACAGCTGGACCGTGTGACAGGTAAAGTCAAACACCACAGTCCTCTGTGGCCAAGGAGAGGGAGAGCTTGGACAGTTTGCTAAGAGCAACCCAAGTGAACCTACCCATTCTCTACCTCTGTACCTCCACTGCCTTTTCTCTTACATGTTCTCAGTCTCTCTATGACACTGAACAAAATTCATCATTCCTACAGCATTGGAAAATTTCCCGAGAGTCTTTCATTTGTTTCAGTCTGTGAAGGACATCCAGAGAGTCAAAAGACCCTAGTTCCTGCTTTACCAACATATAAGACACCCTGAACAAAAACCACTGAAACCATCCTGCTCCAGTTTCAATGAGGTGCTGAGGTCATGGTTTCTGGGCTTTATGAACTACCAAAATTACCTAATTTTTTAAATTCCAGGAATAAAATTAAATTCAGTGTTTATCCGTAACTGCATGAAAATAAAAGAAAGGATCCAGTCTTAGAACCCACTTTCAAATCCAGTGATGTGGCCCCGAAATACAGTCAGCAAGTTGCCGGCCTTGTTCTAAGAATGGCATGCTGGCACATGTGGTAAGTCTTGCAACCCAGAGGGGCTGGGGAATCTCCTTTGAAGGAATCCATTCCACTCACTTGCTCTCAGCTGATAATAAGCCTTCCTATCTTTCCTTCCAAACCACTACCTGTTTTGTAGATTTCCTTCTTAGATGCCTCTCTAAACCTCTATGGACAGACCAATCAGTGCATATTACTAGGGTGTGGGGGGGTTGAGTTGGCAGACCCAACCATGTATTTTTTTGTTACCCCATCTCAAACTCTGTCTTAAGTATCCTAAAGAGGGTTAATTCTTAAAATTAAGAATTTTCCCTCATCGCTGCTTGGCCACTACCCAGAATTTCTCACCCATCCTTAAGAGGTGAGCAAGTATGCATAATAATTTATCTTCTTGGGGGTTCTGGTCAGAATTTTCTATGCTTTCAGAAAATAAAAAGTTTGTTTTCCCTGAACATGTACTACATACACCATTCATTTCTTTGTTCAACAAATATTTATTGTACCAACTACTGTTTTAGACATCTAGGATATAATAATTAATAGCCAAAAGCCTCGTAAAACAGAAACCTAGTAGAGTGGAAAAGCAATAAGCAAATAACAGAACACAAACAAACAGATATAAATTGCCAGGTAGTGGTGAGTTCCATGTAAAAAAAAGATAAAACAGGGAAAAGGGATAAAGTATGTATTGGTATTACTTGTTTAGAGTGGTCAGTGATAGCCTCTTTAAGGGTTGACACGTGAGCTGTAACAAAATGAAGTAAGGGAGCAGCCCTTCCATGGTTAGATTTCTCTATATATGACTTGTATCTCCAAGTAGACTGTAGACCCTTTAAAATGAGACCCAAATCTCTTATTTTTTTTAATTTTATTTATTTATTTATTTGAGAGAGAGAGAGAGAGAAGGAGCAGGGGGAAGGGCAGAGGGAGAGGGTGAAGCAGACTCCCCAGTGAGCAGGGAGCCCAATGCGGGGCTAGATCCCAGAACCCTGGGATCATGACCTGAGCCGAAGGCAGATGCTTAATAGACTGAGCCACCCAGGCACCCCCCAAATCTGTTATTTTAATATAATGACTCTAACACAAGCACTGAACATTAAAAGTACTCAGTAAACACTTAGGTGTTTGAAAAGACATTTTATAGTAGTTCATTCAACCCTTTCATATTATGCCACCAAACTGATAATTCAGCTCTTTTTGAAACTGTACTGCTTTAGTGCAAAAGGAGCAGACAGACATGATGAAGATGAGAAGCCAGATACTCTTGTCTAGTCATCTGTCTGCAAACCTCAGCGAGGTTAATGAGGACCACACAGTAGCAGACTCTGAGACCACCAGTGGATGTGAGGAGGAAAGGGACCACATCGAGAATCCTCTCAACCCATCAGAAGGCATCCTAAATTAATCAGATTAACAAATGGAGTGATGCATAGAGAAAGAAGCCACTTGCTCACAGTTGTGTAGCTAGTTAGTGAATGCACAGAACAGTACCAGGTGTCTAACCCGCCACTGAATGGAGTGTTCTTGCTGTAACAAAGATCTGCATTTCTGGAAGAACTGTTGCTTGAAAAAAACAACTAACGGATTTAGTTATACTGGCACTACAATGTCACGGTAGCTGGATATAAAATCTTGTGGCTGTTGGCAATACTGCCTTTCTAGGACAGCCTTTCTCTGCAAAAGGAATCCTGCCCTCAGTGTCCCTGATAGATGACCACGCAATCCCTGCCTGGCCTTTCCCTCTGATTGTGCTGCTGGACAGCTCTCTTTACCCATTAGAAAGGTGAAAAGTTAATCTAAACGATTTTCTTCATTGTCTACAAAGGCATACACCGTGGTGAAATCAGATGATTTTATAATAGATATTTTAATAGAAAGAGTATTTCTATTCAATACCTGGCCAGTAAAGTTATAATTTAAAAATATATCTGCTAGAAATGTTAAATAAATGATCTGTCTGGATTTGTTATTTCTGATGCCTCAGAAACTACCGTCCTCAGAAACAGAAAGATCTAAAAGGTTGGATTTTTTTTTTCAGTTTTAAATTTCATTTTTATTTTTAGTTTATGATTAACATACAATAAAATTTACCCATTTAAAGTATATAATTTAGTGGCTTTTACTATGTTCATAAAGTTCTGTTACCATTACCACTATCTAATTCTAAAATATTTTCATGACCCCCAGAAGAAAACCAGTACTCATTAGTTGTCATTCTCCACTCTCCCTTTGCCTCTGCCTCTGCTAACTACTAATCTACTTTCAGTTTTTTATTTTTTTATTGTTATGTTAATCACCATACATTACATCATTAGTTTTAGATGTAGTGTTCCATGATTCATTGTTTGTGCATAACACCCAGTGCTCCATGCAGAACGTACCCTCTTTAATACCCATCACCAGGCTAACGCATCCTCCCACCCCTCTCCCCTCTAGAACCCTCAGTTTGTCTTTCAGAGTCCATCATCTCTCATGGTTCGTCTCCCCCTCTGATTTCCCCCCCTTCATTCTTCCCCTCCTTCTATCTTCTTCTTTTTTTTTTCTTAACATATATTGCATTATTTGTTTCAGAGGTACAGATCTGAGATTCAACAGTCTTGCACAATTCACAGCGCTCACCATAGCACATACCCTCCCCAGTGTCTATCACCCAGTCACCCCATCCTTCCCAGCCCACCCCCCACTCCAGCAACCCTCAGTTTGTTTCCTGCGATTAAGAATTCCTCATATCAGTGAGGTCATATGATACATGTCTTTCTCTGTTTGACTTATTTCATCCAGCATAACACCCTCCAGTTCCATCCATCATTGCAAATGGCAAGATCTCATTCCTTTTGATGGCTGCATAATATTCCATTGTGTATATATACCAAATCTTCTTTATCCATTCATCTGTCGATGGACATCTTGGCTCTTTCCACAGTTTGGCTATTGTGGACATTGCTGCTATAAACATCAGGGGGCACGTACCCTTTCGGATCCCTACATTTGTATCTTTGGGGTAAATACCCAGTAGTGCAATTGATGAATCATATGGTAGCTCTATTTTCAACTTTTTGAGGAACCTCCATACTGTTTTCCAGAGTGGCTGCACCAGCTTGCATTCCCACCAACAGTGTAGGAGGGTTCCCTTTTCTCTGCATCCCCGCCAACATCTGTCATTTCCTGACTTGTTAATTTTAGCCATTCTGACTGGTGTGAGATGGTATCTCATTGAGGTTTTGATTTGGATTTCCCTAATGCCTAGTGATGTTGAGCACTTTTTCATGTGTCTGTTGGCCATTTGGATGTCTTCTTTGGAAAAATGTCTGTTCATGTCTTCTGCCCATTTCTTGATTGGATTCTTTGTTCTTTGGGTGTTGAGTTTGATAAGTTCTTTATAGATTTTGGATACTAGCCCTTTATCTGACAAGACATTTGCAAATATCTTCTCCCATTCTGTCAGTTGTCTTTTGGTTTTGTTGACTGTTTCTTTTGGTGTGCAAAAGCTTTTTATCTTGATGAAGTCCCAATAGTTCATTTTTGCCCTTGCTTCCCTTGCCTTTGGTGATGTTTCTAAGAAGAAGTTGCTGTGGCTGAGGTCGAAGAGGTTGCTGCCTGTGTTCTCCTTTAGGATTTTGATGGACTCCTGTCTCACATTGAGGTCTTTCAACCATTTGGAGTCTATTTTTGTGTGTGGTGTAAGGAAATGGTCCAGTTTCATTCTTCTGCATGTGGCTATCCAATTTTCCCAACACCATTGGTTGAAGAGACTGTCTTTTTTCCATTGGACATTCTTTCCTGCTTTGTCAAAGATGAGTTGACCATAGAGTTGAGGGTCCATTTCTGGGCTCTCTATTCTGTTCCATTGATCTATGTGTCTGTTTTTGTGCCAGTACCATACTGTCTTGATGATGACAGCTTTGTAATAGAGCTGGAAGTCCGGAATTGTGATGCCGCCAGCTTTGCTTTTCTTTTTCAACATTCCTCTGGCTATGCGGGGTCTTTTCTGGCTCCATACAAATTTTAGGATTATTTGTTCCATTTCTTTGAAAAAAGTGGATGGTATTCTGATGGGGATTGCATTGAGTGTGTAGATTGTTCTAGGTAGCATTGACATCTTCACAGTATTTGTTCTTCCAGTCCATGAGCATGGAACGTTTTTCCATTTCTTTGTGTCTTCCTCAATTTCTTTCATGAGTAGTTTATAGTTTTCTGAGTACAGATGCTTTGCCTCTTTGGTTAGATTTATTCCTAGGTATCTTATGGTTTTGGGTGCAATTGTAAATGGGATCGACTCCTTAATTTCTCTTTCTTCTGTCTTGTTGTTGGTGTATAGGAATGCCCCTGATTTCTGTGCATTGATTTTATATCCTGCCACTTTACTGAATTCCTGTATGAGTTCTAGCAGTTTTGGGGTGGAGTCTTTGGGATTTTCCACATAAAGTATCATATCATCTGCAAAGAGTGAGAGTTTGACTTCTTCTTTGCCGATTTGGATGCCTTTGATTTCTTTTTGTTGTCTGATTGCTGTGGCTAGGACTTCTAATACTATGTTGAATAGCAGTGGTGATAGTGGACATCCCTGCCGTGTTCCTGACCTTAGGGGGAAAGTTCTCAGCTTTTCCCCATTGAGAATGATATTCGCTGTGGGTGTTTCATAGATGGCTTTTATGATATTGAGGTATGTACCCTCAATCTCTATACTCTGAAGAGTTTTGATCAAGAAAGGATGCTGTACTTTGTCAAATGCTTTTTCTGCATCTATTGAGAGGATCATATGGTTCTTGTTCTTTCTTTTGTTAATGTATTGTATCACGTTGATTGATTTGCAGATGCTGAACCAACCTTGCAGCCCAGGGATAAATCCCACTTGGTCATGGTGAATAATCCTTTTAATGTACTGTTGGATCCTATTGGCTAGTATTTTGGTGAGAATTTTTGCATCCATGTTCATCAAGGATATTGGTCTGTAATTCTCCTTTTTGATGGGGTCTTTGTCTGGTTTGGGGATCAAGGTAATGGTGGCCTCATAAAATGAGTTTGGAGGTTTTCCTTCCATTTCTATTTTTTGGAACAGTTTCAGAAGAATAGGTATTAATTCTTCTTGAAATGTTTGATAGAATTCCCCTGGGAAGCCATCTGGCCCTGGGCTTTTGTTTGTTGGGAGATTTTTGATGACTGCTTCAATTTCCTTAGTGGTTATAGGTCTGTTCAGGTTTTCTATTTCATCCTGGTTCAGTTTTGGTAGTTGATACATCTCTAGGAATGCATTCATTTCTTCCAGGTTATCTAATTTGCTGGCATAGAGTTGCTCATAATATGTTCTTATAACTGTTTGTATTTCTTTGGTGTTGGTTGTGATCTATCCTCTTTCATTCATGATTTTGTTGATTTGGGTCATTTCTCTTTTCTTTTTGATAAGTCTGGCCAGGGGTTTATCAATCTTGTTAATTCTTTCAAAGAACCAGCTCCTAGTTTCGTTGATCTGTTCTACTGTTCTTTTGGTTTCTATTTCATGGATTTCTGCTCTGATCTTTATTATTTTTCTTCTCCTGCTGGGTTTAGGCTTTATTTGCTGTTCTTTCTCCAGCTCCTTTAGGTGTAGGGTTAGGTTGTGTACTTGAGACCTTTCTTTTTTCTTGAGAAAGGCTTATATTGCTATATACTTTCCTCTTGGGACTGCCTTTGCTGTATCCCAAAGATTTTGAACAGTTGTGTTTTCATTTTCATTGGTTTCCATGAATTTTTTAAATTCTTCTTTAATTTCCTGGTTGACCCATTCATTTTTTAGTAGGATGCTCTTTAGCCTCCATATGTTTGAGTTCTTTCCAACTTTCCTCTTGTGATTGAGTTCTAGTTTCCAAGCACTGTGGTCTGAAAATAGGCAGGGAATGATCTAAAAGGTTGGATTTAAACAACTTTGCCATAGCCATGACACTAAACTTGGGCCCTGTTTAAAAAAAAAAAAGTTATGCCATAAAGAATAAGAATAAATGTAGGCTTTCAAAGACAAATTGTGTGTAATTTTTCATCTTTTTCAAGCAAATTATTAAAAGGCAGGAATCTGGAGTTAAAAGACATGATGAGTGAAGTGAGTGAAGAAAATTGTCACCAAACATATGGTATTAGATTTAAATTAAGCAGAAGCTAGAGAGGAAATAAACTATATTTCTCTTCCCCAAGCCTGCGGCTACATGTACATTGGTGCCATCAAGGATGTTGACTCTTTTCTGCAAATGTTTAATTTTTCTTGGAAACCACAGAAACTAAAATGATTGAGCAGTGTTTCTTCATGAACAAGGATATTCACCCTGGTCTAATCTCCAAAATGCACAAAACCAAAAGACCCACCTGGTTAGCAACAAGTCTGCATGACAAATTATTTTTTTAAAGAAATACAGTTTCATTATTTTCACATACATAGAAAAGAGTATATGAGATTGACAAAGTATAATCTACGAACAGTCCTTTTAGAAATTGCTTTAAGGAATAAGTAAAGATGATTTGCAATCAGCAAATCATTATTAGCCTACAAAGACCTTGAGAATTTATTTTTCCCTTAAAATCACCGTTTTCCTGGGGTGTCTGGAGGGCTCATCAGTCAAGCGTCTGCTTTTGGCTCCAGTCATGATCTCTGGGTCCTGGGATGGAGCCCTGTATCGGGCTTCCTGCTCAGCACGAAGTCTGCTTTTCTCACTCTCTCTCTCAAATAAATAAATAAAATCTTTTTAAAAAGTCACCATTTTCCCAGATCTTTTTTCTAATTTACTTAATCTATTAATAAGTAAACAGAAAATAATTCTTGCTCCAAAGCCTCAAATTTTTAATCACTACCTTTTTAATTCTTATTTACCTGATTTTCACAAATACACTAAAATGATAAAACACAGGAGTATCCAACTTAGTTGACTGCATTCCATCAAGACAGGTGGTCAAATGCAGAACTTTCAAACCCATTAAATTAGGTCAAGGAAAAAAAATAATTAGCACATAAAATATGTGAAATCACCCACTCAAGTACTGAAATAAGACCAAGTAATAACATTCCCTCCCCCCAATTTTTAGAACATTCTCAACCCTTTTTTGATAATTTAATAATAATTTTAAGAACATTTTTGACCCTATTTGAATAATTAGAATTTCAATACTTATAGCCCAAACCTAAATTTTCCACAATCATTGGCAATGGATTTCTGTAACATTTCAACATTAAATTAAATATAGAAATGAAATTTATGTTACCACATGGCTCAGTTTTCAATTTCCCATTATCACTAAACTTTAAAACCACTCTAAATTCCTCTTAATTTTTTATGAGTAGCATTTAGTGCCTGAGTATTGTTTTACATATTTATACAGCAGACCTGACCTATATTTTAGAACTAATTCAGCAGAACTTACCAAGAGTATTCTTCCAAAGAGCCACCTTGAGTGTTTAGAATTTTCTACTCCCTTTGGATTCATAAAGATAGTTAAGTTTGGGTATAATATTGTTATCAAAGGAATGGAAGAATATTAGAGAGAATAAAATTCATGTCTAAAAAGTCCGTCTGTCCTTCATTTTCAAAAAAAAAAAATGTTGGTAAACACATAGTAGAGATAATTGGGAGTTTGAAAGATGAATGAGGATAATAATAAAAGTTGTGTCTGGAGGGTGAACCTGGGATTCACACCCTCAAAGCTGGTGTCCGGCCTCAGACAAGCAGAGTCCCACTGCTGCTTCCACCTGGGTGGTCTCACCAAGGAAGATGAGCACTGGGACTTTACCCCAGAAGACTTCCAGGCCTACTGGAGGGGATGAGAATTGACACACACAGACCAGGTAGGAGAAGTCTCCACAGGACGGATGAGGGCACCTTGGCATTGGTAATACAGAATTTCTAAAGGGTCAAAAAAAAAAAAGGACAAGATTTAATGAGGTTTTAGAGGTGAACTCTATGGGATCGTTTCAGTGATGGAAGCCCAGAACTGCTGTCCTTGCAAATGGCCCCTGTGACAGAACTAACTGCCAGCTGAGGTGCCTTCCACACCTAAGAAGGACGCTATGGAGGACCTGGAAACTCAAGACCTACCTGTGTGTCTCCCTTCCATACTCACTAGCAGGGGGAAACGGAAGGGCAGCTTTCCCAAACACATCAATGCAAACAGTTGACTAGAGTCAAGACACATGGATTCAAATCTCACTTTTGCCTCCTCCTCACTCAACCATGTTGTCTGGTCCTCTATCTACAATAGACTCCCTTCCCCACCCCCATCTCATCCTCACCCTAATCCCCACCCTGTCACCCGGCTACTTTTCCTTTTAGCACTGATCACTCCCCGCTGCTGTATGTTCACTTGCATGTGTGTTTCTTTCTTTGTTCTTATTTTCTGTCACCACATCTAACATGTGAACTCCATAGGGTAAGAATTTTCCTTTCCACATGGAATCCTGGTAGCTAGAACACGTGTGTAGAGGCAGTGCAGATCATAACAGGAGATTCTCTGTGAAAAGGGGGAAGGAAAGGAGCCCATGTCAACTGAACACCCACCCCTTGCTCTGAATCAGGCAGCTTCTGGACCTCTCCAAGCACTGTCCCTCCATCTTCACAATATAATAAGCTTACGGGTGGGTTTGCCACCTTGCAAAGATGAAAGAAAGTAGGTTCAGAGAGGTGAGGCAAGGTGCTCAGAGTTTCAAAGCCTGTAAATATTGAAGGTGAGTTTCAAATCTGTATCTGTCTGCTCCAAACCCATGACCTTCCCACAAATTATAAACTGTAAAGTGCTGTATAAGCATATGAATTGTCTATTATTACTATTTCATGCTTAAATTATACTAGAGCTATTTGAAAAAATAGTTATAAGAATAAAGTAGGGCCTCGAGAACTACCTGATCTGGACTCTCAAAGACTTTCAAAACTGCACTTCAAACAATATTTTTAATGAATTGCTACAGGATAGGGGGCCATGGGTAAGGAATTAGCTTCAAAATGCAAAGAAAATAATAAAGATACTCAAATATTTCTGTGGATACAGAGCTGCAAAGTGCTGTCTTTTGGGGATCAGGGTCAGGGGAAGGACTAGTTCATATTTTTATAAATGCTATAGAAGAGGGAATACACATTGAAATTTCCCAATTGCCAACTAAGTATTTCTCACAATACAATGCCAAATTGGTGGAGAGAAACTGCAGAATGTTCTTTCCTAGCTGTGTGAAGAAGCAGAAAAGCAGCTGACAGAAACATAAAGTGTACTATATTTACAGATTAATGGGTCCAGCCACCAGTTAGAATCTGAGAAAGGCATCTAGAACCTGAGCAAACGGATGCTGGACACTATAAGCCCATGCAGCCTTGGCCAGTTTCACCAGAGTCTTAGGCATTGTTGGAGAGATTAGTATATGCACCAGAGAAATCATGAGCTTTATAAAAATGACCAGGCACCCACATCTGGGACCTTCATCCCCCCATGGAAAACAAGGGAGGTCCCAGAAAGTTTTCATCAAAATGACAATCAGTATAGAGTTGAAATCAGAGGAAAGTTTGACAAGATAATGACTTTTCAGACCAAAAAACAGAAAACTGGAGAAAAAGGAATCTTAAAAACCTTTAAAATCATGAAGACAGCATGACCCTGAAGTCTGAGAAAACGTTATTGTTACATGGACCGCCCTGAGTCCTGTTTCGCAAATCCTGTCGGTGCTGTGCCTGCAGAGAACCAACTGGTAAAAATTCGGCAGCCATTACCCCATTCATTCAAGGGCCATTAATTGAGGCCATCCAGTGAGCAGGGCACTGTTCTCGGGATGCAAGGGATATATTAGTACACAAAGACAAAAAATCCCTGCCTTCCCAAAGCCTGCATTCCAATGAGGAGACAGATAACAGGAAATAAACATGATGTATAAGAAAATTGTGCAGCAGTTTTAAGTTGATAAAGATATGGAGGGAAATGGAGCTGAGTAAGAGAGTGAGAAGTTCAGCAAAGTTGCAATATTAAATACAGTGGATACTGAGAAGGTGATATTTGAGCAAAAACTTGAAGGAAATGAGAGTACAGCCATGGAGATATCTGGAGAAAAACTTCTAGGAAGAGCAAAGAGTCAGCGCACAAGCGTGGAGGCAGGTGCCTCATCTCCTTGTGCTTGAAGAACCTGTGCCGGCCTGATGAAGGGAGTGCAGAGAAGTCACTTGGGGGTGGGTGGACATAGGGGAAGGGAGGTGTGGGTGGATTGTGAAGAGCCTTGCAAGCTACTGGAAGGACTTGGGCTTTTAGTCAGAAAGAGAAGGATTTGGGGACAGAGGAGGAACATATTCTAGCATGTGATTTTAAAGATCACTGCTAAGTTTGCAAAAGGCTAAATGGGGCAAGTGAGGAAGCCAAGAGGCTCTTGCAATAATAACGATGCTGACTAGACCAGTCTGGCAGCAGGTGCAAGTGATGAGAAGTGGCCCAATTCTAGACACATTCTGAAAATGGAGCCAACAGGATTTCTTAATGGATCAAATATGGGGTGTGAGAGAAAGAAGTGACCCTAAAGTTTCTTGGTCCACCACTGGAAAGAGAGAGCTGACATTAGCAGAGAGGATCACTTGATAAGCATGTCATGGGAACAGAGGTAATATGGAAACTGAAAGTCTCACAGTCGTTGCGAGTTGCTTACTGCAGAAAGTGATTAATAACACTTTGGAGGTTGGTCGAGGGTGGGTAGAGATGGGGAACCCAAGAAAACTCTTCCCATGAGGTTTCCAGTACCAGCCTCTGCTGAGCTAAAGTAAGTAGTTAAAAGAATTACCTATAAGATCAGACATATCTGAATATGAATCCTGGGTCTGTCACTTACCAACCTGAAATCTTATGCAAGTTACCTAACCTCTGCGAATTTTAGTTTCCTTGCATGTGAGGTGGAGAGACGACTGAGCTGACAGTGTCTTATGAAGACTACATGAAATAATGCATGGAAAATGCTCAGCACAGTGCTCAGCACAAAGTAATAATAAATATTTTAGTTGTTAATAGCTGCAGTGGCAGTAACATTTATAGTATTATAATTATTATAGCTGTCAATCCAATGGGTGATTAAGATACAGATCACAAATTAAGAATACAGGAAAACACTGCCATTAATCAAATACTGGCATGATACTCTTAGTGTTTCTGAGCTGAGGCAGAAAGCAACTGCCTAAGCCAATATCCAGAGTGGTTAAGATACTTCTTCAAGCTCACAGTATACTTTATAGTAAGAACAGGACTGCAGCTAGAATACTGTCTAGAGTACAGAAAATGTCCTTGAAGAATGAAAGGGGTAAATTGGGGACAAATAAAAATACATGAAAACTTACCAACTCCAAAAGATGGAAGGATGTTGGATGCAGGATAAAAAGATAAAAAGATTAAGAAGTGGGGTAACCGGATGATGGGTATTAGGGAGGGCCTGTGTGGTGATGAGCACTGGGTGTTATACGCAACTAATGAATTGTTGAACACTACATCAAAAACTAATGATGTAATGTATGGTGATTAACATAACAATAAAAATTTTTTAAAAACTAATGATGTACTATATGTTGGCTAATTGAATATAATAAAAAATAAGTAAATAAATAAAAATAAAAATATTAAGAAAGAATAAGGTGAACTCATAACTGACAGATACATGAGGAGAAATCAAGGAAAGTAGAGGGTTGTTGGATTTACAGCCACTCACTCATTCTGGGCTTATTGTCAGGGAAGACATAACAGTTCGCGCACAGAATGACTTGGGTCCAAGACAATTAGTGGCAGTCCAGCACACAACTGTGCCTGTTTCCTGGGGACCTTAGTCCCTGAGGGCAGAGAGGATGCAGCTGTAGGAATAAGGTTTGCTTGGAACATTCCCAGGAAGGCATCTTGGAGGAGTGGAATTGGCCTGGATTTGCAAGTTCATGCACATGCCTTCATGGAGAGAGGGAGAACATTTTGGGCCATCTGTCTCTGGAAGAGATTCAGGCTCTGTGGGGACATAGGATATAGTGGTGTAAGTCCAGAAACACAATCTGAGGTCTGATGGGCAAGCTGCTTAACTGACATCTCATTTGATGGATGAACAAGGCAGCGCCAGCCCAGCAAGTTCCATGAAGAGGGGCAACAGGTTTTGAACTGAGCAGGGGTCAGCCCAACTCAATCGCATTTGATACATTTATTGACTGTCTGCTCTGTTGCCTGCCAGGAGCTCCATAATTAGCCAGACAGACATGGCTGCTGCCTTCGCCTGACTTACACCCCGTCTAGAGAGCGATATAGACAAACAGGCAACGTCTATATGGTAAGGTAAGTACTGTCATAAAGAGGAAAACTCAGGTCCAGTAAAACTTATACAGAAACTTTTTACTGTAAGAGATGAGAGAGAGAGACAAACAGTGATAAACAAAGGGAACTGAGACCCCGGGAAAGAAAGCCATAGAAGGGCGCTGTGGGGCCTCCAAGAAGGGCAGATAGCCCAGTCTTACAGAAATCTTCCTGGAGAAAGTGACAGCAGAGCTGAGATTCAAACAAACACTAGAGGCTGTTACCACAGCACTTTGTTAGGGTATCCATTATTGGTTATTGGATTTGTATTGGCTACCCACAGTTGTTGCCAAGGATTACAAGAAGTTAGAAAAGAAAAGGCAGCAGGGTGAAGGAATGTAAGAAACAAAATCCAACCGGTTTTATTTCTTTTTTTTTTAAAGATTTTATTTATTCATTTGAGGCACAGAGATAGAGAGAGAGAGAGCATGAGCAGGGGGAGAGGCAGAAGGAGAGGGAGAAGCAGGCTCCCCGCTGAGCCAGGAGCCTGATGTGGAACTTGATCCCAGGACCCCAGGATCATGACTTGAGCCGAAGGCAGACGATCAACCATCTGAGGCACCCAGTTGCCCCCAACCAGTTTTATTTCTAATCTTCCCAGAGAGACTGACTTGACAACACCGGAAACGTATCACTCAGCCTGCTCCCCAAACACCATTTCCAGATTACATTTATATCACTGCCACCATGCAGAATTTTAAGCAGGGTTGTAACAACAACAAAAAAACAAAAATCATATATGTATATAATACATATTATATATATTATGTAATATATTATATGTATCATATATGCCATATATATCAAATATACAAGGCAACCTACTGGTGACATAGATAATAAATTCAGTAAAAGACTATGCAAAGATGTGTTACATTGCAGTCATTCTGAACTAAATAAGATTTCAAGAAAAAAGGACAGATACATCATCTGACTGCCCCAAGGTGTGATTTGTGATGTTGATATTGATGAAATCTCAAGAAAGAAGTGATACAATATTCACTATTACTCTAATTCCCATCAGAATGGACTGGTTTTTATATTCAGAGTTTCAGCCTGCATTGATTGGCAACTGGGAGCACTTCCTCAAATATGTATTTGTTCTGAAATCTTATACCTTCTGGGTTATTTCTTGTGCCAAGCAGATTAGATTAATTGGAGCAAAACAGGAAGCAATTGTTGGTTATATCTCCAAATGACTTCATTTCTGGTTAATAATCAAAGTCCCCAAAATTATATTAATTATTGCTTCATCATTCTACATATGTGATGAGGAAAAGTTGTTAATTTGTTACTGTTAATTCCTGTCATGACTGATTATTACTGTTAATTATTACTGATTCGAACCATGGTTTGGAACTACACTGAAACCTTCATTAACGGAGACTTTTGAGAATATGCTCTCTTGGCTAGTGGAGCTTTCTGGTTAGCTGAGAAATGGCTAAAACACTTTTTAGAGCTTCCTAAACAATGTCCTATAGAACTTGAGAGTTCTGTGAGATGTAAAAAATGTTCTGCTAGAAAAAGTAGGGAGGAGAAAGAAGAAGAGGAGAGGGAGGAGGGAGGAGAAGGTAGAGAAGGAGAAGAGGGGGAAAGGGGGCAGAGGAGTAAAGGAAAGATGGGAAGAGGGTTGGGTCAAAGGATGATGTCCATGCTCAAATTTGAGAAGCATTTTTTTTAACTGCAGAGCTTCTGTATATTGTACACTGTAAATCTCCAAGAAAAAATTATGCATCATTTCCTAACCTTATATCACCAAGAATTTTTTACCGAGACCCCTAATATTATAGATCAGAAAATTTTATAAAGTTTAAGAAATACTGTTCTAGGCTATTTCTTGTGTGAGAAATAGTGGGATACTCTATTTTCCATAGCTCTTTGAAAAATAGCTTACCGCCCTTTAATTATTTGTATGTAATCTCTCCTATTACTCCCTATTCTGCTTGAGAACTATTATCCATCCCCTGGCAGAAAGGAGGTAATCAATAGATGTTTGCTTGAAACATAGTGGGTATTCAATAAATATTTGTTGAACTAGGGAACAAATCCTTTGCACAGTACATTAAATATATTTTAATGAGGGCCTTTATGAGCCCCAGTTTCATCTTCTGTAGAGGAGAGAGGTCTGTCTAGTAATCTCTAGGGGGTCCCTACAGCCTTGATCTTCTTGATTCTGTGACTTCTCAACTCAGGACCATCGTGCTGAATAGTATCACCCTATAGAATTACAAGTAGACTTTTGAAGAGGTTGATAATTAGGATTCATCACACTTTAAAGAGCTTGCCCCAAAAATGTCTCCTCAAAACAGTTATCTGATATCAGTTTGGTCTTTTGCCTCTTCTTCTCAAAAACCAAATGTAGAAGTATAGTTGGTTACCAAGGGTTATAGTTTATTTCATGTTAAGTCATCAGTTTTGGCTATAAAATACATTCCATTTTGATAATCAAAGTCTGGAGGCTTTCTCATAATGATTTCATGTTTCCACCCTAAAAAGTGGGCTGTGGAACTCATTGAGGAGAGTGCTTGATGCTTAGTTACTCACAGGGATTTTCTGCTAGGAATGATCAACTGAATAGCTTTTCTGATTTTTTTCTAATAAAATTTTTCTCTCCAACCCCCTTATTATTTCATATATTTTGTCAATCTTATTTATCATTATTATATCACTGGTTGAGGATTTTTTTTTAAAGATTTATTTATTCATTTGAGAGAGCGAGAATGAGAGAGAGTACATGAGAGGGGGGAGGGTCAGAGGGAGACGCAGGCTCCTCGCCGAGCAGGGAGCCCGATGCAGGACTCGATCCCAGGACTCCAGGATCATGACCTGAGCCGAAGGCAGTTGCTTAACCAACTGAGCCACCCAGGCGCCCGAGGATTTATATTTTTATTCTTCAAACAATACAACAGCATGGCTTCCGAGAATTAAAAAAAAAAATGCCCATCCAATTTAATCCCGGTTGTGCTAGATCTAATTTGCAAAATATAAAACAATAATATGAATATTTTGTATGCAGACAACATATCACCCAGAGGTCTCATGACTTGTAAGATTTTCTATTATTGCCTTGAATAGAACATCTTCTCTAAAGCAACCAAAGTACTCTGTAAACATCCTTCCCATTAGTCATATTCCCCCAAGGAAAGAAACGAGTTGAACACACCATTGCTCTAATTTCACAAAGGTAGAGAGAGAAGCTGCAGAAGCAAAATGATTTTTCAAGGTTATCCACAGTCCCACTGTGCTAGTGGTTTAGAAAGAAAGAGAGGCCTGGCTTCTAGCCAGCCTAGAGAATTTGTTCTCTCCAAGTCATAGTTTCATTCAAAGTACAAGAGAGCAAGAAATTTAATATCTGGTGTCACTGATACATCAGCCATATGAGGGATGGTATAGCAGCATTAATATGCAAATAGCTAAATATAAAGTGACTTTTCTTACCAAGAACAGTGCTCCCAACTGCTCAGAAAAATTTATGTCTATATGAAAAGAGAATGAAATTGCAAAGTATAGCATGTTGCTCATTAATTTATTTTCATTAAAATTGAAGGGGGAAATGGAGCTGCATTCCACTCTTAGGACGAATCCTTGGAGTTTGGGGAAAGGGAAGAGAACAAATGTCCCTACAGGCATATTGTACCAATATACTTGCCCCAAATGCTCTCTTTCCAAAGGATTTAAACTTCTGAGGAAAATGACGATAAAGGGCTAAAAGGTAATCCCACAAAACCTCAGTAATTAGCCCTGCATCATTTTCTTCTCTCTTCGACCAAAAGCATTAGTTGTTAGAATCAAGCATGGAGGTCTTTCCAGAAGCTGGCAAGCTGGCAAGTGGAAATGGAGGCATGATACGTTATAATTAGCTGACCACCTCAGAAGCCACTCCCCACGTAGAGAGAGGACTGGAACCCAAACCCTTCCTTTCCCCAGTGATCTTTGTGGATTTTGTTGCTCCATTCTGCACAATGAACGAAAATATTACCAGAAAACATTCCCTTGAGCCTCTGGAATAGGTGAGGAAAGTAGGAAAAGAGAGAAACAAAGCGCACTCATCCAGACAAGAGCAGAGATGGAATAACTGTTTATCATTCCCTTATAAGAACAATGAGAAGAACTATAACCCACACCTGTTAGTGCTCCACCACTTGTAAAACATTTTCCATTATTTTCTCATGTGATCCTCATAGCCATCCTGTGTGTTAAGTAAGATGGCTATGTTTTTGTTAAGTAAGATGGGTATTTTTTCTTTTAGTTACGGAAAATTTTAAACACAGAGAGAAGTAGTGTTATTAACCTGAATAACCATCTCTTGGATTTCACAGTATGAGTATCTTGTAATACATCTACCTTTTTTCACTGAAGTATTTTAGTAAATTATAAGCGCCATGGCATTTATCCTTATCACACCGAGCAAAATTAATAATAATTCTCCAGTGCCATCTCATATCATAATCGAAGAGCCCCAGGTATAAAATGAGTACTATTTTCTTATTTTACAGATGCAACTTTTTTGATGTAACAAGGTGAACCAACAGGCTTGAGGACACACAGATAAAAAATGAATCTAAGAACTCAAGTTTAAAAATTCTGATTTCTGGGTCCCAATTCTTCTCACTTCGAAGCAAAGTTCCATAGAAATGCTCTCAATTGGAAGACAACAGAAAAGCCACACAGACCTCTGTAATATTTGAGCAGGAGTGATCTTAGTAAATGTGAACTGAATACATGAAATGTATCTCCAACTAGCTCTTATATTGTTTTTAGGGCCTTTCTCATTCACTGTAGCGCTATGCTTTGCCCTCCCTCAACCCATTCTCCATTGTTCCTAGCCCAGACCCTGGTCAATACCACTCTGATCTGCTGGCTGCCCAAGTGCCTCATCCGTATCTCCCTGTCCCCATCCACAGAGCCAACGCCATCTTGCAGCCAGCAAACATCTTAAGAAGCCCTAATGGACTCATCTCCCCGAGATGAGTTGTTACTCATTGTTAGTGGCATCATGAACCCCTCTGGGTATTCCTGGACTAATATAGAAATAGTAGTATTTTGTTGCCTCATGGAATCTTAAGAAATTATACTGATGTCATGAGTCTTGCAACATCATGAGCATTGGCAATTTATTCCCGTATAGCTCAAAGGTGAACATTCAATTTATACAACATCCCATCTTTCCCAGAAAAAAAAGTTCCTCTCCCATTTAAACCTTTTATAATCTTCTCCCAGTTTCAGCCCTCTCCCCTTACAACTATCACACATGCCGTCAAGGCTGGATTCAGTGTGCTATCCAAGCTTCACGTCTAGGCCAGAAATGTTTGCATTTTCTTCTTCTGGATTCTTGACATCTTTTGACAATACCTACCAGTGACTACTGAAACTGTTCTAGATGGATGTTGGTATGTTCCAAATCTGAACATCAAAGGCATCTCTTAGATCTACTCACTTGTTTCACCTAAATGCATCAGACAAATACAAAAATTATATAAATTTTATGTCACCCAAGGGAAAAAATGCAAAACATTCTAGACAAAAGGAAGTTCTGGTCATTATCAGGCAATTCTGGAAATGTGATAAGACAAGGCCATGTCACATGCCCAGTTTTGGAGAACTAGAGAGGAGCAAATTTGAGCAGAACAGATCTGATTCCAGGCCCAAGATGCTCAGGCAGGAATCCAAGTTAGCTCCCCTAGATCCATAGAAGGCACATTACACAATACTAATAATATTATTAATAACTGAAGACTTTATGTGTGATATCTCCCTTCCAGGATTTGCATGTGTTGACATACAATGTGTAAGAGAATATCTTTAAGGAATGAATATCCCTGATGCTGGAATATCAAACACAAAAAAACAGCCCAGGAGGCACCCCCGGCACCCTTGAAGCCATGCCACGGTTACATCAGCCACAGTTCTTGACTACAAACAACAGAATCCACTTGGTTAGCTTAGGAGGAAAAAAAGAATTTATTAAAAAGATATTTTAGTTCACATAATCATTGAACTAGCTGAAAAAAAAAAACATATTAAGAGTTGAAGCTTCCAGGAATAATGCCCAAAACCACAGAGAACTGATCAGTGGAGAAACCACCTGCTGAGTATAAATGCCTGGAGCTGGGATTTACTGTAAGTGCCCCTACCACCAATTCTGCTTGGATCTTTGACGAGGGAAAAGCTGTATGCCTATGTAGCATGTGCCAGCAACTCTGAGCCCCACAGCTCCACAGCTGCTGTCTTGTGGTGTCCACATCTGAACTGAAGTTTTATGCTGGTGTCTGATGGGCAGAGTCCAGGCCCTATCCTAACACTTACTGAGCACTCGCTGTATGCCAGACACTGTTCTAGGCTCTTGACAAGAACTAACCCATTGAAGCTTCACAACAACCCTACGGGATTATTTTCTGATTATCCCTTCTTCTGGATGAGGGAACTATAGCACATAAAAATTCTATCACTGGTCTAAAGTCATAATCTGTCAGTGACAGAGTTGAGATTTGAACTTGGACAGTCTGGCTCCAGAGCTCAAACTTTCTTAATCTGTTTGTTTTGGGGTTTTTTTAAGTGATACCTTCACATGCTCACATTCTAGCTGCAAGAAAATATGAGTTCTCTTATACATTGGCTCATCCACCCAAATCTAGAAAGTTGTTCAAAAGATGATGGGTAAGCACATAAGAGACAACTACTGCAGATTTCTAAAATAGGTAAGGCTGTTCTTTTTCATGTTAGTATCCCCTGAAAGTTGCTCTCATGGTCATCACTAGAAGCCCATGAATGTGGATATGTACCTATGTGTATGTACCTTTTTTTACACACTGTGACAGTCTCTAAAGACAGGTACCACTCTTGTCCCCACCCCATGCATTATGTTGCTCCTCTCATCAAAAGGTAGAACATTCTCCCAAGCCCTTTGCATCTGGGCTGACCTTGTGATCATCACTGATCAATGGAATGCAGCAGAGTGAAAACATGCCTAGCCTTTAAAAGGCTGGCACCTTCTACTTTCGCTCTGGGGGAAACCAGTTGCCATGTAAAAAGCTCAACTACCCCTAACCCACCATACAGTGAGGAAGCCCAGACTAGCCACATGGAAAGGCCACATGGGGAACTAAGGAGCCCAGTGGAGAGCATTAAGACCCTGGATATATGTTACCCACAGAACCACCCCATATAGCCCCCCAATCATTCAAACAATCTCTTTGAGACTCCAGACATCCTTGCTCTGACCTGTCCAAATTCTTGATCCAAAGAATCATGAGCAGGTAAAACGGTTAGGGTCTTAAGCCACTAATTCTGGGACAGTTACTCAGTAATAGATAATAGTAATAGATAACTTAGACACTAGCACTGTATCCTCTACTAACTATGTATATAAAGAAAATTTTGCATCTCATTAAGTATTCTTCCATAGCAGTGGTCAGCAAACTCTTTCTTAAAGGGCTATATACTATTTTAGGCTTTGCAGGCCAAGAAGCAAAATTGAGACTATTACGGAAGTGCTTATATAACCATTTAAAGTGTAAAAGCATTCCCAGCTGAAGGACCATAAAAAATCAGGCAGTGCCCCAGATTTGGCCTGTGGGCTGCAGTTTGCTGACCCCTGTTCTAGAGCACGATTTTTGATGTTTGCTTTGTACTTCCTCATAGGAACTTCTTGTAACTTATTTAATCAAATCCCTGTTCTTAAGCATTTAGTTTATAACTTTTCACTATTTAGAAGTAAAACTTCCACATGTGAGGGAAACAAGATGTCCCAGAATGAAGCATGTAGCTATACGGGGGGCTCGGCAAGGGGCGGGGGGGGCTGCCCGAAAAACATCATCTATGGGAATGACAGCAGGAAAGGTTTTTATGTGCCTTTTTGTTTTTATAAAAAGAAAAACTTGGAAAGGCTAAAAGAATACATTTTATATCTGGATTTTTACAATTAAAAATGGTTATTATAGTAGGAAAAAAAGTAATGCTTGAATAAACATTGTGAATAATGCATCAATAAATCTTTGTCCATATCCATGGTTATTACCTTCGAATGAATCCCTCAAGCTGGAATTGTTAGGTCAAAAAGGACACACATGATGCCAAAATACCCTCTCAAACCATTAGACTATGTGCAATCCTTTCAGCAACACGTAAGAGAGTTCTGCAGCAGGTCATGACTATCTGAAGGGATTGTTTTTAGAAAAACTGTTTGGATTTCATATCCTTGTTTGAGTGTGAGCCTAATAAGTCCCTCCTCCTCCGTCTGGAATGATCTCTTTCTCCTCGGGCTTTGTTAGAATGACCTCATTTGAGTTCAGACTATCACTGAAGGCATGCTCACTGCATCCCTAATAGAGTTTCACAATCCCAGCGCCCGAGAAGGTGCCGGGAGGAGGAGGGCTGCTGGGGATGCTGGCCCCAGCCATTCCCTACCCAAGCACCTCACCCCCCTTCCTCCTTCCACCTCCCAGCAAGAGGTGGCTGACACGGAGCTGTAGCTCCAAGCTCGACAAACAACCATCTAAGAGCACCTGCTCCTTCCTGCCACTGGGCCAGTGTCTGTCTCTCTTTCTGTCCCCTGGCTTCCCTGTGCTCCCTCTCCTGGCACGTGTTCTCTCAACTCTCAGCCTCCAATGGGCCCCCACGCTGAGCACAGCAGGACAGAGGACTCGCGGAGCCCTGCTGATGTGGGGCCCCAGACAGGGCAATCAGTCTGAATAGACTCGGCAGGCCTGCAGGCTCTAATCTCGTAACCTGGCTGTCTCACAAAAATTCGCGGGTGCTGACGCCCGTGGCCTCCAGTTATTTTTAAACCATGATAACTGCCATTACCTTTACCTCAAGGGCATGAAAAACAGAGATTTGGCAGAGCTGCCGCTTCTCTACTTCTCCTATCCGTCTCCTCTTCTGGACTGCCCCCTCCGCCCTCCCCGCAAACCAGATCCTATACAGTCCTCGAGATACTGTTCTCACGCCACCTTCTCCAGGAAGCCCAGCCTCACATTCCCCCATCCGTTCAGCTCCTTGGAAGAGCAGGCCTTACAGTCGGTCCATGGCCTTCTCGTCACCTTGAGTTCCCTGGCTTGTCCCGTTCGCTATCATTTTACAGATGTCAGCCTTGTCAGTGCAACCAGATAGTCTCCTTATTGAGAGCATGGAAAAGGATTTCATACTTACCTGTGGCCCTTAAAGCAACTCCAGGCGATGCTGGGCGAATAGCAAGGGGCCCCATCAATGATGCTGACCGATGGGCCATCATTTTAGGATTCCACTGAGATAAACTCCAAACCGCCCGCCCCAGAAGTCCAGAGGTATGATCCATATCCAGCTGCTTGCAACTGTACACCAGTTTTCACTAAGCCTGGACACAAAGTGGGGAGATGGTAAAATAAGAAAAGTATCAGATTAGGAAGCAAAAAGTCTGACGTCCGGTGTGGATCTCACTCGGGCACATGTGAATTTGAGCTACATCTGTAAAGGGAGGAAAATAATAATACCTTCCATTTCAATAAAGGTTTTTTTCTGACACTCAAATGAAGCACCCTGCTTTATATACATTACTTATCCAATCCACAAACAAATCTGAAAGATAAGCATTATAGTCCCCATTTTACAGATAAGATGATGACGACCTCAAAGTTAAGTAATTTGTCCAACATCACAAACCTAGAAAGTAAGAATTTGAACCCAGGTTTCCTTGATGCAAATTAAAAGAAAATAAGAGGAGAGATATATTTTTCTATTTTTTGTTGAAGTATAATTAACATATAGTGTTATATTAGTTTCAGGTGTACAATATAATGATTCAACAATTCCATACGTTTCTCAGTATTCATCAAGATAAGTGTACTCTTAATATCCATCACCTATTTCACCCATCTCCCGCCCACCCACCTCCCCTCAGGTAACCATCAGTTTGTTCTCTGTATTTAAGTGGCTGGGGGTTTTTTTGTCTCTTTTTTCTTTATTTCTTCATTTGTACTGTTTCTTAACTTCCACATAGGATTGAAATCAAATGTTGTCTTTCTCTGACTGACTTATTTCACTCAGCATTACACTCTCTACCTCTATCCATGCTGCTGCAAATGACAAGATTTCATTCTTTTCTATGGCCATATGCCACATTTTTTTAACTATTCATTTATCGATGGACACTTGGGTTGCTTCCATATCTTGGCTATTATAAATAACACTGCAATAAACATAGGGGTGCATATATTTTTGAATCAGTGTTTTCATTTTCTTTGAGTAAATATCCAGTAATGGGATTACTGGATCATATGGTAATTCTAGTTTTGATTATTTGAGGAACCTCCATACTGTTTTCCACAGTGGCTTCACCAGTTTGCATTCCCACCAACAGTGCAAGAGGATTCCTTTTTCTCCACATCCTCTCCAACACTTGTTGTTTCTTGCCATTTTGATTTTAGCCATTCTAACAGGTGGGAGGTGATATCTGGTTTTGATTTGCATTTCCCTGAGGATGAATGATGTGGAACATCTTTTCATGTGTCTGTTGGCCATCTGGATGTCTTCTTTGGAAAAATGTCTTTTCAGATTCTCTGCCCCTTTTTAAATTGGATCTCTCCTAGATTATTGTAATCACCTCCTAACTTCTATCCTTGCCCTTCAGGATTGAATTGTAAAATAGTAGCCTTTCAAATATAAGTCAGAACAGGACAGACCTTGCCTCAAAACTCTCCAGTAGCCCCTGACAACGGCCTTCAAGGCTCCACCCAACCTGCCCATTCCTCCTCCCCCTGGCCCTACAATATCCCTCCGACCTCATTTCCTACTACTCTCCCCCTCGCTTGCTCAGCTCCAGACACAGGGACCTCCTTGTCCTTCCTCAAGTGCTCCAAGCATCACCCTGCCTGGGGTGCTTGCACATCCTCTCACTACTCCCTGATGGCTCTTCTCCCACATGGATCCACACGACTCACTCCCTTGCCTCCTTCTGGGCTTCAAATGTCTGCTTCTCAGAGGATCTTTCTCTTACTACCCTACTTAAAGTTGCAGCAAGCCACTCCTGTTTCCCTGAACTCCCCATACAGCTTCTCTACTTTATTTCTGGCTATTTCACTTAGTATCATCTGACATATAGATATTTTTTTTCATTTTGAGTATGCCCACAACCCACTCCTGCTCTGCTCTTGAAGGTAAGCATGAGGGCATGGATCTTTTGCCTGTTTAGTCCACTGTATCCCTAATGCTTAGAATGTGCTTGGCATGTAGTAGGTGTTGAATTGATATTTATGGGGTGATTGAAGGAGGCAGAATGCTATTGTCCCCCTAAATCCATTCTTTCATTCCTTCTGGGCACATGGCCACTCAACTAGTGACTACGTTTTCAGCCACCTTTGCACCTATATGTGGCCATGTTCTTACTAGTGGACTATGAGCAAAAGTTATGTGTACCCCAGTCCCAAGAAACACTATAGGAAAGCCATGCAGGCCCCAAGGAGCAAATATGCTCATACACCATTTCTGGTACAGCCATGGCAAACACAGACATCCCCTTGCAGTCCAAGCCAGGAGAAAAGAACAACTACCCACTAATCCTTACTTTCTCCCCATGTGTTTGAAATGCCATCTTTATCTACATGAATAATACCCATTATACACTTGGGTTTATTTCTAGACTTTCTTTGTTGCTGCATTGATTTGTCTTCATATTCATGTACCAGTGCTAAAACTGTTTCATTACCTGCTATGACTAAGTTCTCCATGCCCTTCATTATACCTTTGTCAAGAGATTCATAACAACGTTTTCCTAAGAAATGCACTTTAGAAACATTCCTTGGGCAGCAATTTGGAGATGGAGTGGAGGAGGACAAGATTAAAGCTATTACATTAATCCAGATGAGGGATGAGGAGAGGAGTGGCGGCTCCAGGGTAAGAGATTATCCTCCCCCACCTGACCCCCACCCCTCACACCCTGACCCTCACCCCAATAATCTCAGCAATGCTTCCCCAATTCCCAGGCTTTGACACTGTGAAAGTCACTTAGTATGAAGAGGCTGGGACAGATTCAAGAGGTATTCAGACATGCAAATGACTTCACTCCTCCTTGGATGGCAGTGACTAGTGAAACAGAGATGATTCTCAGATTTCTAGCTTTGGCAACTGGTGTCATTCCTGGTATCCACGGAAGGGAAGCAGATTTAGAGAATAACTATAGTGAACTGAGTCTGAGAGTTTGCGGGCTATCCAACAGGCATAGTATCTAGTTGGGGAGAAAATCTGGGGCTTGAGAGTTGGACCTGCCAGTTCTCTCTTGATAATGGAGCATGAATTACAGCTGCCAAAAAAAGATCATTAGAGGAAGGCCTCGAGCACTGTCACCAACTCCCTGGGCTCTGACTGACCAGTAGCATTTCTAACTAGCCCAGAGAGAAAAGCTAGACTGGGTTGCATTGTGTACTCTGAAGCTGGACAAAATATGGAATCTGAATTCAATTCTATCGGTAAATCAAATGGAAAGCCTTGAGTCAGCCATGCAAAGCTTAAATTTTATTCTCATTCATATCATGTTCTTATTGTTCCAATGCTCCCAAGCTGGTCCCAAATTTGTTATTGATTTAGTCTATGTGAAAGCTGCTCAGAGCCTTGAAATGAGGCTTGGTTCTTGGGTCATTTCAGCATAAATGACCTTGGAATATTTTTCTGCCTAAAACAGCTAAAGGCTTTCTCAACATGTACTGATACAGGAAATCATCATTCATTCCAGGGCTCTGGCCCCAAAATCTTCACAGTTAATCCTTCAACCTAACTTTAGTTTTGGGCATATATGTCTCCGTTTCCTCCTTTTTTGCAGGAAACAACATTATCCTATTCAAGTCTAGCATGATGCCTGGTACATGGAAGATAGTCCAAAAATGTTTGTTGGAATGGGCTAAATAAAATATAGATATCAATTCTTATAGTGAAGGGAACGGGAAATAATGGGGCATCAGGGTTGGTGATGACATTTTAATCACAGTGTAAGTGGTAAGTAATAGGAATCCCATATGACTCTAATCTATGCCATCCACTATTATGACGATGTATGAATCAAAATACATGGATTATTAGGGTTGTTTTCTCTCTGGCTATAGAACTCTTCATGGAAGGGCAGCTGGCACCCACTGTAGAAGGTATGTATGGTCAGAAGAAGGAAGTACAGCTCTAATTACTTTGTGATTTCTTTTTTGGAAGAAAAGTATGTTAGGGAAAGATATTGGATTGTCTGGCTGAAACAAACTGTATTGTTTGCTTGTGGGTGTTCGCCTGCTATGTTATTCTTCCTTTCTATTATCACAGGTCATTATAAGTTGCCTACCACTCTGGAAAATAGTTGTCCTACCAAGTTCCTCAAATCAGAGCCTCAAAAGACTGAACTGAAGGTATAAGCCCATGCAGAGTAATAATATCAAACACTTAGTGATCACTTACCAAATGTGCCAGGCATTGTTCTAAGTGTTTAACATGTATTAGCTTGTTTAATCCTCACAACACCCAATACGGTAAGTGCTATTACCCTCCTCGCCCCCCACCTTTTACAGATGAGAAACTGAGAGACAGAGCAGTTGAGTAGTTTGTCCAGGTAGCCTGGCTCCAAAGCATGTACTCTCCACCATTATACAGCATGCATCTCCACAAGCAAGGTGCCAAGATGAGGTTTGGATAGGGTTTGGAGTGACTCATACTCACTCCATTTGTCACCACAAATTCCTCCTCACTCTTCCCAGCCAAGAGTAACATTGGAGAACTGGCTTCCTGCTGGATCAGGAGGCACTTTTGATGCTTGTGTGCTGGGGATTCTGTAAGCCCCTGAGTCCCCTTTTGAATCAATATGGATTATTTGAGTTATTAAGAGCTCGAGGAGGAAACTCCATAGCTTAATGACAGACGAGGACAGAAATAATTTGTTAAAATGCTGAGTCTTCTACCATTTACTTGCCCAGGAAGTTTGTTCTTGTTCCAAGTGCCATCATTTGCAAGGGTTTCGTTTTTTTCTCAACATAATGGGACTTTCTGGTAGCAGCTTATTACAGAAGACATCTTCCAACTCTAAACTTTCACACTAATTGTGTAAGAGGTGGGATATAAATATGGGTCAACTTGGCTTTACAGAAGGGAAACAGATCCTCTTTTCTCTAGCTTGTTTGACTTTCCTGAAGCTCTTCCAACAAAAAGCAGTAAGCAAAGGTCACAAATCTGATTTCTATTCTGCATGTGTCCCCACCAGGATATCTTTGTTCTGAAGAAGAGCTTTCCACCTTCCCAGAAAGAAGACAAACATGTAAGGATTAGGTTGACTTACTGCAAATGGAATCCTTTACCTCTAAACTTGTGGTTCCCCACCTTTCCATTAAAACTGGTTGGTTAATAATCAAGGTCAACCAGGTCATCTCTTACTCTACAGGCACCAGCATAGCCCCCCAGCTTCTCTCCACAGCTCAAAGCATGGCTGATGGGAGGGGATCCTGCTACTACAGATTCAGACCAGCATTCTTTCCTCCCACCACCCCTTCTCATCAATTTCAAGTTAGACACCATCCCTTCTTAGTCACTCTATTCCTGAGAAGATTGAAGTCAAATGATCTCTTGGGAAATTCCTGACCTGTTAGCTAAGAAGCTGAGAGAGGCCCAGGCCTAAACCCAGAGAGGACAGTGACTCCATACCCTTTGCCACATGTTCTATGCATTCTATTGTAATATCCAAGTATGGCAGTGGGCAGCCCACAGTTCTGCTTTAACCTCTAATTGTTCGATTTATTCTCAAAATATATGTTAAGTATCTACTACTATATGGCAGCTGCTATGCCAGGTGCTGAAGAATTGAGGGTGAGAAGACCTGACCCCTGTCCCCACCGAACCAATGGTTGTTCCTTATCTCTCCTCCCATCTCAGTATCCCACCCCCTTCTGCCTGAGAGATACCATCATTATTGTCCATCAACTGTCCACTGTAAGGATCTACTATCTGGAACCTGAAACGAAACAAGAAATGGCTTGGCCAGGTACAGGGGCACAATTCTAGGACATGACTCTAATTAATGACTTAATTCAATATTTGATATTTGTAGAGTCTTCCTGCTTTGCAAAGATGATCTCTTGTGTCTCTCTTAATGCTTTAATCCTTAGCCAGTAGGTAACATCAGAATAAACCCCCTTGTGGGTTTTTGTTTGTTTGTTTTTCAGAACATACCATTCTTCGAACTTAACCAAGACAGAGAATCATATTCTGGACATTCTTCCCAGGATTGGCACCCAGTTAGGAATGCTGTTAGGCTTCTATCTTCTTTCATTTAATAAAGGCTCCTGCAGATCTAAGCTACAAGTCTGACCCCATTGGATTAAGAAGAGTGGATTGTATTTTCTGTAGCTCATTTAAGAGAACTGGAACTTGAATCTTTGACCTTCTCTAAGACTACAAGATTGAATTGGATGACTTTATGGAGGTGACTGGGATGAAACTTGACTAAAAGGCTTGTCCCCCACCCCCGACATTGCCTAGAAAATCACACAACATGTATAGGTTTCCTTCTTTAGACAGAGCTAGTACCATGCAAATTTCTAAAGCTGGAAAAGCTAGCTACCATACACCTAATACTCAAATTCTCTTTTTTTAAATTACCCCTGCTTTCAATAACATCCCCACTGCCCAAGTTTCATGCAACTAAATGGTGGTACGCCATACAATAGAGTACCATGCAGCCATTAAAAATCACATGTGGAAAGGCATTTGTCAAGCATGGAAAAATGTTCAGGTATTTCCCCCAGCTCTCCAGTTCTCAATTTTATACTAAGAGTATAAAATTTGCCAAATATTTTGTTCTGGTCACTGTTTCCTGAGCATGTAAACCACACCATTTCCTGTACTAAGTCAAGGTTTATGGTCCTAGTTCTAAGAACTGGTTCATAAGTAATGAACCAGACTATTTCCTGTTAGACCAACAATAAGGAAATAAACTATAATAGTCCATTTCTTTGAGAAGCAGTGAAATGGATGTTTACCCATCTGATGGTCTCAAAGATGCAAACTTCACACTGGCATTTAGAAGACATCTTTTGGGAGGTGACTGTTAGTTAATACCTTTGTTTTAGAGCAAGATATAAGCCCTGGCCCATCACTGTACAGCTGGGGTATCCTGAACATGTAACTCAACTCAACCTCTCTGAGGCTCAGTTTCTGCATTGGTAAAATGGGACTATCATAATACTTGCCTCATAGGGTTAGTGGAAAGAGTAAACAAATAGTATGTGAAGAATTTAGTATAGTGCTTGCTACTTAGGAAGTTCTCCATAAATGTCAGGTATTATTCAAGACTCTCTAACTCAATTTTCTCCTCCAGCCTATACTTAAGAAGGGGAAGGGGACAGGGGAGTTGGGAATCTTACCCTCATGAGTAAGAACAGAGCATTGTCACTGTCTGCAAGGAAGTCAAGGGTTAAAGGTCAGCTTTGTGTGATCCTCTGACTTATTTCTCTCATTCAGACCAGCATTCTTTCCTCCCACCACCCCTTCTCATCACTTTCAAGTTAGTAACCATCCCTTCTTAGTCACTCTATTCCTGAGAAGATTGAAGTCAAATGATCTCTTGGGAGATCATTTTAGTTAAAAGTTCTTTCTCTTTTAAAAAGAGAAAGAAAAGAATACCAAGGATGAAGTTTACTCTTTCCACTAACCCTACGAGGCAAGTCTTATGATAGTCCCATTTTACCAATGCAGAAACTGAGCCTCAGAGAGGTTGAGTTGAGTTACATGTTCAGGATACCCCAGCTGTACAGTGATGGGCCAGGGCTTATATCTTGCTCTAAAACAAAGGTATTAACTAATAGTCACCTCCCAAAAGATGTCTCCTAAATGCCAGTGAGAGGGGTTGTCACTTCTCTGTGAGATGTAGTGAGGAAGGGACATCTGGGGGCACAGTTACCTGCCCTGTGCCAAATCTTAGAGGACTTTTAACTAAAGAATACCAAGGATGGGGGCGCCTGAATGGCTCAGTCAGTTAAGCATCTGACTCTTGGTTTCGGGTCAGGTCATGATCTTAGGGTTGTGGGATCAAGTCCCACATTGGGCTCCATGCTCAGCATAGAGTCTGCTTGTCCCTCTCGTTCTGCTCCTCCCCTGCTCACTCTCTCTTTCTATCTCTATCTCAAATGAATAAATAAATAAATAAAATCTTTTTTTTTAAAGATTTTATTTATTTATTCATGAGAGACAGAGAGAGAGAGAGAGGCAGAGGGAGAAGCAGGCTCCCAAGGAGCAGAGAGCCCGATGCGGGACTTGATCCCAGGACCCTGGGATCATGACCTGAGCCGAAGGCAGACGCTTAACCATCTGAGCCACCCAGGTGCCCAAATAAATAAAATCTTTTAAAAAGAGAAAGAAAAGAATACCAAGGATGAAGTAAGAGGGAAAGAAGAGAGAACAGCCAGTAGAGACCACAGGGCCTTGGCAGTGGCAGAAAGATATGGGCAATCTGAAGAGGCAGAGATGGGCCTGAGCAGTTGGCCTGGCAATCAGTGGGAGGAGGCTGAAGTAGGCTACCTGGTGCAACTTTTTCCCACTGGGAAGCCAAAACTACTCTTGGACTTGGTAAAATTCCTTGTCCATCGGGCACTTCGGCCAAAAGGGCAAATTTAATTCAAAGAAGTAACAATATAGGGAGAGTCTTTTTTTTGGAGGAAAGTTGTCTGCAGGCACTGATGCAGAAATGCAGATGGGAGAGAAAATCCAGTGTGTCTGCTCTGAGAGAAAAAGACAGCTGCACCCATAACTCCTCCAAGTCAGACTGAGATCCCTGCTCTGATGGATTACAGAGTGCTCTGGGGCACAAGGGAGGCAGCTCAGGAGTACTCACCAAGAAATGTGAGCTTGTGTAAGGGGCTTCTGCAATCCAGAGCATGATACTGCGGAAGGGAGTGGGAAAGGAGGGGCAAAAATCAACACAAGATTTACAGCAAGAGCATCTCCTTTCCAGCACTGCTGACATGTCCTGGGCTTTTTGCCAGCTCTGACCATCACCTATTCAGAAACCAGAGAGAAAAGCAATTTCCCTCCCTTGGATTCTTGTTGACTTGTTCCTCCTTCTCTCAAAGGAAGGTTTTGCCTTCTTTTGCACTTTCCAAGAAATTACTATCCTGGGCTCAACTGAAAATGAGGATCATCTTATTTCAGCTTGTTTACAAGGAATTTGGGAAAGTCTGAATGATGACAACCCACCCATGACCTGACGGTATGTGGTGTGTATCTCTCTGCCCTGCCCTGTTCTGTGATCTGACTGGGCACCCACTGTGAGTGGCTAGAGGATTAGACTTCCTTCCAGCTGCTCTTAGGTCCACCCTTCTCCTTAAAAGCCCTACATTTCTACTCATGAGATCAAACTCTTTTTCAATTTTTTTTTATTTATTTGAGAGAGAGGGAGAGGGAGGGAGAGAGCACACTCATGGGGGAGGGAGGTGGTGAGAGGCAGAGGGAGAGGGAGAAGCACACTTCCCATTGAGCATGGAGCCAAACATGGGGCTCCATCCAAGGACCCTGAGATCATGGCCTGAGTGGAAGTCAGACACTTAACCGACTGAGCCACTCAGGTATGCCAAGATCAGATCTTGTGAAGTCACAAAGATAAAACACTGTCTCATCATGGCCAATTTATATACTTATTCTGAGAATGGAGTCTGGGGAAGGTTCTGCAGGTGCTAGCTGAGCTCTATGCCCACTCACATATTGGACACCAGAGAAGAATATCCTGGGGAAATGGGACATGAGCCCGGTGAGCCTCAGGAGATGGGGAAGAGGGTAAATGGGTGCCAGGTCTACGTGGCAGGATTCATTCATTCAGTCAACATTCAACATATATCAACAGATCATCCACTACATGCCAAAGGACACAACAAGGAAAAGACAGTTCCTCCCGCCAGGATACCACAGTCCACTGAGAGGGAAAGGCAATCAAAAGGTCATTACAATACAGCATGCCCATTGCCACCATGGGAGAAAGCCAATGTGGAATAAAATAACACAGGGGCAGGAAATGACTCCGAGTTGTGGGGTTGAGAGAGGATTTCCGGAAGGAAGGCAGAGCCAGAATTAAGAGATCCATGGCCATCCATAGTGTTTCCCTGGGCTGGATGGCAGAGGATGGAGGGGAAGGGCTGGAAATCAATACCTAAGGTAGCCAGAACTTTATTGGCATGCCACCAAGAACATCCACCTCTCATTCTTAGCTTTTCTATTCCCTCCAGCTTGCTTGATCTGCCTTCTCCCATCAGATTTGTACACCAAACAAATAAGCACTATAGACCTCAATGAGAATAGAACAAAGGGCTTTTTGGAAAAGCAACCTCAGTAAAATGTGCCGATTAGTCCCCACGTCTCTGAAGAAGCTCCCTGGAAGAGGACAATGCTCCCCCAGCCGCACCCAGGAGGGAAATTAGGTACAACCGCACATAGACTCTCTTCCCCCCACTTCCCTCTTCTCTCCCAGCTTTTGTTTTGACCCTTGGGAGAAAAGAGGAAGAGAATTGGGTAGAGGGAGGTAGAGAAAGTATACAAGGGTGAAAATAAAGATAAAGAAATGGTGAGACATGAGCAGTGCTGAGCTATATCCTGCTCACATGCTCACTGAAAATGATCCTCGGGACCTTTCTTAACAGGAATATTTCTCCCTGCTCTCCCAGACCAGAGATAAGGAAGGAAGGTAAAGGCAAGACACCTGACTCCAAAGCACTGTGAAGGAGGAGGTGGTTGGTCAAGAAGGTGGCCATGGTCAGCTGTCTCTCTCAAAACCACACATCCTCTCCCCTCCCGTCCCCATCTCTCCTCCTCCCTCCTGCCCTGGTCCAGCTATCTCAGGGGCCTGGAGTTCCCTGCAGTTGCCTCCTTCTCTGACTCTCTTCTGTTCTCTGAGGATGCCTGCAAAGCTGGAGCTGCTCCCCTCCGGCTCCTGCAGAGAGCTAATGGACTTCCTCCTGAGCCTGGGTGGGGCCCGGATGCAGAATCTTGGCCACAGTCCATTTCTCAAAGGCAGCAGGCTCCAGGCTGTCCATTAACAACAGCAGCTAAGATTTCAGAAAGGAGGCTGGTCAGTGTTGTGTGAGACAGAGAAATAAAAGACACACATGGTCTCCTTTCTCTTAGCAACAAAAGAGCAACAACAACAATAATCCTCATCCGTGAATTCTTTCCCGACAGCCTTCAGCCTCTCTCTGCCTCTGAGTTTCCTTCACACAATTGGTCAACATTTCACAGACACCCTTGTAATATTATCACCCTTTTAAAATAATGATAATGTCTACTAGAGGCCAAATCTTTACACCTAGTGTTTCTATATTTCAAAATCACACGACAAGATTACTATCTCCACTTTACAGATTATAAAACTGAAGCTCAAGTTCATCACATTGCAAAGCCCACACTCTTTCTTCTGCTCCGGAATGGCTTATTTCCCCAAGTGTAAGCACACTGAGGGCTTCTTTGAATCCTCTTTAGCATTTAGTAGTGCCCTGGATATAGGAGGTCCTCAAAGCTTTCTGTAGCTCATGAAGAAGTTTGGTTGTAAAGGAAGATGTGATGAGGGTGTAAGTCACAGACACACATCTGCTTTATTATCTGCAAAGCCAGTCTCTCTTCCCAAATGCACGTAGTCATTAGTAGGAGGCTAAATTTAAAGCCTCAATAAAACAGCCAGTTGCTAAACAAAAGCAACTTAGATAAATCTTAGTAGATTTGCATTCTGCACTGACAAGGCATTGAATGCCCCCAAACAGATAGGAGGGGAAAAAGAACGGACGGAGCAGGCACTAAGCCAGGACCATGTTTCCCAAACCTTTTCAGGCAATGACATCCCTGTGACCTTGCAGGGATAAGGAAGTCCTCAGTAAATGCCACATGTCCTAAAGACTGTCCATATGCAGCCAAACGAGCTTCACGCTGATGAGCAAGAGACAGAATTTGAGAAAGAGCTACTTCTTATGTATTCTAGCCCCTTCAGTAATCTGAAGAGAATAATGTGAAAAATAAATGAAGATGAAGGTCTAGCCAATTAACAGAACACAGAAAAGATCCTAACGCTGGCTTCCCCTCACAACGTTATTTCCTATGAAGACATCCATAAAGAGCCCATGACCAGGTGCAAAAACTGGCCCTTAACCTTGACACAGGCCTTAGCCCCTGGGTCCTCCCGACACAGTGGACCACTGTCCTCCTTGTCTTGAGCTACCATCCTCTGACCTGAACATTCCCTTAGCCTCCATGTCAGAACTGTAGTAGTTTTCCTCAGTAGTTTCCCACAGTACCTCCCCCCTACTTGAGGACCCTCCAAAGGGCGCAAGAGAGAGTGACCAGAGGCCGAGAGCATATGAACCTCTGAGTCAACTGAGCCATTGCTGGTTTTGCCTAATAGGAGGGAGTCCAGACCAGGCCAGGGGGTGAGGTCCTGCAACCTCGAGATTCACAGCAAGGATCTACCTCCTTTACTTAGAGAAATCAAGTTTGAAATAGTCAACGAGATTATTTTTCCTAAATATTGCCCAACAGATGAAACTATAACCCTTTTTCAACCAAGGGATAAGCTGTGCCTTTCACTGATTTGCAGTGTCTGACCTAAAAGAATGGTCTTGGAATAAGTTGGTAAAAGAAAATCCAGCCTTCACACCTGCCTTGTTTTTATTATTCCCATCCAGCAGTCTGTCTGTTAAGAATGCTCATGATATATGTGGCCTAATTCCTCAGGCACATATCTCCTCCCAGAAGATATCTCAATAAGTGGAGACAAGCTGTGCCTTCCAATAGCTGGAGCGAAAGAAGGAGAAAAGGTTAACAAGAGAAAGGATGGGATCAGGAAAGGGATAGGATCAAGGAGCTCACAGCTCCTGCATGGCCAGCTCCCAAGTGCTGGTGACCATACAATGACACCCCACCACGCAAGGGCCTCCTGCAAGGGACCCCTCTGGCCCTTGCACATCAGACCAAGACGTCTCCCTCATGGACCATGCTGCTATGTTTTCCCCAGACTCCCTCAGAAACTCTTCTGCCATTTCCCATATTTAAATTCCAACTTAATGCAATTTTATTTACTCCTTTCATGACATTTTAAAATCTCTGCCTTGACACCTTGTCTTGACATAAGCTTCAAGGTAATATGCAGTAATATTTCTGGGATGAGAAGCCCTGAGCTGTGATTAAGTTTGGGTGGTTGAATAATTACCTAAATGAAAGTATCTTTTTTGTTCTGAATCCGTACAATTCAGAGAGGCTTCTAATAGGCTAAGGGAATTTGCTCCTGGTGATCATTTACATCATCGTCTCCAAATTTGTTTAATCATTCACTCTTATGAGTGAAAAATTTTGAGCATGTGTCTCCAAAAGACATCTATATTCACTTATAAATTTTAGACATAAGTCATTGTCAGTCCATATAGCATGTATTATTAGAGCTCAACTTCTTTCTTATTTTAGATACAAATAAACAGCAATAAAAATTCTGATACATTATTCCTGCAGTACAATAGGTTATCATGCAGAAGGGATGTTTATACCCCACTTTGGAGGCTAACTACAAAAAGATAGGAGACCACTCAACTCATCTTTGACAAAGCAGGAAAGAATGTCCAATGGAAAAAAGACAGTCTCTTCAACAAATGGTGTTGGGAAAATTGGATAGCCACATGCAGAAGAATGAAACTGAACCATTTCCTTACACCACACACAAAAATAGACTCCAAATGGTTGAAAGACCTCAATGTGAGACAGGAGTCCATCAAAATCCTAAAGAACACAGGCAGCAACCTCTTTGACCTCAGCCACAGCAACTTCTTCCTAGAAACATCGCCAAAGGCAAGGGAAGCAAGGGCAAAAATGAACTATTGGGACTTCATCAAGATAAAAAGCTTTTGCAAAGCAAAGGAAACAGTCAACAAAACCAAAAGACAACCAACAGAATGGGAGAAGATATTTGCAAATGACATAACAGATAAAGGGCTAATATCCAAAATCTATAAAGAACTCATCAAACTCAACACCCAAAGAACTAAGAATCCAATCGAGATGGGCAGAAGACATGAACAGACATTTTTCCAAAGAAGACATCCAAATGGCCAACAGACACATGAAAAAGAGCTCAATATCGCTCGGCATCAGGGAAATCCAAATCAAAACCTCAATGAGCTATACCAGCTCACACCAGTCAGAATGGTTAAAATTAACAAGTCAGGAAATGACAGATGTTGGCGGGGATGCGGAGAAAGGGGAACCCTCCTACACTGTTGGTGGGAATGCAAGCTGGTGCAGCCACTCTGGAAAACAGTATGGAGGTTCCTCAAAAAGTTGAAAATAGAGCTACCATATAATCCAGCAATTGCACTACTGGGTATTTACCCCAAAGATACAAAAGTAGGGATCCGAAAGGGTACGTGCCCCCCGATGTTTATAGCAGCAATGTCCACAATAGCCAAACTGTGGAAAGAGCCAAGATGTCCATCGACAGATGAATGGATAAAGAAGATGTGGTATATATATACAATGGAATAGTATGCAGCCATCAAAAGGAATGAGATCTTGCCATTTGCAATGATGTGGATGGAACTGGAGGGTATTATGTTGAGCGAAATTAGTCAAACAGAGAAAGACATGTATCATATGACCTCACTGATATGAGGAATTCTTAATTGCAGGAAACAAACTGAGGGTTGCTGGAGTGGGGGGGGTGGGAGGGATGGGGTGACTGAGTGATAGACACTGGGGAGGGTATGTGCTCTGGTAAGCGCTGTGAATTGTGCAAGACTGTTGAATCTCAGATCTGTACCTCTGAAACAAATAATGCAATATATGTTAAGAAAAAAAAAAAAGAAGAAGAAGAAGGTAGTGGGAGGGGAAGAATGAAGCGGGGGAAATCGGAGGGGGAGACGAACCATGAGAGACGATGGACTCTGAAAAACAAACTGAGGGTTCTAGAGGGGAGAGGGGTGGGAGGATGGGTTAGCCTGGTGGTGGGTATTGAGGAGGGCACATTCTGCGTGGAGCACTGGGTGTTATGCACAAACAATGAATCATGGAACACTACATCTAAAACTAATGATGTAATGTATGGGGATTAACATAAGAATAAAAAAAAAAAGATAGGAGACCACTATGTGATCATCTTTACAGTAATAGTAACATTTCTCTGTCACCTCAGTGGGATCCTGTTCTGAGAGATATATGTACAAGGTTCTCTGAGCTAATAAAAAATGAATTCTCCAGCCTAATCTAATGGGAAGTGCTGTGACGTAAACAACCTCAAATTGTTATCCTAGCCATTAATTTCAACACCCTCTCCTGCCTTTGATTACATGCTTTTCAGAACAATAAAGGTGCAGCAAAATTGACTGGTTTGCTTTCCACCTCCATCCCCTGGTTTACCCCCTTAGGGAAATGCTAATGAGCCAGGACACTTGAGAGAGAAAGGAGGACAGCCATAGACCGGGCAACAGTGTTGAGATCATCACATGATGTCACAGTCATTGTTACCCTCAGACCGTGGAAGGAGTCCACTCTGTCACCAGGACTCATCCATGTCACTGCAGATATGTCTGTCCATAAAAAGGGACAGGAGTTGAAAGAGCCTGTTTTAGTGAGAAAAGGCAAAAAGTGAGGTGTCAATATCAGCCAAGGTCACCATTCACTGTAGACATACCGTGCCTCTTGGGGGGGCACAGGGAGAGAGGGATTGAGCTGGGTCTGTGGGGCTGCAAAGATGGACAGGACCCAGCCCTGCCCTCAAGGTGCTCACAGTCTGTAAAACCACTAAACTTAAGAAGGAAGGGAGATCCTAAATGTCTTGTGGCAGGTTCTCTGCTCCCATAGCTAGTTATCTCCCTGTGACCTTGGAGGTAGGCACCACCATACTTGTCCTGCCAAGGGGTAGGGGGGCAACCGCCATATGGACCTTATATAAGCTATACAAACTGTGACTGGGAGGAACTCCTCATACCAATTATTAGAGTATTAAAGAGGTGATACAAACATCCATACTATAAAGTCTTCCTTATCTGAGTAGGGAGAAGAGCAATATCCCAAGGCACTTACAAAGTTAGACTGTTCAAATGCCCATGGAGACCTAGAACGAGGTCAGCCTCCCTTGCTGAAAAGCCTGTAAGCAAATGCCAAATACTACAGAACACTAGGGATTGTGTGAAACTTGTCATTCAAGCCATTTTTCTAATAAAAGCTCCACAGTGTCTTTGGGATCAAAAACAAACAAACAAACAGAGAGTTGGCCAGGCATCAAGAAATACTCAGTCTCTTTGCCTATGAAAGCTCTTGAACATCCTGTCTTCCCTTTCTCGTGCCTGTGCCTGCTCAGACCAGGCCTTGTCCTTCCCAATGAACAATGATTAACCTCCCAACAAATATTTATCAAACACTGCCTTGTCACTGTCCTGAGAATATGAAGTGAGCTAAACAGACAAACACCGCCCCCTGCATGGAGCTCACATTAGCATATATACATTATATAAGTGGCAGATGCTGTAAGTGCTATGAAGAACAATAAAGCAGGGAGGGGGAGAGGGAGGAAGCTGACCAGAGGAAGGATTGCCACATCCTGCAGAGACCCTCGTGGGGATGAGAGTCTAAGGCTGAGGGATGACCCAGGAGTGCAGGAATTGTGGTAATTCGTGTCAAATGGGCTCAAGGACCAAATGCACTCAGGTGTGGTAGTTGTGGTGATGCTGTGTGTGTTGGGAAAAGAGGAGTGGAATAACCTCAAATTGTTATCCTAGCCATTAATTTCAACACCCTCTCCTGCCTTTGATTACATGCTTTTCAGAACAATAAAGGTGCAGCAAAATTGACCGGTTTGCTTTCCACCTCCATCCCCTGGTTTACCCCCTTAAGGAAATGCTAATGAGCAGTGAAGTGGCCAGGACACCTGAGAGTCCACAGGGCAGTCTCAGCTCCCTCCTTATTCCTGGAAGAAAAAAAAAAAAAAAATATATATATATATATATATAGAAGCCAAGGGAGAACCATTGTCATTGAAACAACAAAAGAATATGTAAATTACTCACAATTATCACTGTCGATTACCTTAGAGTCATTATTTTTCATGATTTCAGCAATTTCAGCAAGTGACAAGTTACTGCACAGAAGCACAGACTTTCCCAGCCTGAGCAATTCATGATGCTCTCTTCCCTCCCCAGCCCAGGTCCGCTTTGGACAGCAACCAAGCTGTCCTGGGCTCAACACGCCATCTGGTGGTCAGTGCTGGGAATTCTCTAACCTCCCCCCCTCCACCCCCAAGACCTTCACTAGTTAACCCTCCCAACCGTTTTATAATCTATTTACTCAGGGGTATGACAAGAATGCTCTCTCCCTCTCTTATCCATCTCTTATCACTAAGAGTGTAGAAATTTCTACCACAAAACATCAAAGGTATTCAACTCTGGATTCCCTTGTGTCCAATATTTTCTTAATTCTCTGAGAAAAACTTAGAATTCCATACACAGAAAAATCCCAATTAGAGTAAGACCCAACGTCTTTTCCATGGCCATTCTACCTCCCTGACTTCTGTACCGCTTGTTAACCCCAGTCCTTGAAGATGCCCAAGCACATCCATGCCCAAGATAAATTTATAGACTTTCAATGTAAATCAGATTTACAAAGAGCCAGTAAAGCCCTGAAAATTGCTGAGAAATCCTCTTCAGAATCTTCATATACCTTTTATCCCTTTTTAATTAAAAGTGTTTTCCCTCAGACACTAGCATTAAAAATAGACGTGGTTTAATCCTATTTTTTCTGTTTTGTTTAATCTGTGGCCTGGTACCATCATGGTCTTAGCTATTAATTTCAAATAGATGTATCCCAGTTGCATTTTGAGATATACATGTCTGGGAGCCTAATCACCAGTAAGTACACTATTTCTATGTGAAAATAGCCCCTTCTGGGTTCCAAATCACCAACTTGCAAATGACATTTTAATTATAACCCATCTGCAAACTGGGAACAGTCTTAAGGTTGCCTTTCACATTTTTAGGATCCCAAGTTAATTTTGCCATGAACTTTTCCACTCTACAGCAAGGAAAAAATTAAATGCCTGTAGCAAAATCAGCAAGGAGGGATATATGTGGCCTGAATACAGTTAGTTCCATTAGGAATGGGATTCAGAAGATCCCATGCTGAGCATGACAACTCTAGACAGCTGTGCCCATGGGAGCAAGCCATTCTTACCTTCAGGGACGGAACAGAAGGACTCGTAGATGCCTTGGGCTCACATGATAAGGAACTAACTCTGAGACTCGGCATCTCTTGCGCAGCTGGTACTGCACTAATCTCACTCCTAGGCCGGCAACACAGTCAATGAAGTGTAGAGCAAGAAAAAAAACCTTCCCAGTTTGCGATCTATTCATCACTTTAGTTTAAAGTAGCCTCTCTTCTGTTGTAAAAGTTTTTGTGCATGTAGATCCCCAGGCTTCCTGAGCCCCTCCCTTCCCAATTCACATTAATAAATTTCCGGGAAAAAAAAAACAAATTCCCATGTCACATGCTTCCAACACTTTTCTTGAGTATCTGGTGTGTGGCTGGCTCCAGGCAGAGGTGGAGTGTGGTCCCTGCGGTGAGAGGCTGCCGGGCTGGTGGCACACTCAGGGTCCCGAGCAATGCCTGAGATCGAACAAGTGAGTGGGTGACCAGTTCTGCCCAGGATGTCAGAACACTGGCTACGAAGGATGAGTACAGTTGGACACAGGATCAAGAGAAGGAAGAAGTCCAGACAAGAGGAGCACCATAGGCAGAGACATTGTCACACTTCAGATCCTCTGCTATGACTGAAACGTGGAGCAAAGATATGTGGATAGCAAAGACCATAATGGGAATGATATCACGGCATGGGAAAGGGGACTCGATCGGCTTGTGTTGAAAACGATGGCCTGGCTTCAGGGTGGAGGAGCCAGTAAATAAGGTTGAGGGTAGAGACAGCGAGACTCGCTAATGACAATAGCAGCTAACCGACTGTTTGCCAGCATGCCGAGTATGTGCTTAATCCTGTCCACAACGCTATGAGGCTGGTACTCTTCATGTCCCCCATTTACGATAGGAGACTGACACCGAGAGAGTCCTCCTAACATCACACAGCTAGTGGATAGCAGAGCCAGAGTCTGAATGCAGGCAGTCTGACTCCAAAATCCATGCTTTTGTAGTAGTAATCCAGGGAAGGATAATGGTGACCTGGACCTGGATTAGTAGCACCAGGGAGTGCAGCAGGTAGAACAATGCCCCCACTCCAATGTCCTCATCCTAATGCCCAGAACCTGTGAGTTAATTACATGGCAAAGGAAGATTAAGGTTGCAGATGGAAACTTTGAATTCACCTGAAGCTGGGGAGATCCTGCTGGACTCTCTGGATGGGCCCACAGGGTCCTCAACTGTGGAAGAGGGTAGCAGCATTAAGAGGACGATAGATAGGAATGCGATGATGAGAACAGGGTCCTAGCCTGCGACGTTGGTGGATTGGCAGGGGGGAGGAAGGGGCCATGAGCCAAGGAGTGTGGGTGGCCTTTGGAAGGTGGAAAAGGCAAGGAAACAGATTCTCTCCTAGAACCTCCAGAAAAGCAGCTCTGCCAAGACCTTGATTTTAGCCCAGTGAGGCAGATACGTCAGACTTCCAACCTACACAAAGGCAGGATAGCACAATTGTACTGTTTTAAGTCCCAATTGTGACAGCAGCCGTAGGAGACTAACTCAGGGTTAAAATCACAGCGTTCAGAGAGCCAGTAGATAACCAACGGCCTGCATAGGTTTCCACGATGGTGTAAAAAAGGACATGAACTCGGAAGGCTCCAGTTAGTTCCCGGAATCCGCAGCCACTTAACGGAGTCTTCATCCTCCAAAGCTTAGTGCCCGGCATTTACTCCATGTTCACCTTTTGGCTCCTGTACCTGATGTCCCCCCTGAGGCCTTCTATTTGCAGCAACAACCTCCCCAGCCACTCTGCATTTTCTCCTTGCTCCACTCTCCCCTTCCATGTTTACCAGATTCAGAACTTCGGTAGACAACCGCCCCCGCCCCGGTCCAAAAAAAGTATCACATGATCCTTGTCTCCTCCTACCTCCTTCCGGCACATTTTTCCTATGTTGTCTCAAGAAATGGACCCAGAACCCTCTTTGATGAGATTTTGTGTAATTAAGAATATAATAACGAGCTGTGTAGACAGAGACATCCCCTGGGGGAGCTTCTATCTTTGGGCACCTCTGAGCACTAACAATCAAGTGGGACCTGGTGGGACCCCCTAACCTAGCGAGGGAGCAGGGGAGGAAGGAGGGCTTCGGGAGAAGACTCTGGTATCCATATTGATGTCTGCAGAAAGCCATCTCCCATCACACATCTTAGCTTTTCTGCATTTTGATTTTGCAAGCAGAGAAATGTCTGACTAAACAGCCATGACCTGAGCTCAGGCAGGCTTGACTGAGAAGGTGCTTACACTTTGACAACATCAGACTCACAGTCACCTGAGATGACCCAGCAAAGGCAAGGAGAGAAGAAAACATAAAGGGGGAGGATACTAGCTTTCTGATATCTAAATGTGTGCTGCTGAAGAAGTAAAAGCTTTTGTGTGATGGAAACAGACATGAAATTTAAGTCACAAATACATTTTGGAAAAAAAGAGTTATCCTGTTTCTTCTACTTGGCTGTAAGTTTGTTTTATGTGTATATAGAATGACTGCATCTATTCACAAAGTAGTTATTGAGCTGAGTGCTTTGGCAAATACAACATCAACGATAGAGTCCCTGACATCACAGGACTTATCATCTGTTTGAGAAAACAAAGCACACAACCTCAAATACCATAATAATAATAGTAGTACTAGTAGCTTCAATAACTTTTTTTAGCAATTTTCATTTATGGTTTCATCTATGGTTAAATCCCAGAAAGCAGTGCAGCAAATAAGTCTGTAAGATTTCAGAGATGGGAAAGAAAGTAGGTCAGACAGGGCCTGGAAGCCTGCATGGAGGAGGGGATATGTGCATTAGACCCTGAAGATGGGAGAGAGAAGTGGAAGGAAATTTTAAACACGTGCAAAACCAGATAAGCAGAATCTTCATGACAAGGCTCGGGGGCTGACAGTGAGTAGACCAGTTTGGCCTGAGTGGAAGTTGGAAGGAGGGATGTGGCCCGATCACAGAGGACTCTCACGCTTCTCAAAAGATGTACTTGTGGGGGGCATCCGAAACCACACATGACCAGGTGCATTTTTCCGAAGTCCCAATTTTCTCTGACACTTTGGAAAGACAAGTTATGTCTTTTAGCAGGTTTTAAACATTACTTTCATAACAATGCAAATGCTAATATAATTTTTTTGCAAATTTGCATAAGTTTTTAAGATAAAAACAACTCAACTTTGTCACTTGCAGCAGGACCTCAAGCCCCTGAATGTTCATCTTCCTAGACTCGTCCTTCCCACTCACCGCCAACCTTAGTCAATTTGCTAAGTTGAAATCAAGTGTAACCCCTCATTATTTCCCCATCTGACTCCTCTCCACACTGGCTGACGCTGCCCTTCTCTCGTCCCACTCAGGTCACTGCCTTTTGTCCCTGGCTGGTCCTATGCCTCCGTCATTGCTCCCTCTCCTTCCACGCTTCTTCAGCCTCTCCTTTCCCCCTTTCTCAGGCTCTAGCTACACCACTCCCACTCCCCCAACCCACCCCCGGGGTCTCCTGGAAGGCCACACGTGCTGTACACACACTGCCTAGTCCACCTGACAAACAGCTCTCCTTTGAGAAAACATTTCCTGCCAGTGTTCTTTGAGCAACCCATCTCTTTACACCTCGTAGTCCTTGCAGGAACCAAAACTTCACTGAGTTCTCCTAAAGGGAATTCATTTCCTTCCGTTTCTGGGATAACTCATCATCCTCCATATTTGGCATCCCTGTTTCCCAGCTTCCTTGAGAATCGCCACAAATCTGCCAACATCTTATTATCTGAGAAAATATTCAGAGGTAAAAGAGATATGGCACCATTTTCTTAGATCTTGCATCTTCCAGATGGCCATCCCAAAGCACAAATTGTTTAAATTGGCTCAATGAACATTTATTGACTCACTCTGATGTCTCATGCATTGTTTTAGACACTATGGATAAAGGAATGAATGAGACCCCATCCTGCACTGGAGAAATTAACAATTTTGTAAGTATCTCTATTTCAAGCCCATTCCTAGAGCCAGTTCTTAGCAATCAAGGGATCGGGTTCTCACTCTCTCCCTGGATGCACCAGGAAATAGGCCAAGGAGACCCCCAAAGAGAAAGCTCCCCAGCTAATCTAACCACGTGGAGAGAAGGCAACATCACCGGCACATGAGAGGTGGTGGTTTTGCTCTGAAACAGCGGGTCCCTGGGGACATCGCTTCCCCTTCGGGCTGCGAGAGCACCCGCTTTTTGCAAGGTCTCTTGCCAAACTGGACAGGAACAGCCAGGTATTTAAAATTTAAAAACAACTTGATTTCTCTGAACAGGGGCCTCTGAATATAAGACTATTAACTTGAGAATTATAATTAAACCTTCCGTATTCCCTTTAGCTCTAGACAGATTAACGTGGCCATCAGTCATTTATGGCCACCCTCGCCTGGGCTGACTTCTGACCCATTGCTCTCCTGTACCTACCCCGCCCCCACCCCTTTAATTATTCTGTTCCCACAGGACGGGGCCAGAGCGATTGCTTTCAAGCATCAGGAGATAAGTTTCTTTCTCCCAGAAATCTTCCTGGACTCGTGTGTCACTCTTCTAGCACTCCACCAAAGGAGGTTTGTCCAAACCAGATAACTTTACCTGACCCTATTTGTCTCTTGTTCACAATTTTTAAGCTCCTAGAATCCCTGTGAGATGTCAGCCAGCTAGAAAAAGCTTATAGAGTTGTTGTCAGGGGCTGCAACAAGTTAGCAGCTATGGGCAGAAGCAGGTAGACTGCATCAATGTCCGCATAGCTAAGCAGTAGGCAAAGGGAGGAAAGAGACACTGGAATATGAATCCATGGGTCCAAATCTGGAAAGTTGTAGGAAATACTGGGAATTGGGTCAAAGCGCTAGCATATTTGTGTCCCTGAGAAAATCTATCAGCCAAGAGGCAACAGTGTTTCTTGAGTTTCATGAGAGAAGTTGCTCCAACAGCTGCCCAAGAGGATCCACCATCTTGGAAGCCAGAAGGACTCCAGTCTTTCTGGTCAACCCCACCACCAGTGTTCAGCAGCACCTCTAAGTGAAAAGAAAAGAGCCTCTGAGTCTTTGCCATTATCATCTGGCCAAATGGCCCATGGACTTCTCCTTAATGCAAACATTGAGCCACTGAGGATGGAAGAGGACAGTCATGGATCCTGTGTACCTCTTAGAATTCTTCTCTTTCTTTTATTTTGCTAGTAGCTCCCAAATTGATTAATTGATCTTGTAAACCCAACTAGACTAAATTCCCAAAAGGCAAAAAAAAAAAAAAACGTTTAATTATCTTTTTGTGTCTTCCCCAGCACCTAGAGTCATTCCAGGCACAAGATGGCCTGAGACCCCCTGATGCTACTCCTTGCTTACTTCCCTTTGCACCCGCTTCCCTAACCGACCAGCTCTCATCTGACCCTCAGCCTTCTCAACAAGTTCCTCCACAAGGTCAATACCTGCTTAAGCGTAAGCACATCAGTACACTTCAGCTGACCCAGGCCCGTAGATCGACAGGGCATTATTCTGAACTCGTGTAAACGCTCTTATTATAAACATGAGTTAGTCCTCTACCATGTGTCATCCTGTATTATCCTCCAGTAGCCGTGCGCACTTCTGTTCTGCCTCCCAAGGACCCGTCTTGCATGGTGGTAAAGAGCTCTCTGAATTTACGTAGCTAAGTGTCAGCCGTATAATAGCCGCCAAGGGGGCATCAACCATTTCACTTCTTGTTCCCCCCTGATTGTCTAAGGCAATGAGAGATGTCTGATACATAGATACTGACTGACTGAACAGCTTCCCCAGAGTGGCTGCATCCTGCCAGGGCTGGTAAAAGCATTTCTGCTCAAGAATTCTGATGGAAATGCTTTGTTATGGCCGCTGTTTAGGATCAAGTTTTGAAGCATCATCTCGTGGCCCTCCTCTGTTGTCTCCAGAGTTACATTACATATTCTTCTAAACAAAGAAAGAATCCCCAGAGCTGTTCCAGTTGCTAAACGCAGCACGGCTGCTTCTATGGGTCAGCAGCTCACCGTGCCACAGGGCTGGCAGCGTTCACTCAGCGGGGCCATGACCGGACACCCCGCAGTACCCAACAGAGGCGCCGCTGCTGCTTGGGGACATGCCTCACAGCCTGGAGCGTCCACAGCCTGATGCTGCTGAGCGTGCAGAAGAGCTGCTTTATTCCGGGGACTTTGAGCCCTTGGCCACATCTCATCCTCAGAACCTACAGTTCGGGAATCAGAGCACGTCCCTGCCAAACAAAATCCTCAGCAAGGCAGCCTGGTGACCATCTGGATACCAGGGCAAAGCAATGCCAAGCTGTGTCCCTCAGTCTGAAAAGCACCGTTTTCGCTCCTGACTGTGTCCCACCAAGACTTATGCAGGGTGAGGGGGTGTAGGCAGGGAGGACCCTTTGAGCAAGGCACGTCTGTGAGTCCTGTAGGGCTTAAATTTGCTTGTTTGAGCTGAAGGGAAAACAGAGACTCTGTTTTATCTTGGCAAGTCAGTGGGCTCCTCCAGAACAAAGATAATGTAGGGTTCTAGTTACATCCCCAGCGCCAAGCTTACACACAGTAGGTGCTCAATGATTCTCTGGTGGCTGACAATGATTGATGAGTCGCAAGCCCATTAAGCAGGGGTGTAACATTGCATTCCCCACACCACCACCTGTCACCCTCCCTGTCTCCTCTCCCCTCACCTCTACCAAATGCTGCCAATGCCCCAGGAGTAAAGGAAGAGCACTCTCTCTCCCCGTTGGATCTCGGTTTATTGATGTTGCCCCTGAGAGGCCAGAAGATGGGGGCTTTGATGGGAGGCACATGGCTGTTCCAGCAACTAAATGAAGGTCATAAGCACATGTATGTTGGTTATGATGCTTCTGAAGGAACTACCTCAAGTCCCAGAATGATGCAGGCGGCATGGCTCTTTTCTCTGGGTGTGGTCACCATGCGCTTTAATGACTGAAATGGAAATCAGAGTGAAGGGGTGTCCTCAGTCCCCAAGAATGCCTGCCACACACACACACACACACACACACACTATTTAACTAAAAGAGAAATCAGCAGTTACTACTAATGATCAAAGTGAGACAGGACCAGAGATAAGTAACCTGCCTAAAGTCACACAGCTGACTAGTGTCCTTACCAGATTCCTGAATTCCAACCCAGTGATCTTTTCACTTAATTATGAGATTACTTTGTTGTTTTGTTGTTTGTTTCCTTGCTGGCTTGCTTCTGTTTAATATGTCTTTGAAGAAGATCCAACTTCAGATTTTTCTTCTCTGAAAAACTGCAATATTTCCCAGGTAAAACCCAGCTCTTCCAGGTAAGGGGCTCGTTCTCCCGGAATCCTGCCTCCCTGACGTTCCCCAGAGGGACACTGTCTCACCCAACAGGGCAGGAGGACCTGGAGCCCTCAGCTGCCCATGTGATAAGTGATGAGTATGATCCCCACACCCAGGGAGGCTGTGACTCTTCCCTGTCTCGATCTAAAGCCCAGACATGTGCAGTCAGCGTTCATGATGCTGAGGATTCTCCAATGCAGACACAGCGACTGGTCTTAAGGTCAGGGAGGGGGGCTGTGCACATTCATCTTGGTCAGTGTTAGAGCCCAAGCCCAGCAGGGAGTGTCCAAGTGAGGGGACAGTTATGCCTGAGGAGCAGTCCTGACCAGCCATTTTGCTGTGGTCCCTCGGACGTGGGCTGCAGAGAGCGGGCTGCAGAGCCTCCGCTCGTCTGCATCCAAGCCCAGGCACCAATCTGTTCTAGGACGAAGAGCGCCGCCTGCTGCCTCTGAACGCCCTCTGCCTGCAGCAGGGATACTTGGCGAAAACCGCAGTGCTGATATTTTTAAGTAGTTCAGTGTCTGAAGCGGTCAGATTCCCCACAACAAGGGGAAAACACGGCACCTATAAAATTGGTCCCCATACTCCATGTCAGACAGTGAACCAGTGACCTTCCCCGGGAGAACCCTGGCAGAGCCCTGTTAACACACGTCTTTCTCCTTCCCTACTGTGTGCACACTCCCCTCCGACTCAGAACGGAAAGAAGCCTTGGAGACTTCTAGTTCAGCTGTGGATCTGAATGGTAAAGAGGCATGTTCAAGGTCACACATGGCCCCATTTTATTCCAACACGGACTTCTCTCACACCAAGTACGGGTTGGATTGAATTCACACAATTCAGATTTCTTTGTCTTCGCCTGCAGTAGAAATTTTGCAGAATCTTCTTTCCTGCTGCATTGATCTCACCATGCTAGCCCCAGCTACAGCCCCCTCTCTCTCCTGCCTCGGGCTTTGTCGTGCAGCTGTTTGTCTTCAAATGTCATCTCCCCTCGCACAGCCCAAGTCCCATGAAAGGAAGCTCTGTGGCTGAATCTCTGCGTCCAGGAGGGCTTGCCACCAAATTAGCTCCCCACATGCCACTTTCTTCTTAAGGGCTTCAGAAACTGATCACTCTCCTGGCCTCTTGAAAGCTTCAGCAGTAACCATGTTACAATATATAAATGTATCAAATCTATATGTTGAACACCTGAAACTTACATAAAGTGTCAATTACATCTAAAAGAAAATAGATTTTTCAGCTGTCACCACCTTCTCGTCTTCTGGGGGCCCCATCTCCCCCAGACTGACTGAAAAGGACACAAGCTTCCGAGGTCCTCTGGTAGCCTCTCTTCCCTACTCACGGTCCCCCAAAAATCTCATCAGCCATTTTTAATTTAGCAGTTTTATTTCTGATCACTCCAACAAATATATGATATAACAAATAGAATGATTTTACAATTGCCAAAGTTTCCCCGAAAGCTTCTGAATGTTCATCTTTTAAAATAAAAGAAAAGATCCAGTCATGAATTCTACTTCTTTTTGCTCTCATCCCACCCCCAGTAAAGAACGTTGCAAGGAAAGCCATCCCTTCACAGCCTGGAGATGGGGAAAAGGCCAAATGCCACAGTTTCCACCAAGGGAGACTCCACGGCCTCCCATAAGCCCCTCAGTGTCTCACTCTTTTCATCTGTAGGATGGGCATAATAAAAGTGCTTACTGATAGGAACACAGAAGGATTTACTGAGATAAGAAGTTACTTAGACCTCAGTCAGCACTCACTACATTCATTTGCTCAACAAACTCCACGTGGTCATCAGGCCCATCTTGCTCCTCACTTGGTCCCCAATGTGGTGTGTGGCAAAAATGAGGTCTGCACTCAACAGGTGTTTGATTAATTAGGCAATTTATTTCTCAAAACAAGCTGTTGATAAAGCAAGAGGAGAAGGAAGGACAGAACTCTTGAAGGGAGGTGACAGGGCTCCAGACTGAAATACAAGCCACCGTAGTTTGGGGGGAGTTCCAGGGAGTCCCCGGAGGGAAGCTGCCTGGGAAAGGCTGGGAAGAGAGGGAAAGAAACATCGAGACCCCCGCAGTTCATTTCATGAAAGATGCCATAAGTCAAGGACGCTTGATGGGGAAGGGACAGGGACGGTCTCTTCAGTAAGTGGTGCTGGGAGAGTTGGCCATCCCCATGCAAAGGATGGGATGAGAACCCTGTCTTAACACCACTCACAAAAATTACCTCGAAATGGATTAAAGACGTTTAAGCGTAAGATCTGAAACTGTATCTACCTTAAAGTTACACAACAGGATATATCTCAGTTATATTTCAATAAAACTGGAAAAAGTGAAAAAATAAAGTTTAACAAAAATTTTTAAAGCTGGGCATGAGCGAAACCGACGGCCTTGGGTTCTGCTTGCACGTCCCTCCCACAGAGCTTCGCCCACAGGCCTGGGGCTGATTCCCTCCCAAGAGCGTGGTGAATTCCAGCCCGGGGTTAATGACCCCTGCTGGCCTTCCGCTCCCCACGCGGGCTCCACGTGCTGAAGGATCCCCACTCCCGCGCCGCCCCACCTGCAGTGTCATGTGGGGGGTGATCCCCGCCGGCTGGAGGATGAGGCTCCTCCCTGGCTCTCAGGTTCAAGTCTGCGCGGCGCATCCTGCCCACAGCGCCTCCCTGCAGGGTTCACCTGACTTTCTTCTGACGCGCAAGCAGAGGCAGCTCGACTCTGTAGGCGGCCCCGGCAGGTGCACTTGGCGGTGGGGTGGGGTGGGGGGGGTCCGCGGACACATTCCATTACTCACCCTGTGCTGAGGCAGCAGAACCTTCTCCTTTGCCGGGTACTGAGGACGCCCATCGGCCAGGCAGCCAGGGATGAGCAGCGGGGGATATAAAGGGTGTCTTTTGAGCAGCAGGCTGGCTAGCAGGTGAACCATCTGGAGACACTTAAGGGGAGGCAGGTCCATTTTGTTCCACACAACATCACTGAAGAACCATTTGGGGTTTCACACCCTAAATAGGCGAAGGAAGCCATTTAGCAGAATGCTGACGCCCCCCAGACTGGCATCTTGGACAAGCCCTGGAGCAAAGCTCAGGGAACAGAATGATGCTTTTTAAACAGGACCCTGAGTTTACAATCTGTCTCAGCTGTGCCACAATGGTGACGACCACGACATGGTCTCATATGCAGCTCACAGGTAGCTTGTCAACCTCCAGCACCTCGAGATAAAGCTCTCTAATTGTTATAAAAGTTAGTACTGTGAAAATGCATTTTCTAAATGACCACATATTTTTTCTATCTTTTGATTGTTTTAATAACAGTATAACCCTTTAAGGCAAGTTTTTTAAGTCCCAGGGGTTCTTTCTGTGCTCGTTTGTGCCTGGCCAGTGTGGATCGGGCAGTGCATCTCCAGCGGCTGTGTCCCCAGACACCCAGGCTACACGAAGCCTCTCTGGTGAGTGCTGCCCGCTCGGCTGTATCATGAAGACCTGCAACTGTGAAGGTCACTGCTACACAACCGTGGCTCTCAAATATTGCTGGCGAACTTAATTATCCAGAGCACTTGTTCACATTAGAGACACCCATGCCCATGCTATACCTGCTGAATCTGAATCTGTGAGGTCAATTTTATGCTCCTAGGTGTTTCTGATGCTTTAACCAGATCTCAGGTGATTCACCCACACAGTAAGCACTGCCGTAGGACAAAGGCTATGACCTCCTGGCAACATGAGTTAAGGTTCTGAATGAAGAATGGAACCCAGAGCTGTGTCCCAAGAGCAGTTGGCTGATCAAGACCCTCCAAACAACCTTGAAAGTCTTCTCTGCTACCCACTCCTACATTGTTGCCATAGTGACTGACATCGGAGGTGATGAAGGGGATAACCCCCAGACAGAAGCCCAAGTCCAAATTCCAGTCTTGCTAATGTTCAGGCAGGGCAGCCATGGGGAACTCGCTTAACCCTTCTGATTCACAGTTGCCTCATCCATAAAGTGGAGAAAGCTCAAAGATCCCCAAAGGTCCTCCCAGATCTTCATGTAACTCTCATCCTTCCCCACCCATTTCATACATATATGCAAAGTCAAAGTTGGAAGGTATCTTAGATTACCTGGTCCCAGCTACTTCCTCGGAGCCACCATTTTACACATGGAGAACCTGGGTCACCAGGCAAGTTCAGTTACTACCCTGACCCCGGAAGTGCAGAGCCCTGACTAGAACCCAGAGCTCCTGGGGCTGAGTTCAGTGAGTGTTGCACTATAGAGTAACAGGGAGCATCACTCCTAGGTTGGGTGGCCCAGAAAGCACACTCTGAGACAGATATTTGTCCACGGGAAGTTTACTGGGGGTGCACTCAGTAATTATCCAGAGCACTTGCACATTAGAGACCCCCTTAAATACCTTTAAGGGAATGAGAGAAGCAAAATTAGGCAGAGGGAGAAGTTGATTGATACAGGAAGCTCAAAGCTGGACTTCCCTACAAAGTTGTCCTGAATCAAGACAAAGGTGCCAGGCCATATTCCATACCAACCAGTCATTGGATATGGGCTTCCCTTGGGGAGGAGCTATGACCTCGGTCTACCTTCAGATGAGCTTAATTCCTAGAGGGGGACTCAGATGTGAGTCCGTACAGCCAACACTCTTAGCACTTGGGACCAAGATACTTGGTCCCGTACAGGAATTCTGGGCAGCATTCCACAGCATCCTATACAGAGCAGCTTTGTGCCACCTGGATCACTTACTTCTATGATAAGTGTGACCCTTCTGGGAGCAACTTCTATACTCTTCTGGTGGTTCTATTCACCAGGGGGAACTACCAAAGGAAGATTAATGGGACAAACCACTATTACCACATCTGATCTTGAGGCTGCAACTGAACCTCACCATCTGTGTTCTCTTCTATCCATTCTGCATTCCTCTCACCTTGAGCCAACGTCTCTGTTGTTCCAGGTAGCTTACTTGGTGGAGTGACCCAGACCCTCATCCCTAAGGGGACCAAGCCCCTGGTCACCACACCACACCGTCCTCTGGCATGGCTGCTACACTTGCCCATGTACCTCGTATCAGGCACGGGAGTACCAAGAGATGCCCCAGTGGCTACCTGAGAGCCAAACATTCTGTTCCTTCCCCTTTCCATAACAATAGTACTACTTCCTCCTGATCACCAGGGTCAGTGGCTCCTGTCCAAGCGGCAACTTCTTTCCTTGCCTGCTAATCTGGTACCAGAAGTTGGAAGAGATCAGATGGCCCCTGTTATATACTCTGATGAAAGCACTACCGGCCCCCTGGAAACCAGCCTCTTTAGACCCACAGGGTCTGCATCTGTGGGGATGGGGAACACAAATCCCACGGGGGGGGTCACTGGGAGGGATGGTAAGCAGGACCACTCCTACCCCTTAGTTCCCAGCCTCCTCTAGTGGTTGTTTATCCAGTATCTACAGTATATACCATATGGATTGCCCTGATCCCTGCCACCATGGAGCCATGGCTCCATTCACATAGCCACTGCTCAGACACTGAGGTGGCCAGAGAACAGAGGTTCACTGACGTCAACGGGCTGATTCATTTTGTCTGCTTGGTTGTTCAACTGCCTCTCCTGCCACGGCTTCGCCTCTGGTGCTATTAACATGAAATGCAATGACCCTAACCCTTTAGGCCCCCTCCCAGCAGTCCATCCACATGCCTCTCCCCCAGTCCCCCATGCCCTAAATCTTTCCATCTTTTTCTCTGCAGGCCCCTAACCAGCAGCCACACCATTCACTATTTCTCGTGAGTCTGTGGATATTATTACTTCAGCCCAGACTCTTTCCACACAGAAAGGATGGCCAGGACTACCACTCAAAGCCCTGCATATTGAGAGGCTTTCCCCTCACTTCTCTCTTTGTGGGCCACTGGCAAGTGGGGCTGTAGTCGAGAGCAATCCACTTCAGCTTGCACCCGCATGCAGAGTCAGGCCATCTGTCACCCACACTTGACCATTCTCCTCCCTAAGCTGTTCATAAGTGAGGCTCCGTTGCAGCCATAGGCATCTGCAGCTGAAGGAGAAGCAAGAGTAGTGACCTGAGGTCTGAGCCACTTGCTTGTGTAGCTTCCTTGAGATCCCTGGCCATGCCTGTGCTTGATACGGGATGAGCCGCTTGGATTTTCCAGACCCAACTGAAAGAACACAACACACTCCCTTCAGCTGCAAGCAATTCCCGACAAGGACTCGGCTGTGAGTCATCAGGAGGTGACACTCTGGCAGCAAGGGAATGGGTACCTCGACCCTGACAGGGAAATCTGGACAGTGCACTCAGAATCCTCTCTGGCATCCACTCAAAACTTCCTAATAAACCCGTGAAGAGGAAGGAGATACCTAATACCTTGCAGGTCAAGAAACTGATGTATCTCAAGATTAAACACCATCAGTTGATGGCAAATCAATCCAGCATTAGAACAAGAGTCCCCGAACCTGCACCGTCCAACAGAAATGTCGGGTGAGCCACGTATGTAATTTTAGATTTTCTGGTAGCAACATTAAAAATAGTAAAAGGAAACAGATGGGGGGCACCTGGGTGGCTCAGTCGTTAAGCGTCTGCCTTCGGCTCAGGTCATGATCCCAGTGTCCTGGGATCGAGCCCCGCATCGGGCTCCCTGCTCCGCGGGAAGCCTGCTTCTCCCTCTCCCACTCCCCCCTGCTTGTGTTCCCTCTCTCACTGCGTCTCTCTCTGTCAAATAAATACATAAATAAATAAAATCTTTTTAAAAAGTAAATAAATAAAAGGAAACAGATGGGATTAATTTTAGTAATTTATCTTATTTAACCCAAGAGATCCAAAATATTATCGCTTCAGCATGTAATCAGTATCACAAATTAATGAGATATTTCACATTCTCTTTACCATGCTAAGTCTTTGAAATCTGGCATGTGTTTCACAATACATCCCAACTTGAGCTAGCCACACTTCAAGCACTCGGCAGCCACACGTCATTAGCGGCAACCGTATGGGAAGCTATAGTTTTAGACTCTATCCAGTTCTCTTCTCTATCTTCCCTGAGATACTCCTTTCGAATTGGCAGGACCAAGAATCTGGGAGGGAGATGCTCAGACAAGAATCCTGCCTCTGGTGGAGATCTATGTCCTTGCCATTTATGAAGCTTCCAGAATCCCCACTCCTTTAGCACAACATGTTGTTCGGCCCACATTTAGCTTCACAGGTGTTGCTACCACTTGCTGGGAAGGTTCAGTTTGAAAAGAAAAGAAAAAAAGCAGTAGTAGACAAATGTTTAACTCCATCTCTGTGTGTACCCCATAATTTAATGCTAAATCCAGCTCGATTTGGTTTCTGTGGCAACCAAGAGAACCAGCTCTCCACAGCTCATATGTCCAATTTCTAAATGTAGGGTGCCTACAACACACTCAGCATCCCAAATGTCTGAGCTCTGATGTTCTCAGAAGCCCCTGATTCTGAGCCCGATCCACAGGTACAAGGATGCAGTGCAGGAGCTTCGATTAAAGTCTTTGCCCAACACAGCATCTGTAGGAAAGGTAGGACTAGGCAGCTTTCTGTCCTAGCAATCTTTAGAAATGGGAAAGCTCTTCACTGGTCTGGAAAGACTTGGAAGAGGGACTTTGTGAAGGTAGAATGAGGCGTTACGCCTGCTGTAGTTATTGCCAATCCATGAAGCCTTAGCAGATGCACCTGTTCTGCATGGATGGGCCCCTTGGGGCACTAGTGAGCCATCGAGAGCAAATTTTCTTTTTTCTGTCTCCTTCCTTTCAGCAAGCAGCACCCATGGGATCCAGAGGGAGTGGATTTATATCCTGGCTCCAGCACTGACTTAGATGCTTGAGATGCTTCTTTGTCTCTGGGCCTAGAGATGTGAAGTCATCCTAGAAAACCCTCTGCCATCCCTGGCCAAAGCCCCAAGATTGGAGGGAATGATTTAAGGATCTTCTGGTAAGTGTTAGCCCCTCCCCGTTCAGTACTGAGTCCCTTCCCATTGGCTTAGAACCCCAGGACAGACCTGTTTCCTTAGAAGCCTCCATATCAGTGATCTCCACAATTTTCTGACCACAAGCCACAACACAAAATGCCATGGGTCACATCATGACCCAGGACACTGGTCTACCCATATCCCCAGTGAGTTCCTCCAATCTACTTTCCACACTCACTCTATCCAGAGTGACCTTTACAAAACATACGTCGTATCTACTGCTCTCACTGCTCTCATAATAAAAACAAAACCCCATTCCCTGGGCTGAGGAAACCCAACAGGACCCAGACCCCATCTGCTTCTCTAACCTCATCTTGTCCTCAGCCCCCTGCACACCCTCACGCTGTGCTGTTCCAGCCCCACTTTCAGCGTGGCTAACCCCTACTCATCATTCAGATCTCAGCTCAGCCATCACTTCTTCCTGATGTCTCTGGCCAGGCACAATCTTTCATTTATGAACATTAGATGTTTCTCATGTGACACACTTGTGACACTTGAATTTGGCGGCAGGACTATTTGAGTAACATCTAGCTCTCCCACTAAACTTAAAGCTCTAAAGAGCAGGAATCTTTTCTGATTTTTCCCAGCATTATACCCTGGTGCCTATTACATTGTTTGGCATAAGGTAAGAGCTCTATAAATATTTGTCACATGAATAAATGAATAAACGAATTTCAAGTGACAGCTCCTGACAACTGGTAAATTTCTGTAGAATTCTCTGTTGCAAAGATCCTAATGCTGAGGAGACTGGGCTCAGTTTCAAGAAGTGCTGTGATTGACTGACAATGGTTAACACAGGCCCCTGATTAGGAAGTAGCCACATGAGTCCTGATTATTTGCCCTTCATGTTCTAGAATTGGATTTTCTTGGGTAAGACCAGACTCTGAGCAGTCTCCTTAGGTCGACCAAGGGCTGGACTGGAAGCCCCAAACCCATCCAGATCCTCTTGGCACCCCCAAGAGCTCCTCTGACCACTTTTGGTTTCAAGTTCTAAACCTGAAATATCTTTTCATGTTCGGGTTACCAATCCTCCCTCCTAAGGAGATCAAGGCAAGAGGGTCCAATCTTTACAAAATATGTTCCTAACATTTGCAGGGAAAATGATGTGGTTGCAGATCCCCTAGACTAACCAGGGCAGGGCAACCCAGCTCCAAGACAGAAACACTACCCTGAGTGAAGACCAGGATCAACCCAATGGCATGACCCACGGGTCCCCTCCGCACCCTCCATCTACCCAGGCCTGGCCTGGAAAGTGGCCCCCACTTCCAGATTGGCAGGCCAGGTGTCTGTTCCAGCAACAGAATCAGCTATCCCATTATTTTGCTTGGGATGGGTGAAGGAGGAGCCAAGGGTCCAGGGAGAGTCTGCTATTCCATGGTAGGGTAGCATTTTGCTTGTTTTTTTGTTTTTTTGTTTTTCCTTTCTTCCTTTTCTTACTGCTCTTCTCTGCTACCTAGCTGGCTCAGTCTTTGGGCTTCTGCACAGCCCCACTGATTCCAGCCAGCAGAAGTGAGGAACAGCAGCCCTACGCTGAGAATGAGAGGATGTGCCGCTCAGACTCTCCCCACCGCCCACACTGCTCCGAGCAGTGGTCACTTTGGACCAAGGGCCTCCTGCCTCCACGGGCCCAAGGAGGCCGTTCTCCCTGCTGCTCCACACATTCTGGGGCTCTCCTTGCGGCCAACAGCTCTGACTGCAGCTTTACAGCTTCTGCAGGCAACAGTCAGCCCTTTCTCTCATATTCGGCCAACGATGTAGTTTGGGATCTATTTTCAGGGGGGATTGTAAAAAAACCTACACATTAAAGAAGTAAAAAGCTACACATGCCCTAGAGCCAGGCTGCATGTCAGTGGTACCCAGCAGGCAGGCAGCCCTTTACAACTGTCACTTGGGGGCTTCATTTCAGGCTCTCAAGACCTGGGGACAGAGGTGGTCCGATCACCCAGTTTTAAGGGCTGGAAGGGTTCAGTGACTAGCCACTATCGGGAAGAACTGGAACTTGGACTCAGGACCTAAAATCCTGACTCCCTTCCCTTGCTCGGCACGCTCCCCATCTCAGGCGGTGGCAGCAATGGCCCTTCCCTGGGATCTCGGTGACTGAGAGGTCACGGCACCCTCCAGGAAGCCTCCACCGCTCAGATACCAGGACGTGACCCGAAGCTGGGAGAGGGGACAGTGTTTGTGTTTTAGTTGGTTTGGACAAGGAAGGAGCCGGGTGACCCGAGAGCAGACAGCACAGCAAACTGGCGGGGCTGCCTGTGAGTGCGTGCCCACGTGGCCCATACGCTGTCAGAAAGACCGGGTTTGAAATCCGACCCTGCCTGTGTGACCTCGGGTTGCCTCTCAGACCATCAGTCTCTTCACCCATGCTCACCTCTGCCAGGTTATGCCAAAGGTACAGCGCGTGGAACGAAGAATGCCAAGAAATACAGAGGGCTTTTACTGTCCTTATCAGTTTTTCTAAGTCGGTTTAATGCACCCTGAGATGCTGCTACCGTGAGACACTGTCACTCTTGGCTGCCTTGACAGAAGACGGTGCAGGGGTGTCATACCCTACAGTGGGGGCCGGGGTGGAGTTGCATGTCCGCGTCAGAGCTTCGGCGTTTATGATCTGTCAAGCGTCGGTGTTACTCCCCCATGCATGTTGTGAACTCTTCAGGGCACAACCCCCATTCTAAACAGCCCTACGGGCATAATTCCCAGTTCCTACCCCCAGTACTGGGCAAGGGTGGGCTCGGCACAAACTGTATGGTGTAAACAGGGGTTCCCACAGAGGATGACCCTCGGGGTTCGGTCCCCTCTCTGACCAAAGCTGTGAAGGGCTCTGGGCTGGTCTTACCTCGTCCCCGGGACACTCACGTAGCACAGTCCTTAGGTGTGTTGCTGGAGACCCCTCAGCTGGGACAGCCACGACAAAATCACACAAACGCTCTAGGTGCCAGGCCAGAAACATGGCGCCCGGGGGAGAAGACTAACACTCCCTGGGCATCTTCTGTAGGTCAAGGACACAGCAAGTGCCCGTTCTATTTTGCCTTCATAGAACCTTTAGGAGACACCCCAATTTTCCAGACAAGGAAATGAAGGTCTACGTGGGTTAAGTAGCTCATTTAAGATGGAAGAGCCAGGATTCAAACTGGATTAACTCCCAAAAAAATGCTTTGCCAACTTCACACCACCCCCCGCCCCCCTGGGTTCAAAAAGGCAAGAGGCTTTAACTCTGCCACCAAAAAAAAAAAAAAAAAAAAAAACCCGAGTTCAATTCACTCCTGTCTACTGAGCCCCTGGGGGACACCCAGAGACCTGGGGTGGCGGGGGAGGGGAGAGATGTGTGGAAGTGCCTCCTGGAAAGGCAGGAGTCCTGCTGCCCGGCCCCCACCCCACCGCCACAAAGCCCCCCTGGTGGACACCTCCACTCTCCAGGGGCACTTAGCTTCAGCGCCCCTTCTCCTGCCTGCGGACAAGCAGTTGTCTCGGGCACATTGCGCCTCTCCGGGAGGCTGAAATGACTCTTCGGGAAGGCACGGGATGTGTCTCGGAAACCTGTCAGGAAGAAGGATGCCAGTAGAACTCTCTCTCTCAGGCGCCTGGGTGGCTCAGTTGGTTAAGCGACTGCCTTCGGCTCAGGTCATGATCCTGGAGTCCCGGGATCGAGTCCCGCATCGGGCTCCCTGCTCGGCGGGGAGTCTGCTTCTCCCTCTGACCCTCCTCCCTCTCATGCTCTCTGTCTCTCATTCTCTCTCTCTCAAATAAATAAATAAAATCTAAAAAAAAAAAAAAAAGAACTCTCTCTCTCCCCGTTTGCATGCTGATTTGGGTCCATGCAATTCATTTGTATGCTCATTGCCTTTCCACGTGTCCTTCCCTCGGGACTTCGCATTTTCCCATGTGCAATAGGGCAATGCATTTGCCACTCTTGCTTTCCAAAATAATTCTGGACTCGAGTGTTGCTGCCTGCAGTTGCAGGGCTGTCAGAACACAGCCCTCTGTTTGCCAAGACATGCCTGGAAACGAGTTCCTCTGGGTACAGTGTCCCGAAGGATTGATATCCTGAGGAGGGATGCCCGGGGAAGGTCTGAGCACAAGCAGGGGGTGCCAGAATAAACATTCGCTGGAGGAATTATTTCTAAAACGATTTAGGGATAAAGGATTAGAGAGAGGGAGTGCGAGGGAGTGCGAGGGAGTGTGAGTCTGTTTTGTTCCAGGCATTACTACAGGTGTTAGGGATGTATCACGGCAAATAAGACATATATAAGATGGCATATGAATGGTGTAAAGATGACAGAGATCGTATATATATGAGGATAAATGAATGAATTAAAGTGGTGACAAAATGTGCTCAGATCAAACAAACCAAGACGAAGTTGGGTGCCTGGGTGGCTCAGTTGGTTAAGCGACTGCCTTCGGCTCAGGTCATGATCCTGGAGTCCCGGAATCGAGTCCCGCATCGGGCTCCCTGCTCAGCAGGGGGTCTGCTTCTCCCTCTGCCCTCTTCCCTCTCGTGCTCTCTGTCTCTCATTCTCTCTCTCTCAAATAAATAAATAAAATCTTAAAAAAAAAAAAACCAAGACGAAGTCTCCCTCCCGGTCCGCCGCCACCTGGAGAACTTCCCACTGCCTCAGTTGGAGGGCAGCCGACCTTTCCCTTTCAAAAGCTTTCCTCCTCCCCAACGCCCTCCCCAGCCCACCCCAAACAAGCCTACTCAACCGTGTGGGAGAGTCTCAGAACACCACATACCCGCCAATGAAGCAAAAGGCACATAAGGTCACATTTCTCAGCGCCCCTTGGTACTGGTTCACCCATCAGTGGGGTTTCTGAAACTAGTTCTAGTCCCCCAGGCTAAATCAGAGTACTCTGATTCAACAGTTCTGGTCATTTAAAACACAATACAAAACAGAAACAAACAAAACCACACAGCTCGTTTTCTAGGCCTTAGATTCACACACAGTCCTCAGAAAGAAAAAAAAACTTCCATCCCTGCAACCAGCCACACCAGTCTGGGCCTGACTTGTCCCTCGGGCATCCCTGCCCCTGGCCTCCCAGTCCCCAAATCCAGTCCTGGAAAGTCTCCTGCCCACAGGATGTTTTTTTTTTAATTTACACCTTCTAAAAAAAAAAAAAAATCTTATATGGCCTGACCTCACCCCAGTGTCCCTTTCTAGATCTTTCCTTCCCAACCCAAGTTCTGGCCTTCCCTCCCAGGTGATTCTCAAGTCTGACCTCATTTCAGGCTCAACATGGGCAGTCTTTTCTAACAACCATTCCAGGATTACACACTTTCTCTGACAACATCACAGGATTTAAATACAGTTTCCTTGGAACTGAACCCATTGGTTGTTTTCTGTTGGTGGCCTGAGTCCGTCCAGTCTGATAACTTCCTGGGACCCAGATCACTGATGCAGCTGGGATCAGCATGTCTGATAAAAGGCAGCTGTCACTTCACATCCTACAAAATGTTTCCACAAAAACTGCCCCCAAATGCTAAAATCTTTCACTAGGGAGAGCTGATTCATGGAATCTAAAATAGGATTTCTGTAGAACCAAATAATTCTGCTGAGGAAAATAAAAAAAGAAAAACAAGTACTGACTTCTTCAAGTTGTTCCTTTGAGGACAAGTCAGGGCACACAGCATTGGAAACACTGGATGACCAGTTTGGATAAAGGGACTGTTGGAGAAGAAACCCTTGTGGGTCCTGAAAGTCTCTGCAAAAATGCACATCTCTTGCGTGTTCACTGAGACCCTCTCCAGGCAAGAACTATCCAGCTGGACGCTGAAACTGGAGCCCGCCAGCCCTGCAGAGACCAGAAGCTCTGTGTACCCGCCAATGGTATCTGTTTCCTGCCATAAATTTAGCAAAATATTTGGTGACAATATCACCATAACCTCTTTGGGACACAGGACTTTGGATCTCATACCTCCCTGCCTTCCTGGGCACTTTTCATCATCAAGCCTTCTCTCTTATACGTCCGACCTCCTTCTGACAACTGGTTTCTTCCAGTTGACTTTTAATACCTAAACTTTTCACAAGAAAAATGAGCTTCACTCAAACTTTCCTTTGCTTGCTCCTCCTCTCCCTGCCCTTCAAATGTTCATTTTCCTCAGGGGTCAGTCCTAAGAACTACATGATTCTCTGCTCTCTTCTATCTCTGGAAAACCTCACCCATAACCCATTGCTTCCATTACCCACCAATGGTAATGACTCTTAGGTTTCTCAGTTGACCTCAGCTCCATGCCCATCAGCTCCTGTTAGATATCTCAAAGACACCTCCGATTAACCCACTAAGGCACCTCCCATGTTTCAATCCCCCAAAGAAACAAACAAAAAGGATAATACTCTCTTTTTCTAATATCTCCTGATTTCTGGAATGATACCATCCTTTAGCCATCAACCCAGAAATCATCCTTGACATCTTCTCCCTACTACTTCCCATGGCTGAGCTATCACCAAATCTTATCAATTTACCAACCCCTCAACTCTCCATAAGCCTCCCCACTTCAGGCCTTTCACATGCTGATCCACTGCCTAGAAAGCTCTTGCCTCCTTCTTCTTCTGGTCACCTGGGTCTCAGGTCAGTGATCACTTAGGTAGGGAAGCTTTGCTGACATCTCTGTTGAGGTCAAGTCTCCCATTTACAGCTGGACCTCCAGCGACCTTGTTACTGTTGCAATTTTGCAACAGTGATGTGATGGCTCCTGGAAAGTAGTTTGTATTTGTGCACTGCTGCCTGGTTCACACCTACCCTAGTTCCCATCACACAACTATGTGCCATACAAGTATTTGTTTAAAGAATAAATAAACAAAAGAGGTTTCCAAGTTGTTATGAATATGACTGGAGTGGTTCCCCAGCACACTGTCACCCTCGGACCATCATCATCTGGAGCGGGTTTCATCAAAAATCATTCTGTAATTAAGAAGCTAAAGAAAACAAGGTAAGAAATGAGCAAATGCTTTCTTCTTATTCCTCATACCAAAAAAAAGTAAATTAATTAATTAAAAGAAAAAAAATCCTAAAAGCTGCTCGGGAAATGCCAAACAAAATATGAGGTGACCATGGAGGGCTTGATAGTAAAGGCAGAACATGGCCTCAGCACCAAGAAAGGGCTACAGAGATCTGTATTCCTGAAGCCATGCTCAAAAGACCCTATTTTCTTAAGGCCGTGTTTATTCAATCTTGCTCAGTTTGCTAAAAACTAATTCCCAGACAGCCAATTCCATAAACTGACTTTTGGGCAAACGACCTTGCTTCCATATTTCTCCAAATATGATCCATGCATTGCCTGCATTATCACCCTGTGGAATGCTTATTAAAAGCACAGGCCATCCCAGACTTATTAATGGTGGGGTCCAGGAATCTGAATTTTAAATACCCTAGATGATTCTCATGCAAGTTAAATTTGAGAGCAGGACTGTGGTTCTGGAGAGTAGACACCAATGATTTGCACATACACTGAGCCAGCCTTTACTTGTCTCTTGGCAACCCCCAAGCAATGACAAGAACCTGCCAAACACTATAGTGAAAACCTCACTCCTGGGGAAGCAAAGATATATCCTGCTTTCTAAATTCTGTAGGAACAGTTTGCTTTAGAAAAATATCATGTGGACACCAAGGAAGTTGAGGGAAGTTGTTCCTGCTGTGGAGTTGAGCCGTTCTTGCTTGTGAGAGCCTCTGGTCTGTGGGCTAGGTCCAGAATTGACCTTGGGAAGCAGGGCCTGTGGGAGACAGAGCCTTGCAAGGTTTTGGCATTCAGGTGTTAGGACAAGGCTTCAGCCATGGACCACCTCATGACCCTGAGTGGCAGAACACTTCCACATGGACCAAGAGGGTCAGGAGATAGACAGAAGTCAGGGGAGAACGGCTCTGCTTGAAACAGGACAGAAAACCCCATCCTGCAATAAATCCCTGTCTCTTATATTTATTTCACTTCAGGTAGGAACATTTATGAATACAGTTGTCTCTGGGAGGCATTCATCAATAGAGGTGAAAGCACCATCCACCATAGGAGGTGGACCATTATAATAACAGGTCCTCTTTATGGTGTGGTTACTATATGCCCGGAACTCCACCTTCATGGACTATAATTCATGTCCATGAAGAAAAGCAGATGGAATTATTGACATCACACAGAAAGGAAAAGAGTCTGCAAGCTTTAGTCATTTGCCCAAGGTCACGCAGCTAGAGGAGTGGGGCTGGGATCTGAACCCAGATCTGTGCACTTTCAGCAGGACAGGTGGTAAATTAAATTTATGCATCATGATTAATTCCATTCCATCCTCATCTAAAGTCTCCTCCAGCAGGCTCCTGCAATTCCAGCTTCCCCTCCTACTTCCACGTTAGAGCTCTCTCAACCTTTAAGCTCTGCCCAGATCAAGCCAGAACTCGATTTCTTTTTTTTTTTTAACCCCAGCATTATTGAGATAGAAGTGACATATAATATGTGTAAGTTTAAGGTATACAGTCTGCGATGACTTGATACCCGTATATATTGTGAAATGATTACCACAGTAGGGTGAATTAACACCTCCATCCCCTCCTATAATACCTTTTTGTGTATGGGTGGTGAGAACAGTTAAGATCTACTCTCTCGGGCGCCTGGGTGGCTCAGTTGGTTAAGCGACTGCCTTCGGCTCAGGTCATGATCCTGGAGTCCCTGGATCGAGTCCCGCATCGGGCTCCCTGCTCGGCAGGGAGTCTGCTTCTCCCTCTGACCCTCCTCCCTCTCATGCTCTCTGTATCTCATTCTCTCTGTCTCAAATAAATAAATAAAATCTTTAAAAAAAAAAAAAAAAAAAAAAAAAAAGATCTACTCTCTCAGCAACTTTCAAGTATATAACACAATACTATTAACTGTAGTCATTATGCTGTACATTGGATCCCCAGGTCTCATTCATGTTATTACTAGTAGTTTGTACCCTTTGACCGATGTAGTCTCATCTCCTCCACCCACCTCCCCTAAAGAGCCCCTGGCAACCACTGTTCTACTCTCTAGATAATGAGGATTCACAGGACTTTCAAACTATTTCTCCAGGTCCCTCTTTCCAATATTCCCTTCATGTGTCTGGCTTTTCTTTTTTTTCCCTTGCATGCATCTGTACCTTTTCATCTTCTATATAGCTTTGTCTCAGTTCATACCCCAAAGGGAACATTAACCTTTGTAACCAAGACTTACATGTACAAGCATCCACTTTTTTAACAAGCACTGGATGTGTCTTAAATACAAGCAAACATTTTATGTGTTGGGCACTTACCATGTGCAAAGTACTATTCAAAGAGGTCAGAGACACAGACTCTGCCCTCAAAGAGTATGCAACCAAATGCGAATGGACATAAGTAGCACAAATCAAATGGAAAGTAAAAAGAATTACAAAGAGTAGAATATTTCCATTAGTTTCATTTTAACATCTCTACTTCCACATGTACCTCATCCTGAATCAATCAACCCAATAACATCTTGGCTGACCTCTTCAATACAAACCTGCTTCTATCCCAGCCCACCTTGCCTGACCTTTAAAATTCACCTTTATCAAATGCCTCCTCATCATACTTCAAGTCCTCTGCTCAAGGACCTCTGATAGACCACTGCTGTTACTAGATCAAACCCACTGCACTTATAGGACACTGGAGACCATCCTTGACTGACTGACTTCTCTCGCTGGTCTATGAGTGATTCTAGTGATGTAGCCCTATGAAAAGCAGAAAGGAGAATATCTCGCTTGGCTTCAATGATGTCATGGCTCAGCACAGGGCGCTTGCTTACCCTTGCTTGTGCAATAGATGGTTTTCAGACTATTGTGAATATAGTTGGAATGATTCCGCATCCTGGAGAGGTTGTGCACAGATTGCGCTCCGTGCATTGAATCTAGTTTTCTCATCAATTTACCTTGTGCTTCCCAGAGCTATTTTTCTCCTATGTCTATCTCATTGGCAGAGCTTCCATTACCCTGGTTTTCATCTTCTTTCACCCCAGACCCATGATCACTGCTCATCTAACCATCTGTGGATGCACCAAGAGGAAGACTACAGTGGAATAGTTACAGTCAACCTTGGAACAAACGTGAGCCATTAGCTCTTGTGAAAAATTTATCTGTTTAAGTTAGTGTATTGAGTTTGCTTAAAGTAGGATCCCATCCTAACTTACCAAAGGAATTTCAAATCTGTTGCCTGGCAATCAGCAGAACCAGGCTGGCCCCTAAAGTGGGCAACAATTAAAAAAAAAAAAAAATAGAGTTCCCTGATGAGAAGCTCCCACTTGGATCTTGTTTGAATAAACCAGCTGTGAAAGACATTTGGAAATCACTGGGAAATAGGAATACAGACTAAGTATTTGCTGACATTAGGAAATTATTAGCAATTTTGTTAGACTAAAATAGCATTATAGTGATAGGGGAATATGTTCTTTAAGATACATACTAAGTATTTAGGTACAAAATAAAATTGTGTCTATAATTTACTTCAAATTCTTCAGCAGAAAGAAAAATGGGTAGGTAGATAGATAGATAAGGTAAATATGACTAAATTTTAACAATTGTTAAAGCTAGGTGATAGGGGCGCCTGGGTGGCTCAGTTGGTTAAGCGACTGCCTTCGGCTCACGTCATGATCCTGGAGTCCCGGGATCGAGTCCCGCATCAGGCTCCCTGCTCAGCAGGGAGTCTGCTTCTCCCTCTTCCCTCCCCCCTCTTATGTGCTCTCTCTCTCTCTCTTTCATATAAATAAATAAAATCTTTAAAAAAAAACTGACTTTATAAAAAAAATCTAGGTGATAGATATATGGGTGTTAACTTTATTACCCTCTTTCTACTTTTCTGTAGATTCAAACATCTTTTATAACAAAAGTTTTTTATTGGTACCAAGGCAAGGAAAAGTAATCTAATATTTATGCGCTGGGCCCTTTATAAACACTTTCTCTTACATTATCTTATTAAATATAATGATAACAAGTGAAATACTAGCCCCATTTTACGGCTGAGTAAAGATTGAGGCTTAAAGAGATTCATTAGTCGTACATTCAAAAAACATTAAACATCTGTGATAAATCAGACACAGTTCTTGCCCTTGAAAGACTTATTTACCATCCAGCAGAGGCAATCAGCTACGTAAGGTATAATGATAACTTCTGCTACTTCCATTTATTGAGCACCTAGTATGACAGACACTTTAAATGCCTTAACTCAATCTTCACAACTACCACCTGAAGTTAGTAGTATTATCACTCCCATTTTATAGATGGGAAGACTGAGGCCCAGAGAGGTTAAGGACATTACCCAAAGTGTCATACAAAATGTACAATAAAGTATCATGGGTGCCATGACAGACATATATGTAAGATCCAATAGGACACAAAGGAGGACGCGATCATTCTTCCTGAAAAGGAAGCCATCAGGAAAGGCAACAGGTAGAGGCTAAATAATGTCAATTCTACCTACCAGGTGACATAACTGGAATCGGAGCCATGGTGCACCTAACTCAAGGTTTCTCAACCTCAACACTATTGACATTTAGGACTGGGTAATTCTTTGTTGTGGGAGGCTGTCCTCTGTGTTGCAGGATGGTTAGCAGCCTCCCTGGCCACCACCTACTAGCTGCCAATAACCACCTCCTGCTGGGCCATACAGGAATGATTCAGACATTGTCAAATACCCTGTGGGGAACAAAAGTCAGTCCATAAACTACTCTTTTATCTTTAGCTAAGTGTAAATGGGATCCCCAAAGAATATCTTGTCCCAAGGTCCTCCAAAACCACCATGTGACTGTCACTTCCTCAAATAGTATTGATCTGTGACTTTTTTAACATAAAAGATGGGTATTTAACCTTTAATTAAACTAATCTCAAACTTGGCTATGAAGTCATCTCTAGAGCTAGAGAAGAAAATCATTTCTACACAAACATGCTTTTTGTCAGACTCCACTTTCTGGAGTTAAATTTAGTTTTAGTCAGAGGAGAAGGTTCCAAAGGTATTTTGCCTATTTTCCTTCCTGAACTGTTATGCTTCTGAATGTTCCCAGAATTTGAGAAGAGGATTCTAGTCATTTTCTCATTACAATGTTGAAGAGGTCTTTTGTATATATCCAAGAGCCCTGACAAATTCTTTATGTAGATTTTGAAGGACTTTCCCATTGAATCAGACATCTTTTCAGCAACTAGAAAGACAAGAGGCACAAAGAGATCCAGTCATCACCCCAGACATTGAAATCATGAGGATCAAGTATATTCATGTGCTTGCTCTTCAGGTACGTGAATAACCTTGCAAGCATCCTTCAAATTGGCGTTTGCAGACTACGTGATTGATAACGACAGTTCTGGAGGCAGGAAATCAACATGAAATACAGCTTCCCAGCTCTATTCCACTCACCAACCAACTCAAACACCAGTCGGTCCCAACAGCACCAAAACTCATGAGATGTTAGATCAGTTCTTCTGAAAATATGGCAGGCAGATAAACATCTAGAAAAACTGAAAATGGGAGCCAGCCCATGTTGACTCACATCAAGGATTCTATCATCATTACTGGCAACACAGGTAAGTGGAATTAGGGCTAGAGAATATTTTTTGCAAGACACCTGTCTCTGGATGTAGACTTTATTTCCAATTAAGCCTATCTTTCCATTAGAGTTCTTATCAGGGCTGACACTATGGTAGAGATCCAGATATATCTTCTTACATCTCAGGCTGATTTTGTGGGTGTTCAGAGTGGTCTGGTAGATATCCAGCTCAATTCAGGGGACCAGTTGGAATAGGGTCCCCTACTCCTCTGCCATCTTTTCCTGAATCTCCCTGATGAGCTGTCTAAAAGAGGCCGAGTTCAGAGCTGACACTATGAAAGGGTGAGTGAGTGATTGTTTGGGTGGAGTGATACCCAAGTGCTAAAAAAAGAACTTTGAAAAATACTTTTTTCATCCCCTGACTGATCCCTGAAATTTTTTTAAAGCATACTTCCTTTGGCTTAAGGCTTTGATCTCTGACAAAATGAAACATAAAACAGAGAAAAACTCTTGAAGTGGTTATCGGACTCTATAGGGTGAATTTACTCTATAGGGTGAATAAATTTCAGATACTAGAAAGAGGTTTGAGGGGGGATATGGCAGTAAGATAGATAGATAGATAGACAGATAAACAGACAGACAAATGTATTACATGTATTTCTCAAAATATTTTGGGAGGAAATATCAGTAAACCTGGCTTAGAACATTTTGCAATCCCATTCTCCCATCCAAGTACTACCCAGGCCCGACCCTGCTTAACTTCCGAGATCAGACAAGATCGGGCGCGTTCAGGGTGGTATGGCGGTAGACTTGCAGTCCCATTCTTTCCACCTCAGAAATAAGAACAATTACACAACAAAATAAGAAACATTTTCCAGATAATTTGCAAAAGAAGAAAAGACACCTTACCGATAACTTGCCTGTAATGGATAAGGAGAGAAAAACAGAGGGAAAGCAGGAAGGACAACTAAGTATGCATCCCCTTAACTTCTCCTAGAGCCTACTCTAGATACTTTGCATTCTGTGTCCTTTGTGCTTTCAGAGGTCAGCAAGCATTTCCATTAATGACACTTTCTCATGCATTGCTGGCGGAATGTAAAATAGTATCGCTGCTTTGGAAAATAGTCTGACAGTTTCTCAAAGAGTTAAACACAGAATCACCATTTAACCTAGCAATTCCACTTCTAGGTATATACCCAAGAAAAATGAGAACACATATCCACACAAAAACTTATACACAAATGTTCACAGCAGTATTTTATATAATATCCAAAAGTACAAACAACCCAAACGTCCATCAACTGATGAATGGATAAACAAAATGTGGCATATACATACAGTGGAATATTATTTTGCAACAAAAAGGAATTAAGTACTGACACACGCTACAACATGGATGAACCTTGAAAACATGAAGCTAAGTGAAAGAAGCCAGACATAAAAGACCACATGTTGCATGACTTTGTTTATATGAGATATCCAGAAAGGGGAAATACACCAAAGTAGATTAGTGACTGCCAGGAGTTGGGGGCAGAGGGGAATGTATTGTGAAGGATAATTGGTACAGGTTTTCTTTTGGGGGTGATGAATTGTTCTAAAATCAATTGTGGTGATAGATGCACAACTCTGTGAATATACTAAAAACCATGCAATCATACTCTTTAAGTGGGTGAAGTGCGTGCTATATGAACTATATCTCCAAAAAGCTGTTCTAAATAAACAACATTTTCTATTCCCTACTTATTTTTGGCTGTGCCCCTCTTCCCAAACCCAACACATACACCACAGGCTTCCTCCTTGACAGGGGTAACAAAAAAGGAGATTCAAGATTAGGAACCTAGAGTACACAGCCATTAAGGCCCTTTTCAGATTCGAGAATATAAAGTATCTATAGATCATTTACTGTATTATCTTACTGCTGCTATGAAAAATTACCACAAACTTGGTGGCTTAAGGCAACACAAATTTATTATCTTACAGTTCTAGAGAGCAGAAGTCTGAAATGGTTCTCACTGGGATAAAATCAACATGTCATCAGGGCTATGCTCCGTCTAGAAGCTCCGAAGGAGATTCTGTTCCCCATCTTTTCCAGCTTCTAGATGCTGCCTGCGTCCTTGACATATGGACCATTCCTCTGTCTTCAAAGTCAGCAGTAGAGAACCTTCAGATTTTTCTCTGACTCTATTACCCAGGATAATCTCCCCATCTCAGATTTAACATAATCATATATGTAAAGTTCTTTTGCCTTATAAGGTAACATATTCAAAAGTTCCAGGGATAGAACATGCCTATCTTTAGGGAGCCATTATCTTTAGAACCTACCACATCTACCATGTCAAGCAAGTGGCTACAGCATTAGAGGGGACAGGGGACCTTAGGTAGAGACCATGGAAGAGAAAGAAAACAGGGTAACTAGGTCCTCCACAGCAAATGCCTACAAAGATCACAGACTCAGTTCAAGTCTACCCCAGGCACATGATCGGCCCCTCCACCTGTCTCCTTATGGATGTAAGCAAACAATCAACAGAGATAGTTTCAATTTTTCAAAAAGAGAGAAAGAAAAATCCAGATTTGTAGTGGTCCTTGAAGGAAACTTAGGAGCCCTTAGAAACGACAGCAGTGATCTCTAGGAACAAGGACCGGTTCATGAACAAAGATCAAGACCTGACAGTTATACCTTCCTTTTTCCTTTGAGAGGGACACTCCAGTTGAGAAATATGGACATGCAGCATATCTGATCTACTTCAAAGTGTCAAGTTTGAGAAATTTGGCCTACAATGTAAGGCAATTCTCTACATAAACAATGGACTAAATAAACTTTGTTTAAAGGATATTAATGAATGGATTGGTGTCATCTAGTAAGTAACATTGCATTATCAGCGGCTTAGAGGAATGAGTATCATGCTTGTGGATGATGGGAGCAGAAGGGAGACCATGAACAGGATGCCTGGGTGCACAGGTGCAATGTAGTCGGATTAGATCCTGGGCGCACTCGAGGACAAAAGACGCTGGGTGCTAGGTTGAGGCCTGATCATCAGGGGAAGTGGCATGCTCAGAACTCTGCTTTAGATGATCTGTGATACTAGAAAAATAAAAGATACTGAAATGGGTAAAACCTAATGTGAAAATACCAAAGTTCAAAAAGGTTACTGGACACGGCTGCTTGGAGACTAGAGTAAAGATGCCTAAACACCTGCAGATGGATGGAGCCACAGGGAAAGGCACCAGTGGGCAAGGAAGTGGTAATAAAGGAAGACAGGAGGCATGATTAAGGAGTAAAATTTCAGGGAAGCTATGAAAGGACAGGGTCAAGAGGACAAGTGACAAAAGCAAATGCAAGATGACAGAAGAATGATTTAGTAAATTATAGCACAACCATCACATAATAAGACCACGGTCATTAAAATGAGGTTCTCAAAAATATTTAATGGCATGGAAAATGCTCTCAATAGAATATTTTTCAAGTGTTCTTCAAACTAATGTACAGTAGAACCCCAATTTTGTGATTTTTTTCCCTAAAGTATGGCTAGGAGAAAAATCAGAGACCTCAACCTTAACAGCATCCATCTCTGGGAGGTAGGATTGTGCATGATTTTATTTTTCTTTCTCACATCTCCACATTTTCCAAATATTCTACAATGGACATGCATCCCTTTCAAGATCAGAAAAATAACTCAGAGCACAGGGAGAAAGGTTGGTACTTTAGGAGGAAAGCTATCTTTTTATCTCAGACAATATAGAAGAAGTTCTTGCTAAACAACATGTGTGGGAGCAGAAATACTTGGAGAAAGAATGGGAAGTGGTGTCAATGAGGGAACTCATGCTAGACAGATGTTTCAGTCAAATCAAGAAGGCCATATTAGAGGGTATTTCTGCAAAAAAGCAATTTTCCCCTTAAGTAAAACAGACATTTTTATTTTGTGTTCATTTGGGAACTTTAGAGCCTTTTAAATGAGGACTGTCTGGGGGAAGCATGCTGAAATTAATCTACAGTCCAGCTTCTCTCCAAACTTAACAAAAATCATTAGGAGCCACATGAGCCTCTGCAGGGGCTGACTACCTACGTGAATAAAGCACAGTGGGGCAGACCTCTCCATTTCACTAGTGATCACGCCCAGCCACTGTGACATCAGCTGTCACTCACTGGCAGTATATGTGCCCTACAAATTACGCAATCAGCAGTAAGTAACAGCCCACGGCCTGCCAGTGGTCAAATCTGCCTCTGCTCTGTCGTCTGAAAAATGAAGGCATGCTTTCCACATCTGAGGGTAAGGCAGTAACACTCAGATGATGTAAACGTAGGAATTACCAAAGTGCTTCACCACTCTGCCCAATCAATCCAGCAGTCTGTCAGTGGCACCAGGAGGATGTTTCCTGCTGGAGTCTGGTTTTCTCCATTGCACACATCCTAACTCCCTGTTAAAATGGTCTCTCAAGAGATCTGTGGGTCCAGTGCCGTCACTTCACAAGTAAGGACACTGAGGCCCAGAGAGATTGACTGGCTTCCCCAAAGTGTCCCAGCTGGCTGGCGGCAGAGGCAAGGAGAGGAACCCGGCCCACAGACACCAGACTGCTTCTCCTTCTCTCTCTCCCTCGCCCCTCTCATCGGCCCTCAGGAGAAAGGGGTGCCGGGATGGTGGAATGGGCAGCACACACATCATCCAGTGGAAATGGTGAAGATACCAACTGGGAATGCAGAGCATTGCCACAGGAGAAGCAGATAGGCCCCAGGGACAAAAAAAAAGAGGTGCCACCCAAAGGAATGTCAGTCCTGATGATCCATAGTAAAACTTCTGGGATAAATCCATTTACATACTTCCTAAAACCCATTTGTATCTTGAGCCAGTACCACCTCAAGAATTATCACGTGCCATATATTTACTACCAATTTTTTAAAATAACACAGTACCACGGGTCCTTTCTGAGAACCACTGCCCTGGCATTCTCATCAACATAGATTATAAGCCAAAAAAGTAATAATAACGATAATAAAATCCCTGACCACACCATACTGATGGATACACTGAGCTCAGACTAGGCGGCATTTGGCACAGCCATGGTGGCAGAGACTAAAAAGTCTAAGCAGAGGATTAAAATGAGGTATTACAATTGTTAAAAAGAGAACCACAGGCCCAAAATGTAGTCACTCATGTCAGGAGCACCTCATCAGCAAACCAAGACTTAATACCTAATCCAACTGCAGTTTCCACCCCCCACCCCCATGCCAGAAACATGACCTTTCACCAGCCAACATCGGAATTTCATGGTTGGCACCAGGAAATGGACTGATAGGCCCTTTCCTATCATTAGAAGTGCAACCTGGCCTAAAACAATGCATCCTTTACTAACAATTTCCTCTTCTCTATTCCTTCTGTGCCTTTAAAAACCTTTCTTTTCTACAGCTCAAGGGAGCTCCTTTCTATTTGCTAAATGGGACGCTGCCCAATTCATGATTTGTTGAATAAAGCCAATTTGATCTTCAAATTTACTCAGATGAATTTTGTTTTTTAACACAGCGAAATGGAAAGCATGTCATTTCTTAGTTGAGTCTGTCTCAAAATGCGATGCCCAATTTTTTCCCTACAGGATCGTTTCAAAAATAAAAAGAGATTATATATGTAAAGCTCTTAGCATACTATTTAACATGAAGTATTCAATAAAAGGAACTACTATTATAACTACTGAAGGCAATTGGTAATTACAGTTTTAAGAAGACAGGGAAACTGGTAATAATTTTTTTTAATTTTCTATAATTTCATTCCTTCCAGAGGAAACTTTTAGCTACAAAAAAATAAAAAAATAAAAATAAACTAGCCAGAACGACATTCCTAAAGATTAGAGATAGATTTTTTTGCTGCTGTTGGCCCACTTAAACCCCGACATCAAATGGTATCAGTCCCAGGCTAGTAAATCTGAATGCACTTGCTTTCAGAGTGGCCTGCAGACAGAAGGAAGCAGATGGGCACCCAGGCAGTTACTGCACACCTTGCCCCAGGCCATGTCGACCAACCAGACCCTGGAGAGAAGCAGGTACCGCACTCCATTGACCTGGTGTTTTTCTAAATGGTATTAAAGAAGCCTATGGAGAAAAGTGCTTCTTCACTTGCTCTATAGGAGTGTATCCACAGAATCAGGTTCAAGGGGCGCCTGGGTGGCTCAGTTGGTGAAGCGTCTGCCTTCGGCTCAGGTCATGATCTCAGGGTCCTGGGGTGGAGCCCCACATCGGGCTCCCTGCTCCGCGGGAAGGCTGCTTCTCCCTCTCCTTCTGCCCCTCTGCTTGCTTGTATTCTCTCTCTCTCTAATAAATAAATAAAATCTTTTAAAAAAAATCAAGTTCAAAGTAAAAAAGACAGTCAGATGTCCCTGATGCCCTTTCAGTGCCGAGTGTATTAATATGCTAAACAGCAAGCTCAGGACGCCGGCTCCAGGGAGTCTGAGCTGCCTCCCCAGCGAGCCTGCAGAGACGCTGCAGCCAAATTCTGCATTGCACCTTTCCAGCAGACAGGAAAGCTCTGTAGAATATTGCCTATTTGTCACAGCATGAGACAGCTGACACTTAAAATACTCCATCAGTCTGAGGTCCATGGTAAAATGGAGTCGAAAATTAAGGTATTTCCTACAAAATGCACACCCAAATATCCTGAAATATTGTGTCATGGATTAACGACTGAATTGCCAGACTCCCCAGCCTTCCTGCTCCCGGCGTTGAGCGTGGAGGCCACAGGGGCACAGTAACAAAGCCTTCAAAGGTCCCCCATGTGTCACGTTTTGAGAAGCACGCACACGAATAACTTCACTTCATTTTCACAATAACCTTGCCAGGTAGGAATTATATATCCATTTTTAAATTAGTAAAGGGAAGCTCAGAGAGTAATTTGTTCAAGTCCCCATAACCAACAAGTGGCACAATAGGATTCAAGCCCACCCTTTGTCCACTCTGTCACCCTGTCTTCCCCACTGCCAGCCACTAAATCACTGCTTCCTTAACCAACTCAACCACCCTTCACCACACGTTGGCTGAGCAGGTGTGCTGGGAATTGTGAAAGGTGCTCGGGGGGTCCCAGATAAGCCAGAGATGGACCCTATCTTCCAGAAATTCACAGTCTAGTCCTAGAGAGGCAGGCATGTAAATAAACTATTACAATGCAAGATTTGGAAAAGTGCAGCAGCTGAAGTAGGAAAAAAAAGAAACTTCTAGTAAAACTTGAGGACATTTGATTTCCAGCCCACTGTTCCTTGCATACACACTTGCAGGTTAAAATGCAGAACATTATAGAATAGCAATCCTTTGAAGAAAACTGGAGATTATGTTGCCTGGTCTCTCCTTCTGCAACTGAGGAAATTCAGCCTAAAAAAGGAAGGCAACTGGCCGAGATATGCAGGGTTCTTGTCTCAGAGTCCAGCGCTCTGTCCAGTACGGCAAATGCCATCCCAGGTCATCACTGACTCAGATGTGGTCCACTCTTTTTCCATCTCACCCTCTCCCCAAGGGAAAAATATATAAGCTAGCCTTTGGGAGCAATATAAAGAATTATAACCTATGAGTGAAAATAAAATATTTGGAACTTCTGCTTATCTTAGGAGGTGGATGGAGAATATGGATCATTCTCCATATCTCCAGGCAAAACAAAAGCTTCAACTATCTTGCCCGGAACCCTTTTTTCCTTTGATACTTTTGCCTCCTTCCTTTGAGGTCTGCAGACTTTGACATTTTTCCTCTACATGAATTTGTTTTTTGTTAAACTCACAGTTAGCACCCGCTGGGGTAAATATTCACACCTGTCCACGGTCCAGTAAGATCCTTACAGGTTATGTGGCAGCCGTGAGTGTGTGCCTCGCAAACCTCCAGCTACACAGAGCACAACGGACAAGGGCCCCAGGCCCTGAGCTCTGGAATCCACTGCACGCATGCACTGCTCCCATCTGTGACTGAGTGCGGCAAGGATGCTAAAGCAGACCCACTCCCGAGAGACACAGGACTCCCCTGGAGGCTGGCTTTGGCTTGAGGACTCTCAGTGGCCTTCTTGAACAATTCCTTGGACTCACGGCAGTCTAAGAAATTTCTCCCAACTTCTCCCCTTCTCTCTCACTTGGGATCAGATTTGCATTTTGATTTGTCAGATCTCTTAGACTTTCTGACTTCTTTCTCATGTTTCCTCATAGGCATTTCCTCTAATAAAATTCTGGCACATTTCATCTTGTCTTGGCATCTGCTTCTGGGAGATGCCCAGACTAACACAAGTTAACAGAGGGAGTCCACTGGACAAATGAGGACAGCACCAGTCCACCATCAATCCCACCAATACTGGACCTTAGATTTCAGCCCATTATGAGCGGAGCTGTGTCTTTCTAAAAATTTCTGTGTTGAAGTTCTAACTTCCAGTACTTCAGAATATGGCTGTATTTGGAGATAGCATCTTTAAAGAGGTAATTAGGTTAAAATGAGATCATTATAGTGGGCCATAATGGAATATAACTGGTTCCTTACAAGGAAAGATTAGGACACAGCATGAATAGAGGGAGGGCCATGTGAGGACACAGGGACACTGGGCCATACACAAGCCGAAGAGAGAGGCCTCAGAAGAAATCAATTCTACTGACACCTGGTCTTAGACTTGTGGCCTCCAGAGCTATGAGAAAATAAATTTCTGTTGTTTAAGTCACCCAGGCTGTGGTACTTTGTTATGGCAGTCATAGCAAAGTAATATAGCCTCCTTATATTTTATGGCCTGAAGAGCCTTCCATTTTCTTTGAGGCAGCCTAACTGTTTCTCCAGTCCAGTCCTGTGTGGGATCCCTTATTAACCTCACAGGGAGCCCCTTCAACTTCTTGCACACAGAGGACATACACAACACACCCAGTGTAACAGGGTGTGTTACACTGTGTAACAGGGCTTCACGTTAAAGGGTCTTGATGATCTGTCTCATATTAAGGATAAGCAAATGAGAAACACATTGTCCACTGCTCCTGGCACTGAGGAGTTTACAACAAAGGTAAGAATGAAATTCAACACCATTCTGGCTTTACAATAAAAAAATTCAACAGGGCCATAGAAGGCTGGGAGAAAGCTGTCGATGGACGAGCAGCAGTTAAAGCAATACTCTAGCCTCTGAACAACCAACAGCTGAAGTGCCAGAGGCTTAGAGAAGGAAGTGCTCATCCACCCAAGGATCCTGTCTTGTGACTTCATCACTTTCCAAAATGACTCTGAATTCCACAACCAACCTACACCTACAGTGGAGGGTATGAATTTGTTTGAACTTTCAAGAAGTCTTTTGGAATAAGTTTCTCCTGAAGAGTTTTAATTTCACTAAAGGTTCTCTCAAGAATGAATTTCTTGTTGGTAAAGTGTTTTTTTGGGGGGGGAGAGGGGAATCTCTTTTCCTTTTATGCTACTATTTTATGCCATTTTACCAAGGTTCCCAATGGCTACCCACCTGTCTGTGCAAGATGCAAACTAGGTTCATGCATGCTTTTATCTCGGCCTTTCCCATTTTGAGAACACTGACTTCCGACTACACCCCGATCCTCTATTTCCCTTCACAAGCTACCAACCACCTCATGCAGAAGAATGCCCCTCAGAACCATTTCATAACCCTGTCACTTTCAGATTCTGGTTCAGAGAGATCAAAGGAGATGTTGCCTGACTATGTAACTCAGATCTGGGCTCAGTAAAGGCTTTTATGAATTGAAAATGTGCATATAGATAAAGACTAGAAAGCAAAAAACTTTAATGCAAATAATTCTGTGAAGGTGATGAGATAAAGGTGTGTGTGTGGTTTTAAATTTTTCTTTAATGTGGGGCACCTGGGTGGCTCAGTGTGTTGGGCACTGCCTTTGGCTGGGGTCATGATCCCAGGATCCTGGGATCTAACCCTGCATTGGGCTCCGGAGCCTGCTTCTCTCTCTCCCTCTGCCACACCCCCTACTTGTGCTCTCTCACTCTCTCTGTCAAATAGATAAATAAAACCTTTAAAAAGTGAAATTTTTCAGCTTAATTATTTTCAAGCAGGTGCGGTAAAAAAGATTAAGCTGATATGTATTAGAGGCATAAAAAAAAGTGAAATTTTCTTTAATGTATGAATGACTATAAAATCAAAAATGGATAAACTACTGTAAAATAAAAATTCATCATTGCTGACTTGTTTCTTCTGAGCCAAGACCAGGTCTAGAATTTTAGTGGCACAAAGTCCAAAATCTTATTTCTGGCTCTAGATTTCTTATCCAAGGTCCAGTTTCCTCTTCTTTGCCACTCCTTTTCTCTCCGATCCTTTTCTCTCCCCTTATTTGAGGTCATCCCTGCGGAACTGAAGAGTGCTGAGATACGATAGTAGGAGTATCCTTGTTATTCACTTTTCCTGGAATGAAAAGTGTCCTTCTCCCACCACCTTAAGGTCTGCTCAAATGTCAACCTCTCAGTAAGGTCTTCCCTGATCACCTTATTAAAATTTACAAATCATTCCCCAACCCCCAGCACTCCATATCCCCTTTTCTGCTTTATTTTTCTTAGCTCTAAATGTATTGAGAACCAAGGTTTTTCTGTTTTATCTACTGCTCTTTTCCCAACATCCAGAACAGTTCCTGGAATATTCTTAGAGACTCAGTAATTATTTGTTGAATGAATGATGGAAATAATCCCTTAGTGTGGGAAATCTGGTTGGGGCTCACTGTCTCTTTTTAACACCTCAAACCACTTTATAGCCACTTGCTGCCAGAATCCCATCATCCAGCAAGGGACTCTCTTGGGTGAAATACTGGCAATCTATCTCAAGGCTAGCCACCTTTCATGATGTACAATGAATGGATCTACAGGAAATATATGCATCAGTAACAGAGATGCATCTTCTTTCTTAATAATAGAACTTGCATGTTTATCTGCCCAACAGAGAGAAAGATTATACTTACTAGCCTCCCTTACAGCTAAGAAAGACCATATAACTAAATTCTGGCCAATGAGATATAAGCAGAAGTGTTGTATGAAAATCCCAGGAAATAATCTTAAATAAGACGAGTACACTATTCTTTATTTCTTTCTCCTTTTGATGGCCAGAATATGAATGTGATAGCTAAAGTTTGAATAGCCGTGCTAGACCATGAAGTAGAAACCTAATGCCAAACATTTAATAGTGGTATGATAGAAGGAGCCTAAGTCCTTGATGATTGTGGGCCATCTGTACTAACTACCTATATATTTTTCTAGAAATGTATCTATTTCATCTAAATTGTAAAATTTGTTTGCATAGTTATTCATAATATTCTCTTATTGTCTTTAGAATATCCGAAGGATCTGTAGTGATGTCTTCTTTTTTATTCTTGATAATGACTATGTCCTCTTTCTCTCTTTTCTTGATCAGTCTTGCCAAATGTATATCAATTTTATTAGTCTTCAAAGATTTGACTTTTAAATTTGTTGATGATCCTTTCTATTGATATCTTTTCTATTATCATTATAATTGATTTCTTTCTATTGGGGGAGTGTTATTTAGCTATTTTCTACATTTTCGAATGTGGGAATATAAGTCTTTCTCTAGGGGCGCCTGCGTGGCTCAGTCGTTAAGCGTCTGCCTTCGGCTCACGTCATGATCCCAGGGTCCTGGGATCGAGCCCCACATCGGGCTCCCTGCTCCGTGGGAAGCCTGCTTCTCCCTCTCTCACTCCCCCTGCTTGTGTTCCCTCTCTCGCTGTCTCTCTCTCTCTGTCAAATAAATAAATAAAATCTTTAAAAAAAAAAAGTCTTTCTCTAGATACTGCTTTAGCTACATCTTGTAAATAATCATATGTCATATTTTCATTATCATTCCATCTATTTTCTAAATTCCAATTTTTGTTTGTCTCATGGGTAATTCAGAAGTGTATTTTTTAGTTTCCAAATATATGTGGATATTCTAGTTATCTTTCTTGTATTTATTTGTAGGAAAATTGCATCATGGTCAGATTCTATACAAATACAATTCCTTTTCCACCCATTATAGAATAAATTTTTAGAAATATCCTGTGTGTATTGAAAATAACTCTATTCTACTTTTCTAAGAAATTGTTCTATAAATTACCATTAAGTCAGGTTTGTTCAATGTGTTATTCAACTCTTTTAAATTCTTACAGATTTTTGTCTAATTACTCTATCAATTACTCATAAATGTGTAGTAAAATTATCCACTATGATTGTGAATTTGTCTACTCATCTCTGAATTTTTGGTAATTTTTACTTTATATATTTGAGACTATGCTATTTGGAGTAAATAAATTTAGAAATGTTTTATAAACCTGGTGAATTGTCCTTTTGCCATCAACTAGAGATATGTTTATTTCTAATAATGATTTTTTTTTCTTAAAATCTGTTTTATCTTAATATAGCTACTTTGGCTTTTGGTTTTGGTTTCAATTTGTAGGATATATCTTTTTTTATGATATTAGTCTTTCTGAATATGTTTTACCTGTGTCTCTTGTAAAGAGTATATAGTTTCCTTTTTAAAAAACTGCTAATTTTAATTAGCATATTTGCTCCATTTATACTTAACATAATTACTGATACATGAGCACTTATCTGTCATTATATGCTCCTTATTTGTTCTGCCTATTCTACATTTTTCCCTTATTTCCTGCTGCATTTGAATTGATTATATTTTAATTATTCTGTTTTCTCCCATCCAGTGGTTTGTAAGCTATACACTGTTTTTGAATTCTCTCAGTGTTACCCTTGAAATTATCAGATGCATGTAGGCTTATCAAAGTTTAATTAATTAATGTTAAATTAATATTCTTCCCATCATCTTGACAATGCAAAGAACTTAAACATTTTTAACTCCATTCTCTAACCCTTATCTAATACCCACCTGCATACTCCTGCTGTCCTGCATTTAATTTTGTATTTATTTTTAAATTCCAAAAGGCATGACGATGATGATGATGATTTCTTTATATAATATTCATGTATAGCAATATTCATCTCCATTTACCCACATATTAACATTTGTATTCATCTTGAATTTTTCCTGCATTTCCAACCTTTCATCTGGCATCACTTCTTTTTTGCCTGAAGTTTACTCTTTAGTATTTCCTTTACTGCTGATGTGCTGGTGACAAATTCTCTGTCTCATTTTGTCTGGAAATGTCTTTATTCTCCCTGTTTTGTTAGTACTTTTATTCTCTCAGCATTTCGGACATATCAGTCCTCTGTATTTGGGCCCCAACTGTTGCCAAGTAGGAAGGCAACTGTTGGCCTGTTGCTTTTTTCAAGGTAATCCAAGGTATTTCCTTGGTCTTTCTTACTATAATATGCCATGCATGGATTTCTTTTTATATATTCTGTTCAGAATGTATCGGGTTTCTTGAAGTGATGGATTAAAATCTTTCATCAGTTTTGAAAAAATGTTCAGCCATTATCTCTTCAAATATCAATCCTGTTCCATTAGAAAAATTTGACAAATGCCATATTTCCCTCTCCTCTTTCCAAGATTCAAATTAAATGATTGTCCTACCTTCTCTTTATATTCTCCATGGTTATGGAAGATAGTCATATATTGTTTTTAGTGTTTTCTTACAGTAAAGATCATCATTATTAGCGTTAGCCATTTGCATTTTTTAATGTGCACTTTTTCATTTTAATGTTTCCTCCCAGACCAAAACGAAGTAATTACTTTAGATGCTTTGAAATTACTATGCTTTTCAAATATTTATTCTTTTCATACAATTAACTCCTCCTCTCTCTAATGCGAGCAACACTGACAATGGTCTTAGCTGGTCTTACCGGACTTTACCCAGATCCCTGAAGCCTTGCCATGTGCATGACCTCATTCTCCCTCCCAGAGTCTCTTAATCTTTAGCAAAAGGGCAACTGAAAAGAAACCTTAGCATGCCTGGTTTAGGGAGAAGGAAAAAGGGGATACAAAAGGAAGGCACCAATTTGCTACAGAGAATTAAGATAAAGGGTTTTTTTGTTGTTTTGTTTTGTTTTTAAAGTTTTGTTCAAGTAACAAGTGGCTTACCTTTAAGCAGTAATCCATTAAATTGTTAACTCACTAGGATGGGTTACTTTTTCAAATTCAGGACAGTAATTTGGTGGGGAGTCGGGGGGAGCAGAGAAAATGGGACAAGTCAATGGCCAAGTCAGTAGATGTTGGGTGTCTGCAGAGTGGAGAAGGAGTCAGAGCTAAAAAGAGACCAGACGGGAAAAGGCACAAAAAGTTATGGGTGGGGATGACAAACCAAAATACCAGACTCACCCCATTTTCCCCAGCCCCTCCATCTCCTGTTTCTGCAGCAACACTTTTACCACCCCTGAGGGCTCCTGCCCAACCAATCCCCCTTACCCACTCCTCTCAGGAGAACCCTGTCTCTTCCATGACAATGAAATCCCTTCATCCACTACCACACCTCTCTCCTTTCCTTCCCTAGGTCCCCTTCTCTCCTCCCCACTACTCCCTCCTGGGCATCAGTGTTCACTCACACTGGAGGGACTCTTTCTTGAGCTCCATACTCAATGCCCACTTACTTGTCATCCCCATTTGTATTTCTCAAAGGCACTTAACATCTTCCCCACTCTCTAAATCTGGGTATCCTATTATGTATTCTCCTTTTCAGTAAATTGTCCCCAAGTCTCTCCAGTCACAAAAAGCAGAAATTGAGGTTCTTTCTTCATACCTACTATTCCTCAAGCCTATATCTGGTTCATCTTCCTAACCTGATGCCCAAGCTCCTAAAACATTTCTCAAGTCTGTCTCTATTTATCTTCTTAGCCACTACCCAGTACCTGCTGACCCATCTGCCTACATGGAATTTGCTGTCCCATCCATTTCTATAGCAATCACCAAGACCTCTATGAAAATGCAAATCTGACTATCACTCTTTTGCTAAAACTGCATCAGTGATTCCTTAATGATCTTAGGAAAAAGAACCCAAATCCTTAAAATAGTGTAGTAAGAGGAATCCTATTTTGAAACATATACACACACCTACACACTTTTATCTTTTGCCTTCCCAAAGAAGTTAAAGTATCCCTAGATGGCAAAGCATCTATCTACTAGGGAGAGATTAGGACTGAAAAGGAGGAATGCCAAGAAAGGGAAAGGGAGTTGATACCCACATATTTAATTTCAAAATGGGGTTTTGCAGCAAACCAATAGCCGTGCAAGGGAGAACTTTCTGAATTCCTTTATCCTCTCTTTTGGCTTAATTCAGAATCAAGACTGGCTGTCCACATCACAGGGTTCTCCACAGCACAGAGAGGGTTCCCCTTGCAAAGGCCATTTGGGGGAACAAAACAGAAACACAGCAAGAGCTGGGGTCAGGCTGAATCATCCAGGGGACAATTGTTGGGCTCTAACCAATTACAGGGAGGGATGGAGAGGAAGGGGAGGGAAGGAGAGAGGCCCAGCTACAAGGTGCACAGGCAGCCCACCACAGCCACCAACATCAGCAGACCACACGGTGGCCAGAGAGACAAGGGTCACTGCTGCAGAGACCACAAGAGGCAGAGGACAGTCCAGGTCGCTTTAGGGCTCCAAGGTCCCTTTGTCACTTCTGCTACAAGTACCAAGTAAACCAAAGTCCACCCCAATACGCTTAGGAGCCAGCCTGAAAAGTTGCAGGTAAGGGTAGACAAATCTAAGCATGTTTACTCAAAAAAAGGACTATTTATATTTTTATTTCACAGTAAGTTTTGAAACTGAAATTCTTGCTCCTCAGCAGATGGAGCTTCTGAGAAAGACCAAATTAGATAACAACCCCCACACACACACACACACCACACACACACACAAAAGGAAAAAGAGAAGGAGGGCAGGGGATGTGGGGCCGGAAGGAGATGCAGAGGAAGGGGAGAAGGAAGAAGTGGAGGGGGAGGGAGGGGACCATCACTGCTCCTCACCTGAGCTGCAAGTTAACTGGCACCTCTGGCTACAATGTCCTGGAAGTTCCACCTGCTGGCAGCCCCACCAGCCACTTCTCACACCCCTCTCTCCCTCACTCCATTCTCAAGACACACTGGCCGCCTTTCCTTTTCTCAAACCAGCTGTGGTCCCTCGCACCTCCGGGTGCTTTCCTGCACAGCCTATTCCCTCTTCCCCTGGCCACCACTACATCCTACCCAGCTAACGGGACTCTTTGGCCCCGCCTCACTTTCCCGAGGAAGACCCCCCACTCCCTGGCCCCACACTCCCAACTGTACCAGCCCAGAGGCCTCCAGCTTATGGTCCCAGAGCTCCCTGAACTTCTTCCCATTGCCGTCTTCCCTGTTGGCAATCACGGTATGGTTAGCTTGTACCATGAATCCTGCCAACCCGGAGACTATAAGCCCCATGCTGGTAGGACTGCTTTGCTCACCATTGCATCTCCAGGGTCGAACATACAATGGACGTTCAATTAATCTTTATTGAATAAAAGAACTGCTCAATAAATGAATGAGTAAGTGAACAATACAATCCGTTCAAAAATGTAATGGGCTGCCTTGTGAGAAAAGTGGCCTCCATCCCCTCACATTCAAGCCTGGTGGGATGACCGCCATCAGGGACACTTTAGCAGCAGAGCCTGCCCTGGATGGATGGCCAAGCGCACACCTCTCAGGTTTCATCCGTCTCAAAAGTCTCATACCTCACTGTATTTACACATTCCGAGAGTTAGTGCAATTTCCTCAGACCATGAGGGTGTCCAAGGCAGATGGGCCCAACGTGTGCCTGAGACCAGAGGACAGCTTTCTTCAATGCAGGATGAGGAGAATGAGCATCTGTCTATGCCCCTGGTGGCTTTGCAAGCTGGTCACCTCAATGTGGTGTGACAGTGCGGTGGCATGGAGGGACCACCAAGGAGAAAGATCCCACAGACCTGAGCCAACTGCATTAGTTAAAAAGTCACAGAGCAGTAAAGGAACCCAGAGGGTAAACTCTAAGCATGTGTCTACCTGACTTTATTCCCTTCTGATTGTAAGCTGTTTTGAGAGAATGTGGACACCTTCCCAATCCCACTACCATGTTCTGCACACAGTGGATACTTGACATACATCCAATAAGTGAAAGTGAGCAGACGACCTTCATCAGTGGGTATCTGTTGTTGCCTCCCCATCAGGGGCTGCTGCTCAAGGTGGTGTGTGTGTGTGTGTGTGTGTGTGTGTGTGTGTGTGTGGATAGAGTGCATATATATGGATGCGGGTGGGAGAAGCAGCAAAACTGAGGCACCAACTTATATCCAACATACAAATGTTTTATGTCAGCATCCTCAGCAACACGGATGCTGCACATACCACACGCAGAGAAGGACCCCCTTACAGACACAGCCCACAACGCAACCCCACTGGCCATGTCTATATCCGAAAGGCTAATGATGTTTTCCCGGAGTCTTAAACTATTTTGCTTCCGAAAACCTTATTGAAATGAAAATGCTCTTGGAAGGGGAAGGGCTTAAGCTTCCATGCTTTGCATTTTAGAGAGGATTGTGATGGGTAATTAAGAAAGGCCTGGATCATCAGACACCAGATTATGAGTGGAACAAGCAAGATAAGAGGATGGGAAAACCCAGCATATGGAGAGCTGCCGGGGATGACCCTTGTCACCTGTAAACATCATTTTCACAAACTTGCTTGCGAGGCCCAGAGGATAACTGCTTCTCCTCGAAGGAACACTGCCGGTCTCAGATAAATGGATGTGCTCAGTTTGGCTTAGATTAAAAGGAAGTGTGCTGGGCTCACTTGAGGTTTCTCTGATCAAGGGCAACAAGCAGCATCTTGGAGGCTCTGCGGCGTTGACGGTTGCAGTCTGGCCATTTCCTGTTGTGAGAGATAAGGAGCAGCAGCGGGGGAGGCCACGTATTACTGGTGGGATGAGGTCTGCATCACTGCTCCAGGGAGCTCAGGACCCCCGTCCCCACCTCCCGCAGACAGCCTGTGCAATGTCAACTTTGGGGAGGTCCCAGGGATGTGGGTGTAGAGAAAGAAATGAAGGATGAAGAGAGGAAAACAAAGAAAGACAGAGAAGGAGGAGGACAGGTTAAGCATCTGGAAAATTACTGCAGTCTCATGGCTTTTGCTGCTTCAACGCCAGGATGAGTCATCAGCTGGTTGCCTAGGCAACAGCTATCTTCCTCCTGCTGCTGATCAATTTCATCTGCACAAATGTCCCATGAAACTGTGAGCTGTAAAGATAATATACCCGAGGGGCGCCTGGGTGGCTCAGTGTTAAAGTGTCTGCCTTCGGCTCAGGTCATGATCCCAGGGTCCTGGGATCGAGCCCCGCATCGGGCTCCCTGCTCCGTGGGAAGCCTGCTTCTCCCTCTCCACTCCCCCTGCTTGTGTTCCCTCTCTCGCTGTCTCTCTCTGACAAATAAATAAATAAAATCTTTAAAAAAAAATAAAAGATAATATACCCGAGTCACAGAGAGTCCTGCCAAACAAGGTCTGCATTTCAAGTGTTCTGAGCCAGACCTATGTATGCCTAACCGTCGTCTCTGTATCCCACCCCGGCCCCATTCACACACACACACACACACACACACACACACACACACGGCAATGAGCCAGAACAGGGGTCAGGGGTACAGGCAGGAGGAGATTGTCACCTCTGCCTTATTCTGGTTATCCCAGGATCATAACTGCCCGACCTCACTGTACCCCCTTAAAGACGGAATGGATACGTGGTCACGCTCTCATTTTATGTCTCCAAACAGTTCCCTGGATGATGAAATACAGCCACGAGGGCAGTTAGGAGCAACTCGAAGGGTCAGAGCAGGGGACAGTGGCCTCTACCCTGAGTCCTCCAAAGACACTGCTGTCACCTTCCAATACTTTCTTTTTCCTCCCAACACCGTCACCATGTACAATACACTAAAGACGTAATTGCTGGGGCACCTGGGCGGCTCAGTTGGTTAAGCATCTGCCTTCGGCTCAGGTCATGATCGCAGGGTCCTGGGATGGAGCCCCGGGTCGGAGTCCCTGCTCAGCGGGGAGTCTGCTTCTCCCTCTGCCCCTCCCCCACAGCTCGTGCTCTCTCTTGCGTGTGTGCTCCCTCTCTCTCAAATAAAGAAAATTGTTTAAAAAATTAAAAAATAAATTTTAAAAAACCAAATACATACATAATTGTTTTTGTCTTACCCACTAGAGCATATGCTACTTTTGGGTAGGAACCTTATTTGTCCTACTCACCACTGTATCCTTATCTCCTGGCCTAACTCATCATCCTGCACATAGTAGGTGCTCAGTAAAAGTTTGTTGACTGAACAAAGGAATGAATAAATGAAGAGCAATATTTTTGGACCACCTCACTGATAAGGCCACCCTGGAAAAATATAGTCAATCAGTATAGTCAAGCCCCCTTCTGAAGGGGCTAACATCCTTGGGACTTCTGCCGACAAGACAACACCTACAATATGACAAATCGGGAAACCATCAGTGTCTGTGTTTTCCCCATTCTCCCCCCACCGTTTAGGGTGTGAAGAACTCAGGAAAGACCTTGTTCCAGCACAAAGCCAGAAGAGCTGCCAGGCCCTTTTATCTGTCACCAACGTTCTCTAAAGAATGACAACATGGCATGCCCATTGCATCTATTTTTTGTTAGTTTCATCTTCATAACCACCCAGGTGATAAATATTTTATAATTCCCATTTTACAGTTGAGGAAACTGAGACTAAGAGAGGTTAAATATAAATAAATACATATATACGTACATACTTACATACATAGCATGTCATGTCATGCACGCAGCATCAGGCAGCATCAGGATGCAACCCCACGTCTGAGTTCTAAGCCACACCTGGTGTCGCCTGTCTGCTTGCCACACTCCTGCATCTATCCCTCTCCTTTCAGTCAGATTTCCAGCCCTGCTTTCTCCTTCAAGCAGCCCAGAATGCCAATTTTAGCCTGAAGTGTTTTGCATTTTGTGCTGTGCTCCCTAATTTTCCAAGTATCTTGGTGTAAATTCTATCATTTAAGTTTCAAAACAATGTTGTCTGCTAAGCAAGGGCTCATCATCATTTCAGATGTAGAAAATGACAAACAGAGAGGTGAAGTGACTAGCACGACACGACTTACCTAATCAGAGCTGGGATTTGCACATCAGTGCTCAGATGCCACTCTCTCTCCAGCCCAAATGTGCTCTGGAAAACAGCATCTGAGGGTGCTCTCAGTGTGATCGGCCTCAGGCCCTGCCTGCACCCTAATTTGGTTCTGGGCCCCCACCAGTGCCCAGAGCTGTCCCTGAGAAACCTCAAGCTGGCAAACATTGATCCACCTTGTCAGCTAATTCTAGCACAGCCTGCCCTGGGGAACCTCAGGAACCTTCCTTCTACAATAATAGGAAAGCAACCTAGGACTTCAAAGGAAATCTGAATATCTGAGAAAGTCTAAATGTTGTAGCTTAGTTTAGAAAATGGTGCCAGATATTTGTACTAATTTTATCTTCACTTTTTCTCTGCCCTGATCCCCTGAGCCTCAGTCTGCTCCCGACCCACCCCCTTTCCTCTTCCAAAAGAAATAACGTTGCATCATCCACCATGCAGTAAAAATGCTTTAAATTATAGCCCTATGGTTATCATTCTGAGAAACAAGGTCGCAAAGTATTCTTACCAGCTCTCCCTGCAAACAGTGCCAGGCTAGGTGGGAATGAGTAATTAGAAGAAACACAATTATACATTTTATATTTTTTAAAGATTTTTATTTATTTGACAGAGACAGAGATAGCGAGAGAGGGAACACAAGCAGGGGGAGTGGGAGAGGGAGAAGGAGGCTTCCCACGGAGCAGGGAGCCCGATGCGGGGCTCTATCCCAGGACCCTGGGATCATGACCTGAGCCGAAGGCAGACGCTTAACAACTGAGCCACCCAGGGGCCCCACAATTATACATTTTAATCCAAACTCTTATAAGATGTCCTTACTGGCCAGCAACTAATGAGCATATAAAATGAAACATACTAATGATCACCAAAAATGATGAGTCTTGCTTTAAAGTGGTTTCTATGAACTATTCCACCTGCCTGCCAGAGCAGTTCTTTTTCTTCAGTATGGCTTCCTTTCTCTATGATTTGTCTCTATGGACAATTTTCCTGTCTGTATGGAAGTCATACTGTTCTTTCTGTGTCTGAACCCGTGTGTTTTGTGCACATGTCTGCACATCTGCATTAGTGGGGGCTGGACTGAGTGAGGACCTCCATGTGCCAGGCACTGTACCAGGTGCTTTCCATATATAAACCCATCCCCACCTCCAGGGGGCCCATGATGGCAGTATGATTGCTAGTGTTCTTTTGCTTTTACAGATGAAGAAACTGAGTCTCAAAGAAGTTAAGAATTTGCCTAACAACACACAATAATAAAAATAATCCTATCAACAGTCCTAGAATAGTAACTGGATATCAGCACTAAAAACATCCACACATTCCACAGATTCACTCAACACTTTTATTTCAGCATGGGATGGACTTTCTTCAATGAATCTCAGTGAGCTTTACCACTAAATGACCAGGAGGAGAAAACTATGTTGAATCTTTAATAAGTCTCTTCTCCCCACTTACAAGATCAACAATGACAATGGAATGTTCATTTTAATTTTGTTTTGGCCAAAATTAATTCTCACAGTTTAACCCCTCAAAAGTACTATGTAATGTGCCAAAATTATTTACAAAGTCAGAGACCTTTTAGATTTTTCAAATCCACCCATCCCTTCAATTATGAGAGCAGGATGATAACTATTTGTTATTTTTCTAGGAACAGGTCATTATATTAATTCTAATAACAATACATGAAACCATATTGGAATATTTAAACAATTTGCTTTTCTTCAATGATTGAGCTTAAGAAAAAAATTCTGATTAATTAAAAATTAAGTCTAATTCTTTTTTTTTAAGATTTTATTTATTTATTTGAGAGAGAGAGAGAGTGAGTGAGAGAGAGAGCACAAGACTAATTCTCAATCAAGCCTTGCATATGAACATATATCTGGAGAAAATTAGACCAGGCCACAAGGAAATCATCCTGCTGATGTCTTCCTTAATTACTCATATCTGACCCACAACTTGGACATTACTTCTGCTAAAACTCTTATGCTGACTAATTAGATACATCATCATCCAGTCCATTAAAAGCATGAGGATGGTTACTGGTGATTTTATAAAGAGCAAAATATTCTCAAATTACTTGTTCTTTCAATATTAAAATTTATGATTAAAATCCTTTACTTTCTTTGGAGCTATGCACTTTGCCTTACTCTATAATTGTGGTCAGAAAGTTGAGTATAAATCATGTTTTTATAACATAAAACATATTTCCCCATTCATTCTTTTTTGTGTGTTCTCATTCACTTATGTGATTAATTTATACGGGCATTTTCCTGAAGAAATGAAAGTTTTATTAAATATAAATGGCATAAATTTGCTATTTTAAAAATTTAGGATTTTAAACATGGTGGCCTCAAGAAGATTTGAGAAAATTCAAAGACAGGACAGCAAGTTAGGACAAAAAGAGGCAAAAAAAAAAATCACTGGAAGCTGGGGTCTTGGCTGGGTAGTATTATTGGAGCAAAGCATATATATGGCCAAGTGAAGAGATATGAGGCTGCAGAGATAAGCAAAAGCCAGACCTTGAAAGGCTTTACTAAGGAGCACATCCTGACAAATCCACTAGAGGGTTTTTATGCAGAGTGACATAATCAATTTGGAAATTGACTTTAAGAAACATGACTCAATCAGCAGGATGAAGATGTCCTGGAGGGTGAAGGCAGGAAGAATGTTTATAGTAACCCAGCCAGAAGCAGTACAGAACTAATCCAAGGCCATCAGTGAGGATGGAGATGTGGTGGTGGGTCCAGGAGAGTTTAGAGAGATGGAGGTTCCAGGAGGTTGTGACTGGTCCCCCAGGAAAGGGAGGAAGTACAAGTTAGTGAAGGAGCCAGCCTGGAAGAGGATAACTAAGGACAATTACATGCCGTACCATGTAAGAGGATAAGAAACACCAGAGAAGGTGCATGTCTGGCCAGAGATTTAAACTAATGAACTTCCAATGCCTGTGTACAGCTAGTGGAGCTGCCCCACAGAGAGTTCGGTGGGACTAGAACATCAGAGGGAAGTCTAGCTGGAGAGAATCAGTACTCATCCATGGAAGCTGAAGCTGGCTCTCTGTGAGGTCGCTCACTATGTAGGTATGGAGCAAGGAGAGAAACACTGAAGTTTAGGTGGGTGAGTGAAGAGGCTTCCATGAAAAAGATAAGGCTAGGAAGCCCAGGAAATACTGATTACCTTGGAAGTCAAAGGGAAAGAGAATTTCGGAAGAAAATGGTCCACACAGTCAAAGATTGCAGAGACTAAAAAGTGCTCTTTGTTTTGCAGAGTATGGGTGACTCCATTTCAGTACAGAAGGGAGAACAGAAGCCAGAATGTAACAGATACAAGAGCTGGAGTAGATTGCAAATGCAACCACTGGCATTTTCAGGCTCATCATTTTCCAGTGAACAGGTTTTCAATATTTTTTTGTTATAAGACAATATACCCATATGATATAAAGCTTAGAAAATAAAGAATACAAAAAAATTCACCTGTGATTTATATATGGTGACAAAACCACTGTACTTGGTCAATTTTCTCCCGGTCTTTAACAATGTGAATATATTTCACTTCAAAATACTACCTCTTAAGAAACCTGAAGGTGAAAACCTACAAAAATTCCAACATGTCCCCCAAACTTATCTATAGTTTTCCTTAAATATTTGTCTTAATTCAAAGCATCTTTGCAAGAGCATGGCACCAAATAATAGGCCTCACACTTAAAACTGGAACCATGTGTGAGCGCTGTGAATTGTGCAAGACTGTTGAATCACAGATCTGTACCTCTGAAACAAATAATGCAATATATGCTAAGAAAAAAAAGAAGAAGAAGATAGCAGGAGGGGAAGAATGAAGGGGGGGAAATCGGAGGGGGAGACGAACCATGAGAGATGATGGACTCTGAAAAACAAACTGAGGGTTCTAGAGGGGAGGGGGGTGGGAGGATGGGTTAGCCTGGTGATGGGTATTAAAGAGGGCACGTTCTGCATGGAGCACTGGGTGTTATGCACAAACAATGAATCATGGAACACTACATCAAAAACTAATGATGTGGGGCGCCTGGGTGGCTCAGTTGGTTAAGCGACTGCCTTCGGCTCAGGTCATGATCCTGGAGTCCCAGGATCAAGTCCCGCATCGGGCTCCCTGCTCAGCGGGGAGTCTGCTTCTCCCTCTGACCCTCCTCCCTCTCATGCTCTCTGTCTCTCATTCTCTCTCTCTCTCTCTCAAATAAATAAATAAATAAATAAATAAATAAATAAATAAATAATGATGTAATGTATGGTGATTAACATAACAATAAAAACCTTTAAAAAACTGGAACCATGTGTTGTTCATAATATATCCAAACTTATACTTATTTTCATACCCCTTAGAAGCCTAATTCCAGCAAAGCCAGCAATCTAATGTCAAACTTGGAAGCTCAGCCAAGTACTTCTTTGCCCACAGTGGCTACTCCAGGCTTTACCTGAAACATGCACGTTGTATGAATTCAGGTCCCTGGAAATTGGAATGGAAGCAGGCAGTCATCCCGCATCATATAATTTACTTACTAGAAGCAACTTCTTTCTTACCCCATGCCTCATACCAAACATTCTCCAGCTTTTGAAGTCCTCAAAGCATACCTAACTAGCTGGGCATGCTGGAGTAAGGACTAAAAAAGTTCTAGTTTACTTAAGCTTGACCTCCCCTCCAGGTCAGCCTGACTAACATTGCAAAGGAGGCTGGGCTGTCTTAGCCACAAGACCTCTTCTCCTTCTCTGATACTCCTGAAAACAAAACCTCTTCCAAAATTTGCCCTGAAGAGATGGAGAGAGGGACAAATAAATAAGAGTATTTTAAATGTCAGCATTCAGGCTTTCATATGGAAATTTTACAAGGGGAAAGATAATGCTAGAAGTGGTGGTATGGATGAGTGAAGGTTTTAGATTAAAAAGGTCTATGAATTTGAGCTATAGAGGTTATCCAGGGGACTAATAATTCTGGGAGAATAGCCACATAAATATTTGCATTTCACTGGGAGCTCCCTGGAGCCACAAGTCTTAACTAAAGGCAGTAGTACATCTTGAAAAGTGATAGTAGGAAAAGTCTGGGGATACCTCACCTTTGTGGTGTCCTTCCAATGGTACTCTCTTGTCTAGTGATCTATGGTTCAAACTTTTGGTATCCAGTTAGGGATAGTTTCTCTTTCAAAGAGCTTTTACAAGGACGTAGACTCATGTTGAATGGGCCCCTCCAAATGTTAGGCACTCGTGCTCTTCGGTCAGTTGATACCGTAGATAACAACATAATATTTTAAACAGATCAAAGAAGACCCACCCCAGAGGACCTCAGAACTCCTCATATTTCTCAATGCAGCTTGAAAACCCTCATCTAATCCAACGTCCCAGTCTTTCAGATTAGCAAATGGAGGCCCAAAGAAGGAACATGATGTCCAAGGTCATAGAGCTAGTGGCGAAACTGGGATCTGCTCACTTCCAGTGCTTTCTCCTATTCCATGTTGGAGCTGCCAGTGTTACCTTCTTTTTTTTTTTTAATTATGTTATGTTACCGACTACTCATTCATTGCATGACACGTCCCTGAGAGACCATCAAGCCATTCCCACCTTGTGTCTAGGACATGTGTCACCAGGACCCTGAAGAGCCCACCAGGCTCCTTCTCCACCTACATCCTCCCTGTCCACTTCCTGATTGGAAACTTAGAATTTAAGATTAAAATTTTAAATGGTCCAGATGAGCTGGGTAAGCAATCATTAATAAACAATGAAGCTCAATGGTATTCAGTCTTCCTCTGGTCCCTCCTGAATTCATAAGCAGAGAGGTCTGTAATTCCTTTATCCCTGGAACCAGGAAGAACAGCCAGAGGGGTCGGTAGGGCTCTAAGGAGAGCAAGCCTGAGTTCCAGGGGGGACACCTTAAGGAGCATTCCTTCTGAGTGCCTACTGTTTGTCATCCTCTGTGCCTCGCATGGGGAACACAAAGACCGTTAGTCTCCAGTCCTGGCCATGAGGGGTCTCTGTGGCCCTGTCTGCCCACAGCTGGATAAACTTGGATAAAACTGAACTTCATAGGCAGTTCTATCTGGAGTCCTTAACTCTAACCCAACCTGTCTTAGGAATGCCATGATTATCTCAGAGTCTCCAAATGAAGATAAGAGCTGACAGAGCCAGGAACAAAAAGCAAGTCTACGAATTCAGTGATTATGAGGTAAACGGCCAGTTCTGGCCAAAATTTAGCTTCTCCTCTACCCTTTGATTCCTTCCTAGCTCTCTCCTTCAGGGACATCAGCAAAACCCCACACCCGGCACCCACCTCTCTGTCCCTCCCATGCCTGTTCTCACTCGCTCTGTCATGGTGCTTTCAAAGATGTACGCTGTGTTTTTAATCAAGTTTCTGAACTTCTCCAAGCTTCCATGTACTCAGAGAAAAAAATATTTACCTAATAGGACTGTCAGAACTATTAAATAAGACAATGAATAAAAGGTACCTATAACACTAAATAGTTCTCCATAAATATTGTTTGTTACCATTATTATTACTTATTTCTGTTATGGTTGTTAGCTCTTCCCTTACTGATATTACTTTTCCCTGGGGTATTTGCATTCAGTAGGAGACAAAGAGCCTTTAAATCCAAACAATTCAGTTCCTAATGGTGGGGCTTCAAACCAAGAGGAAGGGTGGGCAGTGGTCCTTCATGGCACCCTCAATATCTCCCTGTGAGTAGCATCCACGTGGGGCTCACCGAAGCTGCTCTCCACATCCCAGCCTCCATCATGTTGACTCCGTCTGCCGTTCTGCTCCGAGGGCCCACGTGGCTCTCCTGCTAGGGCACACGGAGCTGGTCGTCCTGCGCCAGGGTGCAGGGGCAGAATGTGCCTGGGCTCCTGCAGGGGCAGGAGCAACAAAGCAGGCGTTCAGGTGCCTCTGCCTTCAACCAGAGAAGAGCCTCTCTTGCTAGCAACTAACTTAGTTTTGCCGGCTCTGCCTGAGTCCAGCATAGCCCAAGGTCAAGCACCCTAGGGCCTCATCTGAGGTTTATAATGAGGCCAGAAGAGCAGACTGCTGCAGCAAGAGTCGGCATAAAACTGCCTCTCAGCTCTAGGGCAAGGCAACATGACTCAGCATTCTAGCCTACCTCCTGGCTTTCTCTGATTTTCCCCCCTCCTCTCCATCCCTATGGCTGCTTCCTTAGCCAGAGGGCTCTTGTCATCTCTCCGCAGGTAAATAATAAACAACCAATATTTACTAAGTGGTCATTAGGTGCCAGGCAATATATACTAAAGTTTTTGCATGCAATTTCGCATCAAAACCTCAAAATAGCCCATGAGATAGAAATTATTTTTTTCTATTTTACAAATAAGGAAAATTAAGGATGCTCAGGAAGGTAACTCACTTGAGCAGGACTTTTGTCTTCCTATCCCCACCCTGTAGCCTCCTTCCAGGCTGCCTCTCAACCGCGCTGACTGCTACCCACCACCAAGCCACAAGAGTCCTTGCTGCGAGTCCCTCTCTCTGGCTGCCCATCCACCATCTATTTAAAAGAATTCCTTCCTAAAACGTGATATCAGCATGTCCTTCACATACTGAAAATCCTTCAAAGACTCCCCATTAGATCCAAATAAAGTCAAGGTCCCCTTAACTGGCATTCTAGACTTTTCCCAACCTTACTCCCAGATACCTATCTAGTCCCATCACCTGTTCCCTCCCACAAGAAGCCACATGTCATCCAAAAGGTCTCCATCCTTCACCCCCACCATCCTTTGTGGAATGTGGCTTCCCCAATCTTCTGCCTGGCAAATATCTATTCATACTTGAAGACCCAGCTCAAGTATCACTTGTCCTGTGAAATCCTTCCAAACTCCCTCTAACCCTTCACTCTGTCCCTCCCTCTGGGGTCTCTCGGCCCTTCCCACTCTTTACACTAACCTGCTACTACAGCAAATTTTATGTAATTGCTTGTTGGGGGCTTGCACTCCAAATGGGATGGGAACTCTCCCAGGGCAGGGGAGCTTTTCATTCTAGTCTCCATACCTTCCACGAGGCCTAGACAGGGTGGTTTAGTGAACATTTACTGCATGCTGGGTAGAAGAATCATTTATTCATTTGGCTAACTGGTTTGCAGTCATTGGCTAGTCTGTTGTGAGTTAGCTAGTTAATCATCAGCTATGCACAAGGCATCATGCTAGGGACTAGGGAGACAAAGACGATTAAAAGTCAGATCCCCCCTGGGGAGTTCCAGCTTTGGTCTAATGCTTATATAACCCTGGGCTTTTTTTGCTTTTTTCTTGACTCCCTTCCCAGAAAACAAATTGAATTGCAGAGACTGCAAAATACCACCCAATTTCATCCTATTTAATCTGAACACAACTGCCATCCATTTAACTGCCACCTTGCTTACAACAACAAAAAAAAAAGCCCCTCAATTGTCAAGTCTAAATCACAGCTCATGCAAATAACCAAGGTTGGATAGCTTGCAGCTCCACTGGGATCCTAAATCCATCATGATGTTAGTTCCTGAAGTTCTACAAATTCAATTAACTTTTCTCATTCATCACGGATTAATTAACCAAACTGTGCTGACAAGAAAGTATTTTGGTGGTTAAGGTGGTTATTTTTCTAGAGATAAATGCTCATAACACTGGGCTGTGCCGTTTCATTAGATCCAAATTGAAGTCTTTGCTCTCTGCCTGAGCTGTCTTGTCATTTGATAATATGCTATTCAGTTCTCTAATTTTCTTCTACATAAATAGACCTTATTTCACCCATATGAGAAGGATCCTGGAAGCACCTTCTGGGTGAGGATTCCCCTGTGTGGCCCCTGCCAAACCAACTAGCACAGTGCTCTCCTCACACAGAGACTCCAGAATTAGAGATGCAAGACGTGGATGAGACCATCTCATCTGAAAACCTCATTAGACACAGGGAAGAAACAAGAGCCAGAGCAGCTCAATGACACACCCAAGGCCGCGAGGCTGAGCCGGGACCCTCACCAGTTTCTTAAACTCAGTTAATAATAACATCAACACAACAGCTACCCTTTGTGTATTGCCAGAATAGCCACTGATCTGCAAGCAGCGTGGGGCCAAATGCTGAGATCAGTACCAGTGACCTAAGAGACATAGACCTGTAGATCCAAGTTCAGGGCTACCAAAGCAGCCCACGTCTGAGGGATCAGATCCTTGCGAGAAAAGAAGTGCAGAGAAGTGATTCTGAACTCTGGACCCCTCTTGCTCTCCAGGCAGCTGCTGACTTGCAAGCAGCAAGCACAGGCCACTAGGCAAGAGGCTGAGCTACAAGGCAAAGCTTGCAGCAGGCTCTCAGCGCTATGGAGACAAAGTGTGGAGTCGGGGCCCACCCAGAGGATGCTCTGGGAAACACGCAACACTTCAGCTGGGACCCCTTGCATTCATCTCCTGTTGCAACTAATTATCACCAAGGTAATGGTTTTAAACAACACAAAGTTAGTATCTTACAGTTCTGTAGGTTAGAAATCTGACACGGGTCTCACTAGGCTCAAATCAAGGTGCCGGCAGGGCTGCCTTCCCTCTGGAGGCCCTAAGGGAGATTCTGTGCCCTTGCTTTTTCCAGCTCCTCGAGGCTGCTCAGAGTCCTTGGTGTGTGGCCCTTTCCCTATCTTCAGCACCAGCCAACAGCAGGCCAAGTCCCTCTCACTGAGCGTCACTTTGCTCTCCTCTTCTGCCTCCCTTTTCCACTGGTAAGGCCCCTGTGACTCCACTGGGGCCACGCAGAGAATCCAAGATAATCTCTCTATTAGCAACTTTAGCTCCATCTGCAACCTTCATTCCCCTTTGCCATGGAACCCAACATATTCATGGATTCCCAGCATTAGGATGTCGGCATCTTGGGGCACCTGGCTGGCTCTGTTGGTAGAGCATGCGACTCTTGATCTCAGGGTTGTGAGTTCAAGTCCTACACTGGGGGGGTAGAGGCTACTTAAAAAAAAAAAAAAGGATGTGGACATCTTGGGAAGGGGGCATTATTCTGCCAACACACCCTTGAAGGGTTATCTCCAAGAAGTAAAAGTGAGTAAGGAATAAACAGTCCTCACAAAACTGAAACACAGCTCTGAATCACCTCAATCCCAAACACGATTAAGGCAATATGCCCCCCAAATAATAGCCAGCCAGAGCAGAAATAAATCCTCTCTGCGGCTCCTAGGTGGCTCAGTCGTTAAGCGTCTGCCTTCAGCTCAAGTCATGATCCCAGGGTCCTGGGATCCAGCCCCACATCGGGCTCCCTGCTCAGCCGGAAGCCTGCTTCTCCCTCTCCCACTCCCCCTGCTTGTGTTCCTTCTTGCGCTGTGTCTCTCTCTGTCAAATAAATAAATAAAATCTTTTAAAAAATTAAAAAAGAAAAAAAAGAAAGAAATCCTCTCTGGAGAAACTTAGCATCATCCAGAGCTTTTATAACCTCTCCTATAAAATGTCCAGCACGGGGCACCTGGGTGGCTCAGCCAGTTGAGCGTCTGCCTTCGGCTCAGGTCATGATCTCGGGGTCCTGGGATCGAGCCCCACATCGGGCTCCCTGCTTAGCGGGGAGCCTGTTTCTCCCTCTCCTTCTTTTGCTACCCCTGCTTGTGCTCTCTTGACCGTGCTCTCTCTCTCAAATAAATAAATAAAATCTTTTAAAAAATAAAAATAAATAAAATGTCCAGCACTTGAGATTACCAAGTACATCAAGGTACAAGACCAGATGGCCACTTGGTTTCTTTCTGCTCCCCCACTAGAAGGTGAACGCCCTGAGAACAGGGTCTCTGTTCAGTGTGTTATAACGGGGCGTCGTCCCAGGCTGTGGTGTCCGATGGGGCCCTGCAAATATGTACTGAGTGGCTCGAAGGGCCCTTGTAGCTGCATCTCAGCAGTGGACTGAGCAAGGCTTCGGAGCCAACATAAAACTCTCCTAAATCCTACAGCACCTGCAAGAAGGCTCCAGCTCCCCCAGGGCCAGCTTCCCACAAGCCACCCTCAACAATAATAACAACAACAACAATAACAAGAAGGAACAAAGAAAGCCACGCAGCTGATGTTGCAGGCAGCTCATGACAGGACATCTCCATGAGCCACTCACACCTGATGTCCCGTGCTTAAAGCTGGTCACATCTTCCATCCCCTCTATCTCTTATTTACTTTGAAATTTTTCTTAAGGTTTCCATGAGACGACCGGTCCAGGAGGCCTTCCAGGCAAATTGCTGAGAACCAAGAGAAGGGGGAGGTCTAAGCAGGGCTGGTGCGGGCTGAGGTGAGGGCTCTGCTCCTTGGTCCAAGCTCACAGGCCCCTGGGAGCCTGCCCACGGCTGCCGCAGACTGGATGAGGAAGCACCTTCTTTCAGTCTGCCTGTGGTCGAGGTACTTTTTTCTAATTTGTGCCAGCCCTGGACTGGGAACACTTTAAGGAATGTTCTGAATAGGAGAAACAACCATCCTTTAGTGGAGTACCTGTTATGTGCTGGATGCCATGCTAAGCGTTTCACATGTGTTATTTATTCGTCAGAATGCCGTGGGAGGAGGTACTGTTACCATTTTACAGACAAAGACACTGAAGCTGATACACATACCTGGGCCACCAGAAAACTCTGCCTCAGCTTCATTCACTAGGGCCCACACCTGGTGCACTGGGACTTCTCAGCCACTCAGAAATGGGGCATGGAAAGAAAAAGAATGTATTTGCTGACGATGGGTAGCCAAGAGGTCGGGTCTCCCCCTTCTCTACTGGGCTGGCACCCAATGGTGCCCCACTTCTGCCATATTTCTAGAACCCTCTAGTCTGACAGCGGGACTCTCGGGTAATGGACCACATGATTTGGGGAGACTTTTCATGTGAAACAAGCAGAAGAGAAGAGTACTGTCAGAAGGCAGACCAGCAGCTTCCTTTTTCTAAAACATAAAGGTTTTGTGTAAAAAGAAAGAGTTCTTGGTCCCCCACGTGTCCTTCAGATCATTCCAGTATCACCCACTCCCTGGGGCCGTCCTAACCCGCAGACTGCTCTGGGTATTTGAGAGTATGTCTCCCTACGATTAAGTTGCATTTGGGGGACAGTAAGATTCACTTTTAGCTCCTCATCCTTAAGAAGAGAGCCCTGAAATCAGCGCGTTCATCACTGAGGGAAGGAGGGTAGGAAGGCTCCGCAGGAAAGCGGGCTGTCCCCTTCCGGGTCAGGCCCCACAGCCCTTTGTCAGACTTTATTTATTCCCTGAGCCTCTCCAGAGTTCTCAGAGCTACCCTCCCACCCCCAGCCACCTCAGCAAACACAGGAAGAGGAGAAACTGCCTTTCTTAGAAGTTCTTTCTCTCCCTGGTCATCCTCTAGCCAAAATCACCAAAAAAAAAAAAAAAAACCTGGAGGGGGAATGGGAGAGGGAGGTCCTGAATGGCTCCCATCAGATTTATCTGTGACTTTGCTTCAAGAGCAAAGAGAGACTGGGGAGGGGTCTGCACTCACCAGGTAGAGCAGGAACAGAGGGAAGTCTGATCAAAGAAAGGTTAAAGCTCTCTCGTTCCCACCTGAAGCCTTAGTAAAGGTCATCTCTGAGCAAAGCCTGTTGCTCAATAAAGTATAAGGACTTCTCCCCACAGAGTAGAAGGGTAACCATGGGACAGGAGTAGAATTCATTCCTCAGCTCAGCCCCGTGGCAGACAGAGCCTACTGCCCACCAAAGTTCAGTGCTCCTCTTCCATGGTATAAAGCTGTTTTTGAGGACCAGCCACCCAGCCAAGGACATATTTCCCAGGGAATCCTGCGTCTAGGCCCCATGTGACCAGTTCCTACCAACAGAAGGCAAGCAGTGGTGATGTGGGCCATTTACAGGTCAAAATGAGGCCCTCTGCATCCTCCCTTGCCCCTTCTCCTGCCTCAGGTTAAGACAGCAGAGTAGGGGATAGAGGGAGCCTGGTCCCTAAACCACCATATTGAACACAGTCATTGGACTGCTTTGTGAGTCAGAAATAAAAATCTCTTGGGTTAGGCAGCTGGGATTTTGGAGCTGCTCTGTTAGAACCACTAGCATTAACTCGTACAGTATTAGCGCCAGCAGGGTGAAGCCAATGAGACAAGGCCTTGCACCAGGTTCTCAGGCTCTGAGGGGTCAGGCCGACTGCACCCAGAATGAAAAGCTACCAGCCAAAGCTAAACACAAAACGTGCTCTAAGTGGAGCAAGACCTGCTACAGCAAAATCCCCCAGTAGGGCTCTTTCTGTCTCCAGGACACAGGAGAGATCACGGGGCGAGAAGCAGGAGAGGGGCGGAAGCCGGGTTTGCAGACACCTAGACCTCTGTCTGTGTCTCCCTGAGCACACGACAGGCCACTGATGTGGATGCCCTCCGAGCGCAGCTAGGAGAGGGGACAGGGTAGGGCGCAGAGGCACACCGTCGAGGGTGTGAGTGGGGGCTGGAGCCCAGCCTGCCCTGTTCTTACCAAGCCAGGCATTCTGGCTCAGAGCTGAGTTCACCTGGGGAAAGGCACCTGGTGCCTTTTTTAAATGTGCAAGAAGGTGACTCCGTGACGTGGTGGGCCCGCGTGTGCCTGGTGCAAAGGCCACACAGGCAAGTGGTAGCTTTGACCCGCGCGACCCTCATAAGGCCAGGGCACAAAGCTCTCGCCTTCAAACCAGCTCCAGTAATTGGATCAAAAATAACCAAAATAAAATGGGAAAGCTGCCCACACAGCTAAAAGAAAAATTTGCTGTCCCCCTCCTCTCCGTCCTAGCCTTCTTCCCCTCCCCAGCCCGCAATCCGATCTGTGCTAGCCAAATCCACTCCCCTGCCTGCAAAGGGAAAAGACGGGAATGCTCTTGGTTGCAGGGAGTTACCTGGAGCCACTTCAGAGTTCACCTCCAAAGGCCCTGACGTCCTGCCGAAGAACAGAATCAGGACAAAGCAGGCGGGAGCCAAGGCGACCCAAGCCCAGAGCAGCCGGGGAGAGAGAGAGAGAGAGAGAGAGAATGGCTGGGACACAGAGCGTTTGGGGGCAGGCCACAGGGAGGACAAGGACACGTGAAATGCTAAAAACAAGGCTGTGGAGATGCAGCAGAGGGTGAGGTCATTCTTACAAAGGGGTTCTCCCAGAGAACACAAGTGAGATTCTCACAGAAGGAATCAAGAGCTCACACAGAGGTCCCTGGAAGGAATTATTACTCTTCCTTGCAAAATGCATCACTGAACAAGTATCATCATTCATAAATGATGGGAATTTCCCTGAGGCAGAAAACTGACACAACCCTTTCTGGAAGGTAATTTGTGTCTCTCTAGTAAATACTGAAATAATCAACCTTTGATCCAGCAAGTCCACTTTTAGAAACTTAATCAACAGAAGTGCTCCCACTCTCAGAAACTTCTAGAGAAATCTGTACAAAGGCATTCATTGTTGACAAGACATGCATTTTTGACTCGTTTTGCCTGTGAAATTTTTCGCTCATTCCCTTTTACGAGAAACATTGTGCATCAATGAGGTGGCTGCTTAGGATTCATGACGTCATCTGACCTCGTAAAGGAACCAAGACCTGGTATTTTATCATTTGTTTTGAAGCTGATCTCCACTAGTAGACCTGAGTCCCTTGAGGGCAGAGGCCATGTTCTAGCCACTGTTCCTTTTCAGACCCGCCACCACACCCACTCTACAGTATGTGCTCAAGTGCTGTTTGTTAAATGAATTCAGGGCCTTGCCGCCTTGAGCGCAGTATTCCAGAAACAGAGACGGGAAAGAACTGCCTCACTCTCGGCTGTGTCCTTGTTCCCCTCTTCATGCCGTCAGTGCTTTAAGAAGGCAAATGAAGAAGTTCGGGAGAAAGAAGGAGGAGGAGAGCATGACTGGCAATTTAAGTTCTTAAGATGAAGTAAGTCAAAGTTTCCAGGTTATTGTCCGTACCTTGAACCTCCTGAAATTATATGCAGCCCTTTTCTGGGGAAACTGTGTGTGGCTTTTAGAAGCTTCTCCGAGAACTCACGTCCATGACACTCTAAAAAAAAGTGTTGAAGAATCACTGAGCCAAGGGGCGCCTGGGTGGCTCAGTTGTTAAGCCTCTGCCTTCGGCTCGGGTCATGATCCCAGGGTCCTGGGATTGAGCCCCGCATCGGGCTCCCTGCTGGGCGGGAAGCCTGCTTCTCCCCCTCCCACTCCCCCTGCTTGTGTTCCTGCTCTCGCTATCTCTCTCTTTCTCTGTCAAATAAATAAATAAAATCTTAAAAAAAAAAAAAAAGAATCACTGAGCCTAGCTATTTTGACTCAGAAAAGGCTATGTTCAGACAATCTCTGCCAAGGAGAAACAGAAAGCCACAGGAGAAGGCCAGCCAACATCAGAAATAGAGCTACAAAGGACTACAAAATAAACTGTCACACTGATGTGCCAATTTTCCTTTTGCAACCCCTTACTACGGTGTTTCAAAGCACTACAGTTTTGAAGGGTGCTTATTATAATCCCCACCCAGCTGCTAAACTTACCTTAACATTGTCGTCTGCCCCAGTGAAGTGTGAAGTGGTGTTTTCTGACTTATAAGAAACTAAGAAGGCATAAAAGAATCTCAGAGAGGAACAAACTGAACCTTCCAAACATCACCTATAAAACAAAATACAACATGGGGTGTGTACTACACCATTCACCTTGATAGTAAAATTATTAATCAAAGACTTTCAGGCAGGCAGGCAAAAGCAGTTGATTTTCTCCGACAGCATTTCATTAAATTTATCTCAGAATCATTTTGGGAGTGAGTGAGGAATACTGTTAAGCCATTTCCTAATTCCTCAGAACACTGGCTTCTCCCCGTCTAACGCAACCACTATTGTTTTACCAAAACAGCAATCAATTTAGTCTCAGGTTACTTGCTTTCAAAAAGCTCTGCCGTGGGACATCTGGGTGGCTCAGTCGGTTAAGCGTCTGCCTTCAGCTCAGGTCATGATCCCAGGGTCCTGAGATCGAGTCCCGCATCCGGCTCCCTGCTCAGCGGGGAGTCTGCTTCTCCCTCTCCCTCTGCCCTCCCCCCAGCTAGTGCTCTCTCTCTCTCTCTCTCTCTCTCACTCTCTCTCTCTTTCAAATAAATAAAATCTTTAAAAAAAAATGTATTTAAGCAGGGGCACCTGGGTGGCATCTGTCTGCCTTCGGCTAGGGTCATGATCCCAGGTTTCTGGAATTGAGCTCCACATCGGGCTCCTGCTCAGCGGAGAGTCAGCTTCTCCCTCTCCTTCTGCCGCTCGCGTGCGCTCTCTGTCAAATAAATAAATAAAATATTTAAAATAAATACAAATTTTTAGAAAAGAATATATACAAGTGCAGATAAATATGTGAAAAGACACTCCATGTCATATGTCTTCAGGAAAATGAAAATTAAAATAACAATGAGCCACCACTGCTCATCTATTAGAATAGCCAAAAATAGGAGGCAGAGCAAGATGGCGGAGGAGTAGGAGACCTGGATTTCGTCTCCTCTCAGGAATTCAGCTGGAGAGAGATCAAACCAATCTGAACACCTACGAACTCAACAGGAGATCGAAGAAAAGAATAGCAACAACTCTCTGAACAGAAAAGCAACCACTTTCTGGAAGGTAGGACGTGCGGAGAAGTGAATCCGAGGCGATATTCGGGAGGATAGACGGTGGGGGAGGGGCCTCTGTCGGCTGCTTCTGGCAACTGATAGAGCCGCGGAGCACAAAATCGGAACTTTTAAAAGTCTGCTCCACTGAGGGACGTCACTCCGGTGGCTAAACGAGCGGTGGAACCCTTGTGGGACAGTGTGGTCTCAGGACCCTTGGGGTCACAGAAAGACCGGGGGTGCCTGAGTGTGGCAGAGCTCCCAGGTAATGGAGCAGGGAAGCCGGCTGCAGAGACGGAGCCCAGGCGCGGGCTCTCAGCTCGGGGTTGCCATAAACCGTGATCCGCGGCACAGTCGGGCCACTGCTCCTCCAGCAGGGACCCAACAAGCGGCAGATCTGGGGAGACTCACCTTCCTCCCCCCGGAGGAGCCGCGCGGGAGTGCACTGCAGGGATCTGCTGGGTTTGGAGACTCCACCCGGGGTGGGGTGCCAGAGATAGAAACGCGCGGTCACAGGCCGGGTGAGCACGGAGTGCGGCTGGAGACCGAGGAGACGGGAGTGACTGGTGGCTTTTCTCTGGGGGCTCACTGAGGAGCGGGGCCCCGAGTTCTTGGCTCCTCCAGGGCGGAGATTGGGAGGCCACCAGTTTCACTCTCCACCTCCAAAGCTGTACCAAAAGCTTGCAGGGAGCAAAAGCTCTGGAGAGCAAACCCGAGCAGATTACTTAGTCCGGACTGGGCAAGGGCAGGGCAATTCCGCCTCCTGCAAAGACATTTGGAAACCACGGCAACAGGCCCCTCCCCAGAAGATCAGCGAGAACAGCGAGCCAAGACCAAGTTTACCGATCAATGAGAACGGCAGAACTCCAGCGCTAGGGGACTACTGCACATAGAATTCATGGCTTTTTTACCATGATTCTATAGTCTTTCAAAGTTAATTTTTTTTAACTGTCTTTTTTCTTTTTTTTTTTTTTGAATTTTTCTTTTTCCCTTTTTCAACCAACATCTTACCAATCCCTTTTTTAAAAAACATTTTTATTTTTCATTTTTAGAGTCATATTCTATCTCTTCATAGTAGTTACCCATATTTTTGGCATATATATATAAGTTGTTCTCTCTTTAAAATTTTGAGATCGTTTCTTCTAACAGATCAAAATATACCCTAAATCTCTATTGTATGGTTTTTTCCTATGCCCCTGCCTGATCACATTCTCTCCGTTTTTTTTCTCTTTTTTTTTAAATCCTCTTCTTTCTTTTTTCAAACAACTTCTTATCAATTCCTTTTATAAAATTTTTTATAATTTCCATCTTTACAGTCATATTCCATCCCTTCATCATATCAACCCTTATTTTTGTACATATATAAGTTGTTCTTTCTTTAAAATTTTGGGAGGCACTTTCTTCTAACAGACCAAATACACCCAAAATCTAGTGTGTGGCACTGATCTATATACCAGTCCGATCATATTTGATCACATTCTGGTTTTTTTTGTTTTGTTCTGTTTTTGTTTGTTTTTATCTTTATCTTTTTCTTTTCCTTTTTTTATTTTTTTCTTTTTCTTTTTTCTCTCTTTCCCTTTCTCTTCCCACTGCTTCAGGTCTTTTCTGATTTGTTTAGAGTATATTTTCTGGGAACGTTGTTACCCTGTTAGCATTTTGTTCTCTCATTCATCTATTCTCCTCCGGGCAAAATGACAAGACAGAAAAAATCACCTCAACAAAAAGAACAAGAGGTAGTACCGACTGCCAGGGACCTACTCAATATGGACATTAGTACGATGTCAGATCTAGAGTTCAGAATCATCACTTTAAAGATACTAGCTGGGCTTGAAAAAAGCATGGAAGTTATTAGAGAAACCCTTTCTGGAGAAGTAAAAGAACTAAAATCTAACCAAGTTGAAATCAAAAAGGCTATTAATGAGGTGCAATCAAATATGGGGGTGCTAACTGCTACGATAAATGAGGCAGAAGAGAGAATGAGTGATATAGAAGACCAAATGATGGAAAATAAAGAAGCTGAGAAAAAGAGAGATAAACAACTACTGGATCACGAGGGCAGAATTCGAGAGATAAGCGATACCATAAGACGAAACAACATTAGAATAATTGGGATCCCAGAAGAAGAAGAAAGAGAGAGAGGGGCAGAAGGTATATTGGAGCAAATTATAGCAGAGAACTTCCCTAATTTGGGGAAGGAAACAGGCATCAAAATCCAGGAACCACAGAGAACCCGTCTCAAAATCAATAAAAATAGGTCAACCCCCCGACATCTAATAGTAAAACTTATGAGTCTCAGAGACAAAGAGAAAATCCTGAAAGCAGCTCGGGAGAAGAGATATGTAACCTACAATGGTAGAAACATTAGATTGGCAACAGACCTATCCACAGAGACCTGGCAGGCCAGAAAGGACTGGCAGGATATATTCAGAGCATTAAATGAGAAAAATATGCAGCCAAGAATACTATATCCAGCTAGGCTGTCATTGAAAATTGAAGAAGAGATAAAAAGCCTCCAGGACAAACAAAAACTAAAGGAATTTGCAAACACGAAACCAGCCCTACAAGAAATCTTGAAAGGGGTCCTCTAAGCAAAGAGAGACCCTAAAAGCAACATAGACCAGAAAGGAACACAGACAATATACAGTAACACTCACCTTACAGGCAATACAATGGCACTAAATTCCTATCTTTCAATAGTTACCCTGAATGTAAATGGGCTAAATGCCCCAATCAAAAGACACAGGCTATCAGACTGGATTAAAAAACAAGACCCATTGATATGCTGTCTGCAAGAGACTCATTTTAGACCCAAAGACACCCCCAGATTGAAAGTGAGGGGGTGGAAAACCATTTACCATGCTAATGGACACCAAAAGAAAGCTGGGGTGGCAATCCTTATATCAGACAAATTCGATTTTAAACCAAAGACTGTAATAAGAGATGAGGAAGGACACTATATCCTACTTAAAGGGTCTATCCAACAAGAAGATCTAACAATTATATATATCTATGCCCCTAACATGGGAGCAGCCAATTACATAAGGCAATTAATAACAAAAGCAAAGAAACACATTGACAACAATACAATAAGAGTGGGGGACTTTAACACCCCCCTCACTGAAATGGACAGATAATCTAAGCAAAAGATCAACAAGGAAATAAAGACTTTAAATGACACACTGGACCAAATGGACTTCACAGACATATTCAGAACATTCCATCCCAAAGCAATGGAATACACATTCTTCTCTAGTGCCCATGGAACATTCTCCAGAATTGATCACATCCTAGGTCATAAATCAGGTCTCAACCAGTACCAAAAGATTGGGATCATTCCCTGCCTATTTTCAGACCACAATGCTTTGAAACTAGAACTCAATCACAAGAGGAAAGTCGGAAAGAATTCAAATACATGGAGGCTAAAGAGCATCCTACTGAGGAATGAATGGGTCAACCAGGAAATTAAAGAAGAATTAAAAAAATTCATGGAAATCAATGAACATGAAAACACAACGTTCAAAATCTTTGGGATGCAGCAAAGGCAGTCCTAAGAGGAAAGTATATAGCAATACAAGCCTTTCTCAAGAAACAAGAAAGGTCTCAAGTACACAACCTAACCCTACACCTAAAGGAGCTGGAGAAAGAACAGCAAATAAAGCCTAAACCCAGCAGGAGAAGAGAAATAATAAAAATCAGAGCAGAAATCAATGAAATAGAAACTAAAAGAACAGTAGAACAGATCAACGAAACTAGGAGCTGGTTCTTTGAAAGAATTAACAAGATTGATAAACCCCTGGCCAGACTTATCAAAAAGAAAAGAGAAATGACCCAAATCAACAAAATCATGAATGAAAGAGGAGCGATCACAACCAACACCAAAGAAATACAAACAATTATAAGAACATATTATGAGCAGCTCTATGCCAGTAAATTCAATAACCTGGAAGAAATGGATGCATTCCTAGAGATGTATCAACTACCAAAACTGAACCAGGAAGAAAGAGAAAACCGGAACAGACCTATAACCACTAAGGAAATTGAAGCAGTCATCAAAAATCTCCCAACAAACAAAAGCCCAGGGCCAGATGGCTTCCCAGGGGAATTCTACCAAACATTTCAAGAAGAATTAATACCTATTCTTCTGAAACTGTTCCAAAAAATAGAAATGGAAGGAAAACTTCCAAACTCATTTTATGAGGCCACCATTACCTTGATCCCAAAACCAGACAAAGACCCCATCAAAAAGAAGAACTACAGACCAATATCCCTGATGAACATGGATGCCAAAATTCTCACCAAAATACTAGCCAATAGGATCCAACAGTACATTAAAAGGATTATTCACCACGACCAAGTGGGATTTATCCCTGGGCTGCAAGGTTGGTTCAACAACCGCAAATCAATCAATGTGATACAATACATTAACAAAAGAAAGAACAAGAATCATATGATCCTCTCAATAGATGCAGAAAAAGCATTTGACAAAGTACAGCATCCTTTCTTGATCAAAACTCTTCAGAGTATAGAGATCGAGAGTACATACTTCAATATCATAAAAGCCATCTATGAAAAACCTACAGCGAATATCATTCTCAATGGGGAAAAACTGAGAGCTTTCCCCCTAACGTCAGGAACGCGGCAGGGATGTCCACTATCGCCACTGCTATTCAACATAGTATTAGAAGTCTGATTGCCACAGCAATCAGACAACAAAAAGAAATCAAAGGCATCCAAATTGGCAAAGAAGAAGTCAAACTCTCACTCTTTGCAGATGATATGATACTTTATGTGGAAAACCCCAAAGGCTCCACCCCAAAACTGCTAGAACTCATACAGGAATTCAGTAAAGTGGCAGGTTATAAAATCAATGCACAGAAGTCAGTGGCATTCCTATACACCAACAACAAGACAGAAGAAAGAGAAATTAAGGAGTCGATCCCATTTACAATTGCACCCAAAACCATAAGATACCTAGGCATAAATCTAACCAAAGAGGAAAGGATCTGTACTCAGAAAACTATAAACTACTCATGAAAGAAATTGAGGAAGACAAAAAGAAATGGAAAAACGTTCAATGTTCATGGATTGGAAGAACAAATATTGTGAAGATGTCAATGCTACCTAGAGCAATCTACACATTCAATGCAATCCCCATCAAAATACCATCCACTTTTTTCAAAGAAATGGAACAAATCATCCTAAAACTTGTATGGAACCAGAAAAGACCCCACATAGCCAGAGGAATGTTGAAAAAGAAAAGCAAAGCCGGCGGCATCACAATTCCGGACTTCCAGCTCTATTACAAAGCTGTCATCATCAAGACAGTATGGTACTGGCACAAAAACAGACACATAGATCAATGGAACAGAATAGAAAGCCCAGAAATGGACCCTCAACTCTATGGTCAACTCATCTTTGACAAAGCAGGAAAGAATGTCCAATGGAAAAAAGACAGTCTCTTCAACCAATGGTGTTGGGAAAATTGGATAGCCACATGCAGAAGAATGAAACTGGACCATTTCCTTACACCACACACAAAAATAGACTCCAAATGGTTGAAAGACCTCAATGTGAGACAGAAGTCCATCAAAATCCTAAAGGAGAACACAGGCAGCAACCTCTTCGACCTCAGCCACAGCAACTTCTTCCTAAAAACATCGCCAAAGGCAAGGGAAGCAAGGGCAAAAATGAACTATTGGGACTTCATCAAGATAAAAAGCTTTTGCAAAGCAAAGGAAACAGTCAACAAAACCAAAAGACAACCGACAGAATGGGAGAAGATATTTGCAAATGACATATCAGATAAAGGGCTAGTATCCAAAATCTATAAAGAACTTCTCAAACTCAACACCCAAAGAACAAAGAATCCAATCAAGAAATGGGCAGAAGACATGAACAGACATTTTTCCAAAGAAGACATCCAAATGGCCAACAGACACATGAAAAAGTACTCAATATCACCCGGCATCAGGGAAATCCAAATCAAAACCTCAATGAGATACCACCTCATACCAGTCAGAATAGCTAAAATTAACAAGTCAGGAAATGACAGATGTTGGCGGGGATGCGGAGGAACCCTCCTACACTGTTGGTGGGAATGCAAGCTGGTGCAGCCACTCTGGAAAACAGTATGGAGGTTCCTCAAAAAGTTGAAAATAGAGCTACCATATGATCCAGCAATTGCACTACTGGGTATTTACCCCAAAGATGCAAAAGTAGGGATCCGAAAGGGTATGTACCCCCCGATGTTTATAGCAGCAATGTCCATAATAGCCAAACTGTGGAAAGAGCCAAGATGTCCATCGATAGATGAATGGATAAAGAAGATGTGGTATATATGTACAATGGAATATTATGCAGCCATCAAAAGGAATGAGATCTTGCCATTTGCAACGACATGGATGGAACTGGAGGGTATTATACTGAGCGAAATAAGTCAAACAGAGAAAGACATGTATCATATGATCTCACTGATATGAGGAATTCTTAATCTCAGGAAACAAACTGAGGGTTGCTGGAGTGGGGGGTGGGGTGGGAGGGATGGGGTGACTGGGTGATAGACACTGGGGAGGGTATGTGCTCTAGTAAGCGCTGTGAATTGTGCAAGACTGTTGAATCTCAGATCTGTACCTCTGAAACAAATAATGCAATATATGTTAAGAAAAAAAAAAAGAAGAAGAAGATAGCAGGAGGGGAAGAATGAAGGTGGGGAATCGGAGGGGTAGACGAACCATGAGAGATGATGGACTCTGAAAAACAAACTGAGGGTTCTAGAGGGGAGAGGGGTGGGAGGATGGGTTAGCCTGGTGATGGGTATTGAGGAGGGCACGTTCTGCATGGAGCACTGGGTGTTATGCACAAACAATGAATCATGGAACACTACATCTAAAACTAATGATGTAATGTGTGGGGATTAACATAACAATAAAAAATAATAATAATAATTAAAAAAAAAAAAAGAATAGCCAAAAATCATGAACACCAATTGCTGGCAAAGACGTGGAGCCACAGGAACTTCCATACATTGCTGCTGGGAATGCAAAATGGTACAGCCACTTTGGAAGAAAATTTGGTATTTCTTATAAAAGCACACATATGGGGCGCCTGGGTGGCTCAGTTGTTAAAGCGTCTGCCTTCGGCTCGGGTCATGATCCCGGGATCCTGGGATCAAGCCCCGCATCAGGCTCCCTGCTCAGCGCTTCTCCCTCTCCCACTCCCCCTGCTTGTGTTCCTTCTCTCGCTGTTTCTCTCTCTGTCAAATAAATAAATAAAATCTTAAAAAAAAAAAACACACACATACACTTAGCACATAATCTAGTAAACACTTTCCTTGGGATTTACCCAAAGATGTCAAAAACTTAGGTCTACACAAAAACCAGAGATGTTTATAGCATCTCTTTCATAGTTGCCAAAACTTGGACACAACCAAGATGTCCTTCATCAGGTGAATGGATTGATAAACTGTGGTCCATCCAGACAATGGAATATTATTTGATGATAAAAAGAAATGAGCTATCAAGCCATGAAAAGACACAAAAGAACCTTAAATGCTATTATTAAGTAAAAGAAGCCAATCTGAAGAGGCTACATACTGTATAATTCCAATTATATGACTTTCTGGAAAAGGCAAAATGATAGAGACAGTAAAAGAGCAATGGTTTCCACGGGTGGGGGAGAAAGAAGGATGAATTGGTAGAACACAGAAATTTTTAAGGCAGTGAAAATACTCTGTACGATACTGTAATGATGGATACATGCTATTTTTGTTTGTCCAAACCCACAGAATGTACCGATACCAAGGATGAACCCTAATGTAAACTATTGACTTGGGGTGATTATGATGTGTCAGTGCAATTTCATGAGTTACCATAAACACACCAGTCTGGCAGACACCCAGATAATGGGGGAGGCTGTGCACTGGTGGGGGCAGGAGGTATATGGAAAATCTCTGTACCTTCCTCTTAATTTTACTGTGAACCTAAAACTGCTCTAAAAAATTGTCTGTAAAAAAATCATGCTGTAAAATCAAATGTTGCTCAATTAGTATTTTTAAGCAAATGAGCACATTAGCATCCATGGTCAAGTACTGCTGGCCATCAGTAAAAAGGAGGAAGAAGGTGTGAACATTTCTACAGGAGGACAGACAGTGGTGCTTCAAGGTATCACATCTGCACTACAATTCACTCACTCTCATCATTCTTGTCCGTCAGCTCCCCAAATGCAACTCAGTAATGATTCCCCTACAGACCTGTGTCACTTCCCTAATTTCAACCTTCCTGAGTTCACTCCCCTCGTATCTCACTGAACGGCGGAAAGAAAAATCAAATTTACCTATCACAACCATCCTGCCAAAGAGGACGATACTCCCTCTCTCAAGAGAAGAGGGTTGCTTCCTTCTGCACATGCATTTGCCACATACATCAATATTGAAAAAATAGGTTGATGCGCACTAGAAAAGAAATTGAAGAAGAGTATTTCCCAGGAGGGTTTGGGGTTCAATGCGGGAATATTTTGTTTGTCTACGAGTCGGATTAAATATTTCCACATTAATACTTTCAATTTATTTATGACATTTCTATGAAAGCAAGAGGATTTTACTTCCTGGGAAGAGATCATTGATGAATATTCAGGAGTAATTGTTGTATGCTGTGTATCTCCCATTAGTGGGGAAATTAGCCTAATGAGTCTCTATGACCTCCTGAAAACCTGTGTTCTCCTCTTACGGGTGAAGGCACACCCACGGTGTATCTCTCACTACCTACACTCCACCACGTTTGGACAGTGGTCCGTGCGGCTAAATGTCAGAGACATTTCTTCTGGAAACCCGTTTCTTCGGGGCCCCTCATCTCCGTGCCAGCCTTCCAGTCGATGGAGGGGAAAAAGCACACAACAACCAAAGAGACAGCAGAACCCATGCTTCCTTCTCCTCACCTTCATCCTCAGTGCTAGGCCTGACCCTCAGCAGATGGAGGTCCCATTCCGACTCTCTGTGACACTTTCCATTTAAAGAGGTTTAAAGGGGGCTGGGGAATAGGATTGTGGAGATTCAAAGAAGTAATGGAAATTAGAAGCATTTTACAGGCACTCAGTTTGTCACACCATCCTTCTGCTCAGTTTCCAGAGTCCCAGTGTTCAAGACTAGGAGGCTCTCAGGTACACAGGCAACCATCTGGTATGTCAGGGGCCACCATTCATCCCTTTGGCTTAATCAAGGCTTTTTTCTAGACTCTCTCCGAAAAATGAAAGGATCCCTAGGATGCCTGGGTGGCTCAGTCAGTTAAGCGTCTGCTTTTGGCTCGGGTCATGATCCCAGAGTCCTGGGATCGAGTCCTGCATCGGGCTCCCTGCTCCACAGGAGCCTACTTCTCCCTCTGCCACTCCCCCTGCTTGTGTTCTCTCTCTTTTTCTCTGACAAATAAATAAATAAATCTTAAAAAAAAAAAAAAAGAAAGAAAATGAAAATGAAAGGATCCCTGAGATGGAAAAGTGCAGGGCATTCTAGAGAGTCAGGGTTTCAATGAGACAGAAAATTGTACTAGTCATGAAATTTCCGTGGTAATTTACAGTTAACCAAATGCTGACAGACCTAGCCTCCTGCAAAGGAAGCAATTCTCACTAACGAACATGTGACTTAAAAAAGGAGATCTTTTGGGGGATTATCATTTCCAGTTTACACATAAGATACCTGATGGCTCGAAATACTGACCTCCCTCCACCTGCCAGATCCTATCCGAAGTAAAAAACTGAACACAGACCCAAACCCAATCCCACCATCCAAGGCTGGAGCTGGCCAGTCGTCCTCACCTCTCCTGCCTCCCACATCTAGTGGGAGCCTAGTCTGTGGCTCAAGGATCCCAGCTACGCCAGTGTCCCAATCCCAGGGACCCTCACCTTCCTTGGAGCAAGCGCCTGAAGGGTCCCAGGCCCGTCTACCCTGTCTTACCCTGCTTGCAACTCCACTCTACACAATTCAAAATACAAGCCTTCACTGAGCACCTACTATGTGCCAGGCCCTAGGCATTAGGATACAGCAATGTAGGATTAGATCCAAAGGTCCTCCTTCCCAATCAGGACTCCCTTTTTTGATTATCCACCAGAATCGCATGGATCTTTTTGTCAACGGCGAAAGTAGTAATAATAATGCCTAAAAGTTATACAGAATTTAGGATGTGTGAGGCACTAATCTAAGCATCTGCCTATACTAACTCATCCAGTCCCCATAAGGCATTGTTCATGTTTAACAAATGATAAGCTGAGGCAGAGCGGAGGCCTAGTAAGGCTACCCGTCAGTACATGGCAGCCCAGACATACACAGGCAGCCTGGGAGCGGTGGAAAGAGAAGCAACGTTCAGTGCAACATGTATTAGCTTAACCCTTACTAGGTGCTCAGACCAAGGAGTCAGAGACGAATGCAAGAGCCTCCAAGAGGGAACTTCCTTCTGCTACCTCCTTTCAGAGACAAGGCCAGCCCGGGCAAACACACCTAGAGCACAGAGGATATCCTAGCAGACAGGGCCTCCCGCCTGAAAATCCACTCACCCACTCCCTTCACCCTGCTCTGCCTGCCTGCACCCTGCACCCTGGATGCCACTGTCACCCCAAACCCCCTTATTCCGATGACCCTTTGGCTCTACCTCGCACTGCCTCTGTGACCCGATTCTGACAGTCATCCTCCAGCCTTCACACTCCCTGACTTGGGTAATAGGTCTGCCCATCCCCACCTAACCTGCACTTCTCTCCACCCGGAGGTACATTAAGATGCTAGCTTAGACTTTGTACCTATCAACACAACATGCATGCTTGATCCACCTCTGCTGCTTTGATTCACCTTTATTCATTTATCCCTTCAACAAATAATGTCCATACCATATGCCAGATAATGTACAAAATGGTTTACTGACATGCATGATTCCTTGATATCCCCCCAAGATCACCATTAGGGTTTTATTACCTCCATTCTATATATGGGTAAGCTGAGTTCTTGGCACTTTTATCAAGTTCTTAGGGAATCATTTGCCAGGCTGGGAGCTCCTTCAAGCTGAGCCTACCTTTCCCTTTTCTGCCCCAGCCCTCCAGGAGGCACTCGGCAAACAGTTATTAAATTGCATTAGATTAACAAGCCAGCTGGGTGCTCTGAGCAGCCTGACTCCTGATAATATCCAGCAGAGATCTTGCTGTCCTGAAAGCCCCTCTCTCATTCATGTTCACACAATAAGACTTGACCTGAATACCACCTGCTTTATCAGCGGCCACCAGACACTACCAGGGCTTTGCAAATGAGAAATGGTTAGGAACCTCGCTCTCACTACATCTCCCAGGGAACAGAACCAAAAGCAATCATCTGGGGTGAAGGCTGGACCCCTGCCAGCCAGGCCTCTTCCTGGGGAGGTGAGCTCTCAGTCTGGGCACCTGGAAATACAAGGCACAGAGCGTCTGCTCCTCGTTGCCCTGGAGGCCTTGACCAGCTGTCAGATGTTCTGACATATCCTGACAATAACGAGCCCATAATTCCTCTTCAGGGTCTTGCTCAGTCATCAGATCCCTGGGTGATGCCATCTGCTGGGGGGGGTGGGGGGCACGCCCGGAGATTCTGATCCCCAGGCAGCAACCCGGGATTTATGCCAGCACAGAGGCCTGACCTAACGCTGCAGGGTTTAGAATTCAGAGCCAATACACCAAGTGTCCCCAAGGAGAAAAGCAAACGATTTTCTGAAGACAGTGGGACCTGCTGTTTCCTCTTAGGAACCCATTAATAAAATGATAATAAAACTAAAGTCTTAAAAGAACATATTTAAAAGAACATATTTAGATCAATTGTTCCCTTCAGCAGGTTGTAATTCCTGTAACTCTCAGGGAACAGCTTTGAGCTCTGCATAGCAGCTCCCACACAAGACACAATCTGTTGCAGAGGAGATGAGTCAGCCTACAGCGGGGAGGGGACGAGGCCAGCCTGCCGCCCTCCCCACAGCAGCTCGGCAGCTCAGCTGGGTTTTCTTGCAAGATGAGCTTTTCACCTGCGTTCCAGGTCACTTCTCTCTGTTTTAAAAGGAAGAGTAGCTCAGAGGCTTCCAAATTACGAGGGAAGTGGCCTGTCTCTGAAGCAGGTGTCCTCCTTCAGAGCAGGCATAGTGCCTGCCCAACCTTTCCCCAGCCAGGGTTTTCAAAATGCAAAGCTCTACAGACATCTTGGACCCCTCATTCCTGTGTGTTCCTCCCGTCTTCAATACCCCCAGCTATAGAATGACTTCGTGTGCCGTCCTAATGGGCGTTGCAGGCATTTACTTGTTCATTCATTCATTCATTCATTCATTCACCAATGCTTACTGAGCATGATTCTGCTCCGCATGCTGTGTCGGGTGTTGGGAAGTTAGGCTGAGGTGAAAGCACAGCACCCCCTTGGGTCCCGTCCACTCGGCCCTTTTTCTTACCCTCTCTTCCCACAGTAACAACAAGGGAAGCCCCGCAGGTGAAAAGCCAAGGTTGGACACTGGCCTGTCCACCCTGGTTCCAGGGACTCCTGCCTGCCCTGGGCCCACTACCTGCCGGCCCCCCTCCCCTTCCCGTGAGCCTCTGCCCCAGAAGCCAAGCCAGAGCGAGAGGCCAGGCCGAGCTGTCTGCGGTCGGAGCGCAGAGCCGAGCTGGGCAGAGTGGGGCAGCTCCCTCCCACCGCACCGCTGCACCCACAGACCAGGCTCCCTGGCTGTCCCTGGCCACAGTGGGGCGTCTCCTGTCACGACTGGGAACTGTGCCTCGGACCCCCTCCCCCTGCAGTCCGCAGTTTGCCCGGGGTGGGGGGGAAGGGGGAGGTCGTTTTGTCTACCTCTCCCTCAACTGCCTACAAGAATGTCGATCAAGGGCTCGCCCGAGATAACTTTTTGTATCAGAAAGACTTATCTGAGTGATAGGACAAACATCTGTTTCCCGAACATTTGCTCTTCCATCTTCCTGTGACTTGTCTCCCCTCCCTCACCGGAGGCCCCAGACCCCTACCCCCTTCTCCTTAGCTCAGGATGCATACAAGTCTCAGTGGCCTGACTGGCTTGGAGCCTCTCGTGTCTGCGGGGCTCCTGTATGTAGGAAATTAATTTGCTTTTCTCCTGTTAATCTGTCTCATGTCCATTTAATTATTAGACCAGCCAAAGGACCTACGAGGGACGGGAACAGTTGACCATCCCTACAACCCCCACCAATGGGCATGGACTCCAGCACTTGAAGAGGTAACAGTCGTCAACCTCACGCAGGGAGCAGCTGCGACCTCGGGAGTCAGGGTCAGCACCTTTGGGCTGGGGGCAGATGACAAGTGCCTTCCTGTTCTCCGACCATTCACAAGCACAGCTCCTTGCAGCGCACGTCCTGCCCATGCCGTGCTTCCCTCACTGCGGCCAGAATGGCCTTTCGAAAACTTCTATCTGGCCATGTCACTTCTCTGCCTAAAACCCTTCGATGAGGCCACGCAGCACCATGGCTGAGATCATAAATGCTAGAGCTGGACTGTCTGGTGTCAAATCCTGACGATCCCATTACGACCTGGGTGACCTTGAGCAAGTGACTTAACTTCCCTGGGCCTTGGTTTCCTCATCTGCAAAGTGGGAATAACAATGGTGTCTGTCTTTTTAAGAGTTGCTTGAAAAGGGCGCCTGGGTGGCTCAGGTGGTTAAGCGACTGCCTTCGGCTCAGGTCATGATCCCGGAGTCCCGGGATGGAGTCCCACATCGGGCTCCCTGCTTGGCGGGGAGTCTGCTTCTCCCTCTAACCCTACCCCCTCTTGCGCTCTCTCTCTCACGCTCTCTCTCTCTCAAAGAAATAAATAAAATCTTAAAAAAAAAAAAGAGTTGCTTGAAAGACTGACTGAAGTCAACATTGGGCTTAGAACAATATATGGCACCGAGTAAGTGTTCTGTACGTTCTTACTGAATAAAGGACGGGTCCCTACTGCTTAGCATTTAAACTCCAGCTCCTTAAATGGTCTACAAATGTGTCGCCATCGGCTCCACCAAACTTTCCGGTCTCTCCTGGCACCCCAGGGTCAGTGGGCAGTGCTCCAGACTCAGGGCCAAGTGCAGACCCTGCATGTACTTCTGCCCCCCCCCATCTACATCTCCCTCCCCGTCCCCGGCCTTTACTTAGACTTTCTTCTGTCTGGAAGGTTCTTCCCCACTAGCTCCTGGTGTCCCTGCCCACCCTTCTGCTCAGCCCCTGGCTGCATCAGGTTCAGTGGCCTCTCCCTGTTCTCCAGCTCCCTCAAGGCACTTCCTAAACTATATTCTAATCGCTGCTTCCCGCTAGCCTCAAAAACCCACTCATCTTCTCAGCATGGCACACCGTGCTTATTGCCTAGTAGGGGCTCAATAAATATTTGATGAAAGAACAAATGTCCAAGCTGTATGATAAATTAGTCATCAGCCATATTTCCAACTCCCCAATCATTGCAGATAGAATCACCATTTGGACTCTGCTGTCAGTGCCAAGAAAAAGGTTCTTCTCTCCCGAGGTTATCCACATCCCAGACAGACATTGGGGGTGCGGGGGGCAGAGAAGGGGCACAGGCTGAGCTTGGTTCCCCAAAAGGTGGCAATTGCAATGTTCCAGAGAACACGGGACCCCGAAGCATTGAGGAAAGGATGCCTGGACACTGGGTGGGATCAGAGACCTGACTGTCCCACTGATGCACCAAACAGCTTTCTTGCCTCTCTGGGCCTCAGTTTCCCCACCTTTAAAATGAGGGGCTTGGCTTTGTGCTCTCTGAGGAGTCCTCCAACTCTAAAAATAGTTGAGTCTATCCAAATACCGAAGATGACTTGATTCAAGCCAGGTCATCCCTCCATGCAAACATCTTCATTGGCTCCCCAGCGCCCTTAGAATCAATACTCAATACTGTACCCACAACAGGATTGTGTGCTCTCACTCTGGCCTGCTCCTGTCTAACTCCCCACTTCCCATCCAGGTGAAACTCCTCCTTTCCCTATTGAACAGGCCCCTTCCCTGTTCCTCCTGTATCCACCTGAAGTACCTTCCCTCCTCTTTGCAGATCTGACATCGTCCTTCTTTTCTAGAACCAAATCAAACCTCTGCTCCTTCATGCAACTGTCCCTAGCCGCCCAACCCACTGGGGCCATGACCTTCCTTATTTGTCTACAGTCTGGGTCTGCATAAGTGGATCAGACCGCATGATATACTGCCTCAGATCTTGCCTTCGTTGATGCCTACATAGGAGCATTTTCTCCTCGGTAAGAGTGGGGGCTTCTCAAGGAAGAGGCCCTGTCTTCTTTCTTGCCACCCTTTCCTCTTACCCTGCCTCAATAATCCGTGAGCCAGAGAAGAGTATTTGGTGAACAGTGGCTGAATAAGCAACTTGCTGGCTGAATCATACATCCTCCGAGTAGTCACAGATGTTCAGAGGCTAGATGTGGGCAACGATATAAGGCACCACCGGTTTATCAACCACAAAGAGAGTTTTCAAAAACAAGATGCTTCAGGGTATGCCAGCTGTCTCATCAGCAACCAACCAGTCACCTCCCTCATGTACCTGAGGCTCCTTCCAAGAAGAGAACCACACATTCCTACTGTCATCTTACTCCTGTCTCATCTGGCCCCCATACATCCTTGGCCCCATCCCTGATGGTACCAGAAAAATCAAAGCTGAAAGGAAATTCGAAAGAGAAGAGCCTATCAAAGCACCGCACCTCCCCGTGGGCCTCCTGCCGAACGTCAACCCGTCAATCCGTTCTGGCCTTGTGGACCCAGTCTACTTTTCATGACTCATTTTTACCTAAAATGGACTCTCCTGACTGCTTATTTTCTTTTCTCCAACAAGAATGCCAGGAATCCTTACCCAGTGGTATCTGTTCTGAAGTATCCAATGTTGCTGCTCCTTTCATGAGTCTTCCAAACATAGAAGACTCTAGCACTCACCTCCTCACTTCCCTCCCTCCTTCTGTGCACGCTTTCCATGCTGTGTACTAATAATCATCACAAGCACACTCACCAGGGTCGGCAAAGCCCTTCACAGCCCCGTTTCCGTGGAGATGCAGGCTTGCCAGAAGCCCTGCCCCTGAGCCCTCCACAGCTACCACCATCCCCAGACCTCCACCTGACGTCTAGGGACAGAGAGGCCTGCTGTGGTAAGGGAAAGTGTCCAGACAGAACGGCAGGAGCCGGGAAAGGTGACAGGGAAAGACCGTGACAGGAGGACAGGCAGAAAGCCAAAACCCAGAGATCGAAGTGAACGGGTCAGTGGAAATAACAAGACCCATTTAGAAACCTCTATCTCCTCTCTGGGTGTCATTTCCAGCTGGGGGTTTTCTCGGTGTCATGATAAGGTAGAGTTGGGGAATAAAACTGAGAACAGCACTTCCTTTCCCCCAAACCCCAGATGGTGCCAGATACAGATTTCTTTCGGCCACAGTGGTCTGCTGATTTAGAGCAGATTTAGAGTCCTCCAGCCCAGCACCCCGGTGGCCCCCGTGCAAAGAGACAGCGCTCCATTTGTGCCTAAATCAGCTTTACCAAAAAGACACTTCCCGGGGCACCTGGGTGGCTCAGATGGTTAAGCATCTTCCTTCAGCTCAGGTCGTGATCTCTGGGTCCTGGGATCGAGTCCCCACGTCAGGCTCCCCGCTCAGTGGGGAGTCTGCTTCTCCCTCCGCCTCTCCCTTGTGCTTGTGCTCGCTCTCTCTCTCTGAAATGAATAAATAAAATCCTTTAAAAAAAAAAGACATTTCCCAAAAAAAAAAAAAAGACATTTCCCTATAGATTATTTTTATAAAGCATGGCTAGGTTCCAGAACCACCTGCAAAAAACCTATTTCCACCCAAAATGTAGCTGAAATAGTACACGCTTAGAAAAAGAAAAACCATTTAGTGGAGGAGGTGGTGGATGAGTGTGAAATACAGGATGAATACAAAGAAATGATGTTAAATAATGAGTAAAATTGGGTTGAGAGTTCCTTGAGGGCATGAGCTTTTCTTAGTGAATTATTTGTCTGCCTTCCAGGTCTTAGCTCACAACCCATCACTGAAGGTTTTTGCTCCCTGAATTCCGGTGCTGGAGAATAAAGCCGGTTTCATCAGAGGTGGATAAGGAGGGACCTGAAGACTTGTGTGGATCTTCTAGAATGACTTCCAGGACTTTAGATCCTGATTGTCCCATTGTCTATTATCACCTCCGATCTAGAACTTTCCTTTCCTCGACACAGATACGTTGGTAGCAATATCCATGCATTTATCAATAATACCAAGAATCTTTTTTTTTTGTCCAAAATGAACGAAACAAATTAAAAGGGAAAACAGAGGAGCCCAGAAAAGGAAGTAAGTGAAGGAGGGAGTTTTCCCCAAAGTTATCTGGGTAACAGTGTGGAAAGAAAAGAAACATTTTTAAGCTGGAAGAAGAAAGACAGCAAAAAGAGAAAAAAGGAGGGAAGAGGTTGGAGGAGGAGGGAAACGGAGGAGGAGGAAAAGAGGGGAGCAAAGGAAGGTGCCTAACATTTACAGGCCTCAGTTAACCCGCTTACAAATGGAAAAGTACCTTCCTCCAGGATGCGAGGATGAAAAGAAAGAGCCCAGTAGAATGTGAGGCGCAGTGCTTGGCATCCCATGCATCCTCAAACACGGCAGCCGCCATTTTTGTTACTACCATAGGCCTCCTAAGAGTGTTCCAAGACCAGCAAGGTTGCAATGAGGACTGTGTCACCTCATGCCAACCCTCAGCTGTGGCCCACAGAGAGACACACTGCACATCACCAACCAGGACGCCGGGGAAAGGAAGAAATAGCAAAAGCAGAGGCTGCTGGCTGCGGACGGAGCACAAACTCACAGCGTGACCCAGGCGTGCAGGGCAAGGCTGTTCCCTCGGCGCCGGGAGGTCCCTGGGAAGAGGTGCATTCAGCAGTGGGGGGACCGGGGACTTCTGCCACAATGTCCAGTTACCCAGCAACCAACCCGTTCCCTGTTTGGGAGAATTTCCTATTTTGTGAGTCTTTAAGGAAAGAGGCCGCTGCATTCACACTAGAGAAGACAGTGAACCGTATCGCCCAGAATGATAACTAAGACACCGTGTGCTCCCCGCCTCATGACCCACCAGAGCCAACCTGGTGCCCACTCGTTTGCCAAGTCTGCTTCTCCAGCTCCCCAGAGCGCCTTCTTTATGGACACCCAAAGGAGTCCCACCTGGCACCCAACTCAGGGGATCTGCACTGCCTGCCCAGTGATGACTTTGTCACTTCATCAGGTCACCTCCTGACTCAACAACAGAGCACCTTGAAGACCTGTCATTCCACCCTAAGCAGAGATGCTCTGCGCCCCACACCCAAACCAAGGGCCAGCAGCCCCTCCTTCAGCGTCTCCGGTGCCCTGAGCCCCTACCTCCCCCGACAGCCCTTCTGTTCTTGAAGAACTCTGATTGGGGGCAAGTTCCCACTTACAACAAAATAGCATCTGGCTCTTCGAAACTCCCACCCATGAAACCTATCTGCTCATTCCATTTTCAAAGAGCAGTTACTTTGTCATAGGGTTGAAACAAAACAGAGTTCCTGCTTTTATGCATTCTAGTGTGGAACAACAACCCAGAACAGAAAGCAGTTACTGAGAACAGAGGCTGGCCTGCTGCTAAGCTCTTTGCAGGAAGACATTTAATGCTCACAACTTCCCTGTGAGGAAGTATAATTATCACCACCGTCCCCCCACCCCAGGTTATACATGACGGGATGGAGTCCAGAGAGGTTGCTGAACATGCCTGAGGTTACACACCTGGAAAGACACAGGCCCAGGGTGTGAACCCTGCAGGCGAACACCACAGCCCAGCATCCTATGCGAGGTCCCGCTGAGACAGAACAAAGGCCCAGAACAAATGTCCTTGTTCAGTCGCTGACCTGCGCTTTGAAAAGAAGAGCAGCGAAGCGGGGAGAGGGGAATAGAGGGTAAAGGGTGGTGGGCTGACGTTCACGTGCTCAGGGAGGGCCTGCAGGAGCAGAGGGTGCAAGCAGGGGAGGCCCGGGGACAGGGAACTCGTTCTGGCCCCTGATGCCACCTGCAGCTAGTCAGTCCCACCTCTGTATGAACAACTCTCATGTCCCCCTTGCCCTTCTCTGCGCCTCCTTCACACACCCCTACTTTCCGTGTTTTGTTTGCTCTGGAGCCTGCTAACCACCTGCAGGCCGGCCCTGCCCACACCCTTGGGGCCCACGTCTTCCCCCGCGGCAGGTGATCCGCGGGCGGTAAGGCCGCCCCGCATCCCCTCGCTCTGCCCAGGCCCGCGCCTCTCTGAATTCTCACAATCTCGTCAGCTGCGGTATCGAATTACTCCCAGATCTTTTCCCAGAAGCAGTTCGCAGTCTATATTTGGACCGTTGCTTTTTTTAAATCTGTGAAGTTCTAACTTCATCCCGTTAGTTTCAGCCCGCTATTCCAGGCCACTGAAATTATTTTTGAATCTCTGGCCTGCCATCATTGTTACTAGGTTCCACCGAGCTTTGTCTCATCTGCTGGATTATAAAATGTCTCTCTCTTCAATTGATGCATAACTAAAATTTTTGAACAGGTCAAAGCCAGGGTCAAAGACAAAGTCTTCTGCCTCAACCAGAGCCCATCCTCCAGGCTCAGAAAGGATGACGCTGTTATTCCAACGAGTCTGGAACATCTGACAACAGTAACATCCAGTCAAATATGATACACTCTTCTCCCTGGAGATAACACAGAACACCCTTTCCTAATGTCAGGCAGAAATGGCAACACACTATATCCATAGCTCTCCTTAAACTTGCAAATTAATTGCCCTGTTTTTAGAAATAGACTGATGTTCATTTCTTATCTCCTTTTTTCCTATAGGAACTGATCCCTGCATCTATTTCAAAATATTCAGCATCTCTTTAAGAAATGGATTTTGAGGGGCGCCTGGGTGGCTCAGTCAGTTAAGCATCCGACTCTTGGTTTTGGCTCAGGTCCTGATCTCAGGGTCGTGGGATTGAGCCCTGTGTTGGGCTCTGCGCTCAGCGCAGGGTCTGCTTGAGATTCTCTTCCCCCCACCACTGTCTCTCAAATAAATAAATAAAACCTTTTTTTAAAAATGGATTTCGAATGTGATCTGTATTAATAGCTTACTTATCTGCCTGCAGTTCTCAGATTTCTCAGTGTTATCTGCGATAGTCTGAAGTCCTAGCTACATATTTCTTCAGGAGAGCTCACCATCACTTTGTCCCAGAGGAGAGGGGCCTGGCTTTTTTTAATTGTCCATTCTCTCTTCTGGAGAACAGGAAACTGGAAACACATTGGGGGATAAATAAGCATGAATAAATGTAATAAGAGAATCAGAAGAGAAGATTAATTTTTTAATATTGAATGAGCCACTCCATAGAGTGAGGATCTCTGGATCCAAACAAGGTTTCAAAAGCCTTTTCTATTATGCACAGCAACTTGTAGAAGTCTGCCCTGCCTAAGCCCCCTTCCTAACATGTTTTTCCCTAGGTATTGAGTATAATATTCTTTCCTTTTCTTTCAAGCTTCCTCCTGCAGGCAGCACCGAGTGGGAGGGCCAGTGGGGGAAGCCTGCACCCCCAGGTGCTAGACCTGGTTTCTCCCTGGCTCAGTGCTGGCCTGTTTTGAGTCACTGCACAAGTTCACGCCACCACCCCAAACCCACCAACCTTCCCTCTGTACGGTCTGTCTTCAAGGAAATTGTTGGAGGTGTCAAAGCAAAGGGATGATATGAATTTAAGTCAATGACTGAACACTTCCCCTCAACAAAAGATGAAAAAAAGAAAAAGAAGAAGAAGACACACACTGCAGTGAAGAAAATAAAAATAGAGACACCTGATTAAGATCTCAGTGCCATTATGTACCCAGGACCTGAGACCCGCTGACTTTAGGGCACTACACACCGCTTTCTTCCGGCCGTTCTAGACTTTCATGGGAAATGAATTGATGCCTTTGAAAAAAAGAGTTAAAAAATGATCATTCTTAATGCTAATGGGCATATGTCAAAAGTAGTGTATTTATTTATTGCCTGTCATAAGCTAACTTGGTTCAATCATTTTGCATCCTTAATGCAAAGCAAAGGTTTAATACGAAATTCACACTCCCAGGAAGTTTCCCTGAAGAAACAAAGAGAAGACAAAAAATATTTAGACCCAACGTTTTTTGGTGCAGCATAAAGATGTCAGCCCTGCACAGTCCCAGTTAGATATTATGCACTCAAAAATATTTTTTGAAAAGCTAAATAAGTCCAACAGTCTGATAATGATTTAATAAATTTTGGCGAACAAGATGAACAAGAAAACAAGATGGAATATTATACAGAAATTAAAGTTACAATAGAAAGTCTCTAAAAAATATGAGGATGATTGTACAGTATAAAATTAAGTAAATATGCTATATTTCATAATAACATCCACATTGATGGCAATTAAATAGATATATGCACGCAAAAAGAGGATAATATGCAAAAATAGAAATAGTTATGCAAAGTGAGAGCACTGAAAGAGATTTTTATAATTTTATTAACTTTTCTTTTATTCGGTTGTATTTTACCACTTCAGAAGTGCTTTTTGCAGGGGCCCCTGAGTGGCTCAGTCGGTTAAGCGTCCAACTCTTGGTTTCTGCTCAGGTCATGATCTCATGGGTCAGGATCTCATGAGTCATGAGATCGAGCCCTGCGTCAGGTTCCACACAGCGGAGTCAGGGAGTCTGCTTGAGATTGTACCACCTGTGAAGGGAAGAGGCTGTAAAGATCTTTTATTTATTTATTTATCAATTATTTTAAAAATCATTTTGTATGACGCTTGGAGGGTTAAAATGCCTGTCTTAGTGGGAGATACTCTTAGCCTCCCTTAGACAGAACTGCCCAAACTGGACTCTTCCTTCTTGAAACTTAGTTACTTGATTTACTCTCTCAATAAAATGGAGGTTGAATATCTACTTTGCCGCTGGATTCTCATACTCTTTCTGAAAATACAATCGCTCTCTTTTTCTAATGTTGTCACCTAAACTTCTGGGGCTTGTTTTGGAAGTGCCTCCCAGGACTCGTCTTCCCTTCCAAAAGGTCACAAAAAGGAGTGGCCCGAATTCGACACATCACCAAAACCAGCCATTTGCAGGGCAGGGGGCACTGAGAGGAGCTATCTCTTGGGATCAGGCATCTGGGTGAATCTCCGGGGGCTCTCAGATGGCTGCCTTCTTCTCCCCAGAACACATGCAAAAAAAAAAAAAAAAAAAAAACGTAACCAGGCTTTGTTAAACATGGAGGGTGCCGTGTCCAGAAAGAAAAATAAGCACCCATCTTGCAGCTCAGGAAGAGTGTGGAAGAGAGAAGGGAATTCTTCCCAGCTCAGCCTTCGTACTCTTAAGAGGGCAGGTAATGAGGTGACTGCACAGAGATGATCCTCAGGTGAAGGAGGAGTGCGTCTTCCGCCCAAGCACTAAGGAGTTTATAGGAAGGCAGAGATTCTTCCACTAGATCTCAGGGCCAGGCCATTGTACAACATCCTAGCAACTTTGATCAATTAGGAGATTGGGTCTACTAGTTTCTATTGGGCTTCGCTACCTCCAAAGTGCCAGGGATTGGACAGGTGTCACCTCCCTTGTATCTCACAACAGCCCTGCAAACTAGGTATTATGATCCCTCACTCTACAGAGGAGGAAGCAAAGGCACAGCAAGCTTTAAAAATGATGTCAACTTACTCATCAGGGCAAAGGAGAGCCAGAGTTTCAAGCCAGGTCTGCCGAGCTCCCAGAAGGGTGGTGCCTTTCACACTCCCTAACCCTATTTACCACGCCATCCAACAGAGGAAGAGTTTGGGGTGGAAGGAGAATCTGGTCCTTAGCAGCACCCAGCAATTTGCTCAAAGCCCGAGAAATAAAAGACTTGCTCCCCTGGTTTGTGCTTGTTTCCTCTCTTTCCAGTCTCCCCATCACTGTCATTGTGTCCCCTAAATTTGGAGAGCATTCATATGGCTTTTCATAAATAAGATTCCTTTTGTTCTACAATAAGCATGCTAACTTTGATATTCAGGGAAAAAAATCAGTAAAACCACGTTTAAAATTCAGAAAACCGAGGAGACAGCAAGAGAAAACAAACTAACCAACATACAATTTTCAGCTTGGTTTTTAATCTCTCTTAACACAGTTCACATCTCCATCCATTGTCATTATGAGTGTGTATCCAGGACCTAATGATGTTAAATCTGGAACACTTTAAGCCATCCAAGCAAGGCTTGGACCTCAGGGACCAAGGAATTGAGTTGAGGTAGATGCTTTGATCCCGCCAAGAGCCCACACCTTTGACCTAACCTTTCCAGACACAACACTTGCCCTCGTCTGGATTTGCCTCCCTGGGGCGCTAGTGCATGTGCACAACAGTGGCCCCCCCACCCCGCCCCGGGAACTCAGCCGGGTCTCTCCAGACCCGGGCAGCTCCTGCTCACACACAGCCACCTGCTGAGCCTTGTGGGCTCAGGACCCCTGGCCCCAAAAGTCGTTCTGAGGCGGCAGCTTTAAATGGGGTGACAGTCACCATTTAGACTGGCTGTGTGCCGGGGCCCCAGCTTACAGTCATCAGAGCTCCCAGGTGTCTCTTTGCGAAAGAGATGCAAAAGATGCCCACGCAGCCTACCAGGCAGTGCAGACTCCTCCAGCTATCCCTCAGGTGGGGGAATACGCACATGGGTGTCAGGGCTCAGAATGTGGTAGATGCCAGGTGACCTCGGTAGTCCACTCCTGCAACCCGGCCTCTCCTGAAAGTGGCTCTCTTCTGGGTCCATGGGTCCCCTGATCTGTGCCCCAGCTCCCGCCTGCGCAGTAGGCACCCCCCTGGCTGCCCAGGACCGCCAGGGCCCTCCAGGTCTGTGGGCTGGTCCTGAGTCACCTGCAAAGGCTCCTGAGGGAAAGGAGGCCCCCCACCACACAAATCTCTTTTGAGGCGACAGCTGCCTGTTGGGACTTGCTGCATGGTGGGGCCTGGAGCTTCTCCAGCAACTAGAGCTACCCTGAGTCATAGGAAGATACTCAGGCCAGCCCTCCCACCACCACCCCACCCTCACCCCCGGCATTGCACTTGAGTTTCCTCCAGACCTGCCTTCAGGGAAAACGTTCTCTATTGAGTAGGTTAGGGCTTGCAATGAGGGAAATGACATATTCCTCCAAAAGACACTGTGACCTGGCCTCTCTTGAACCTCTTGCCCTGTTCCCTGTTCCTGGAGCCCCTGAACTATATGGACAGGACCAGGAGGCACCCCTCAGCAGACCTTGGGCAGCTGGAGCCCTCCAGGCCTGTGGAGTGAGGACCCATCCCCACCTGCACGGCTTCAATCGTGGAGGGAGCCACCAGCCCAGAAGTGCCATTAGGGTGGTAGCTGCAAACTGGTGATAGTCAGTCCCCATTTGAACTTGATACCTGATGAGGACCTAGCAACCACGGCTCCCAGCAGTCTTTTCCTGAAGACTGACCTGCTCTGCCCTGGGAAGACAGTAGAGTTCCCTCTTCCCTCCAGCTCCGCTGTCAGGGTAGGTTGGGGCTTGGCATTATGCTGATGCCTTGTTCACCCAAGGGGCCAATCCTGTGAGCCGCCTCTCCTGCCCCTTGCTGTGTCCCAGGTCCCTGTCTTCCCTGGGGTGCTGTGCACATGCCCCCTTCAGCAGGTTATGCTGTGCAGCTCAGCGCACAGAATGAGTGTCCTGTACCAGTGCCTTACTATATCTTTCTGAGCCTCCATTTCCCAGTTAAAACATGTGGATAATAGTCTCTGCAAAGGTCAAGTTAGATAAAAATACCTGACATCTCTTTGTAAGTTATAAAGCACCACGGCCATATTTTTGCATGCTATATTTTATACATGGATTTCCTTGATATTCTTCTTGTCAACCTCCTCATTTGCATGCTCTCTGGCAAATGGAAATCTGAGACACAGCGGAGTAATTCTGGAGACACAGAAAAAATGCAAATTTTGAGCAAACCTAGCACTCATACACAGATTTATCAGGAAATGCTTTACATTATAAGCAAAGAATTAATTTTGGTGAGGTAATATGTGAAAATAGAATTGTAGAATTTGAATGTATGGGATTCCAAGTCTCATTCATTAAGCCAAGAAGGCTTTCTGAAGAAGGAGGGATTTCAGGCAACATATAAATATGAGAAAGATGAACCTAAAATGCACTTATGTGGGTTAAGTGGTCCACTGACCCAGCACAGCAAGTGGATGTATCTCATCGATCACCCCGGCTCTTAGGAGAACACACGGGGTACACGGGTCATGTTCTCCATCTCACTGAAGTCACAGGGAGACCTCGCAAGATGAGAAAGTCAACCCGGCCACTTGGATGGCAAAATCAGGTTTCTTATCCTCTGTAAACCTACAGCTCTCCGCTGCCCTTGGAATGGAAGGCTACTTAGATGATGACGAATGAGGAGAAGAAGAGACATCTGACAGGGGCTCTCCTGCTCGCGCCCACCCTAGCTTCCTCTCCACAGCCTTTGGTAGCTGCATAAATAGCTTTCAGGCAAGCTGAAAAACTCGTCCTCAGCAAAAAGATTGCTTCTGCAAGTGCAACAGGCTCAGCTGAAACAGGCTGGCTTCTTGGGGCGCCCGGGTGGCTCAGTCGGTTGAGCGGTGGACTCTTGGTTTCAGCTTGGGTCACGGTCATGGTCTCGGGGTGGCAGGATCGAGCCCCACATCCAGTTCCACACTCAGCACAGAGTCGGCTTGGGATTCTTTCCCTCTTCCTCCCCTCCCGCTCTGCCCTTCCGCATGCTTGGTCTCTCTCTTTCAAATAAATAAAATCTTAAAGAAAAGAAAAGAAAGGAAATAGGCTGGCTCCTTAAAAAACTTTGACAGCCCTCTAAAAAAATCCTGTTGAAGTAGTAGTACGTGTCGGAGTGGGGAGCAGGGGTGATGGGGGTGGGTTTACTAAATTCTAAGAACCATCTGGCCTTTGGGAGACAGGACTCAGGTTTTCTGGGCCCTAGCAGAGCACTTGTTTTCACACACACCCCTGCCCGCCCCCCTTTTGTCCTTTTCCTTCCTCTGGGATGCAGCTTGATGCGATGGGTCAATCATCTACTCTCTGAAGGCTCTGCCTTAGAAGTAGATAGATTCTTCCTCCTGAGCTAATCCTTGTCAATTAGAAAACCCATCTTGACATCTGTCTGGGGTCCATATATTATCTGCAAGATGCCCATTAATACTGCAGGGCCCGCGTCATGGATCAGAAGGCGGACATCACTAAAGCACGCAGAACGACCTCCTCTAACGCCGACAAATTGTCATGAAACTTTCACATTTAACTGCCAAGCTGCGAGGAGAAAGGGCCTCAGAAAATCACAAGCTCTGCCTCCTTGCACACCTCCAATATCAAATGGTATCCGGAGCATCAGGACCAAAATTGTATTGTATTGTCCTCAGAGGTGTTTCATAAACAATGGCCTGTTTGGGGTCTTGTTTGTTTTGTTTGCCTATCCTATTCAGAAGGCAGCTTTTGTCCTGACAAAGTTTCACTTATGGCTATTGCTGTCTTTAGAGCTGCTCATCTTGCATGGGTAGGTCTCTCTCTAAAAGGAAAATCTGTAATTAACACTTTTTTTCTTAAGCTCTGCGGCAGAGGACTGCCGGGCGCAATAGGGTCGGCGCTTTGCTGCCACCTAGTGTCAGGCCTCGAGGTTGCAGCGGGAAAGAGGCCGGGGCCGCTGGAGGATGGGATCTTGCAGACCTTCACAGCCGGTGGTGGTCCCAGGTGAGGCCTGGCAGGCTCCCGGGCCCAATGCTGCATGGAGACAAGGGTGAGGGATTGTGCAGAGTTCTGGGTCACGACTGATTTCAGGAGGCTGACCATACATACCCAGAGGCAGCAAACCCAAGCCTGCCCCCCAAGTCCTCACCGGGACAAAGTCAGTGTGGCCCCCACTCTCCCACTCCCCGGAAACCTTTCCTTTTTTTTTAATACTGTGATTTTTTTTTTTAAGATTTTATTTTATTTATTTGACACAGAGAGAGAGCACAAGCAGGGGGAGCGGCAGACAGAGGGAGAGGGAGAAGCAGGCTCTCCGCCGAACAGGGAGCCCGACATGGGGCTCGATCCCAGGACCCTGGGATCATGACCCGAACTGAAGGCAGACCCTTAACCAACTGAGCCACCCTTGCCCACAGACTTTTCCAACTGGCCTCGGTGATTTTTTCCGCCTGAATCCCACGCCCCTCTGCCATTGGTGAATAAATGGATAAAGGGCAGAGGAGAGAGGGAAACATTAGCAGTGTGATGTCTGGGCTCCGCAAGCCCCTACAGAGAGTTTGAGCCTAAAACCAAGACTGCTGAGGGAGAGAATGCAATCTTAATTAAATCCGTGCCCAGAAATCTCCAGGAGACACCAGCCATCAAGGTGATGTGCATGGTTTCTAGGAAGGGCTGGACAGGACCCCATGACCCAACTACAAACAAGCACTCAAGGAAAAAAGCTAAAGCTAATTTAACTAAACATATGTCTGATGGTTGTTTGTGGTCCGCCTGCAAGTCCAAAGCCCCAGGAGCACCTGATGTGTATTCTGTATGGGAACAAAATGGAGAACACTCACACAAGATTTCCTCGAACCTTTAGTAATAATGCTATGAACTTCACTTAATCAGAAGGATCGGGGTCAGGAAGGTTTAATTCTATTTTCTAGTGAACTGAGAGTAAAGACAGAAATTGTCTCTTATCCAGGAGAATGGTCTCTGGTAGTTACAATGCCCATAATCTGTGTCCTATGAATATTTCTGTTCATACATGGGAAGAAGACTCTGAGATGTGCTGATCAAATTTCATACTGCATAGGCTGGGGAAGATTGATAATGCGTTAGGTGGCAGAATTTTCATTCAAAAATCATTCAACAGGCGAAAATTCAGCAGACTTCTAAGAGATGAGACTAAAGCCTGCAAAGAGCTTTTTGTTGAAGTTGATCACACAAATAAAGCATGTGCAAACTTGGCTCGATAGCAGCAGATATGGGTTGCTACCCGCAGGTGACCAGGCACCGCTGCCGAAAATGCCAAAACAGTCTTCGGCGACACCCACAGAGACAGGTGCCAAAGGTGAACAGAGGCAGACGCTAGTTAAAGTAGTCAGGACGGACTGAATCAGGAAGAGGGAAGAGTCTGGCATGAGCTGAACTCCACTTCAGCTTGCACAGAGGTAACTGGGTGTCTGAGGGAATGGGGGAGTAGAGTCGGGGAAGGAAAAATGATGAAAGGGGGGAGGGGGTTGGTCCTTGTGACACCCCCGTCTGGGGGTCTATGTGACACTCCCATCTGGGTTGGCAAACTGGCACTTCCTGCAGTTTGTCTCCTACCTCTCAGAGGCTAGGAGACAGTATCGCTGGAAAAACAAGAAATTCCTTTGACAGCCTTGGGTTTCCTAGCACTCCATCTCCTACCTCATCTCTCCGTCGCTCTGCTTCTCTCCCAGCTGCCTGGATTTCTCTGCCTCGCCAACAGCATGGGAGAGAGGGCAAATGGAGGACCCAAGGGCGGAAGGTGGCCCCTCCTCAGCAACCTGGGTCATCGCTCTTCCATTGTAGACTAGCTGAAATTGAACTGGAATCTGAAGACTAATGCCAGATTCCTGGGAAAGAGAGGGCAAAGAGCCTGGCTTGGGTCAGGAGGAACAGGGGAGGCAGAGGGGATCGATGTAAGATAGTACCAGCACCGTTTCAAGGTTCTCAACTCCCCTGGGAGTGAAGGAGCCCAGAGCTATGTGATTCACCCACGTTGAGTGAAGAGCGTGATTTCAGCGATTTCACTGGCAAAGGGGGTGGGTTTACACCATGCCAGGCCCTTTGCCAGCCTCCTGCAGGACGGTCAGGACCAAGGACACCTTCTGATGCCATCTGAGGGAGAGTAGTTCACTGGCTCACATGCTAATCAGGTTCCTATTTCCTAGAACTTATTTGGGGGGTTCTAACAACCCCTTCTCAGAGTTTCAGTGCTAGGTGAGGGCCAGTATGTGGTTCTGGCTCTCAGAGATGCCCACCGTGGCTCTTTTCTCCCCAGCCAACATTTATTCAACCTGAGAGCACTAGTCTGCTCTAAACCTGTGTCCTCACCTGGCTTTCCTGTCTACTGTTTATTACACAGACGGTGATGCCCTGGTTCTTTTGGTCTTTCCAAGTCAAATACCTTTTTCTCTCAAAAATACTAACTTTTTACCAGTTGTGAGAGCCTATTTTGGATCACAAAAGCTGATGTGTGTCGAGCGCTTGGGACAGGCGTCGGTAATGCACGCCGACAGGGAAGGTGCAGGTAGTGACTTCAGGGGGTGTGGAGAATCTCAGTTTTATTCTGCTTCGTGTTAGAGATAATTTAGAAATAAGGAAACCATGATATATATGACCAGTTCTCTTTCCTCAGAGACCAGAGATACAGGAATCCCAAAGACTTTTTAAAAAGGGGGACTGGGCAACAGAGGGGGCAGAAAATAGATGGTGTGACCATAGCCAACTCTGGCATTCCCCCAGGGCATGGCTAAATATGAGAATATTCAGCATTAAGGTTCCACAAAAGGTAACTCTGCCCTCCCCTTTCTCACAGGCTCAGGAATTAAAGGTGTGAAACATAGTCAAGCCCAATTTCAACTTACCAATCACCCTAGATTCACATAGCTCTTTTCCTCTCATTATCCAACTACCAGCCCCTGTTATATTCCCCTCAGAATCTTGCCCATGCAGTCTCTGGACCCATTTGCTGGATCCCTGCCTTGGCTTCAGTCTTGAATTTGCCTACATAGATCCCACTTGGGGGCAGGGGACCAGGGCTGTCTTTCCTTTGGAACGCTGGAGTGCCATATATTAAGTTGACCCTTTGCCCCGTGCTAAGAGGATCCATCCTGGACCATGGAAAAGCCTCAGCCAAATGAGCAGCTGGCTCACATAGCCCAATGCCTGGCAGCTGAGGAGAGCTGGGACCATCCCAAAGCCCCATGGCACTGAGGCTAAAGCAACTGCCCAATGACACGAAGCTCATTGGCAGACAGCAAATCTGGGGAAAGGGCCTGGTTCTCCAGCAGAGGGTTCTCCGACCAAGATGTGCTTTCCAGCTGGATCCAGAGGCCCCAAGTGTTTAAACTTTCTATGAGCAGGGCATGCTGATGGGCCACTTGAAACACAAAGAGACATGATCCCTATCTATAAAGAGATTACAGAGCAGTCCAAGAGACATGGTGTACTCATTAAAAGGTAAATAACAATCTAAGGTAGTAAATAGAGTAAGTGAAAAAATGTCTGTTGATCACAGATCACTTCACATAGATTACCTGATTGGGTTCTTGCTACAGTAAGTCCTTGAAGGATTGCTCAGGGACAGCACTGGCCCAGATCTCATTCCCTTTCTAACTCCTCTGCTCCTGCCAGTGGAAGTTCCATTCCCTTCTCAGAGATTCCTTGAGGAGTCTTGTCTGCCCTTGGGCAAGGCTTGGCTCTTTGGGACACACTCTCATCTTCTCCAAAGATAAGAATGTATGACCAACATGATGGCTGATATCCAGGCTGAGATGTCCATCTAGTGGCTAGAGAAATAGGGATGAATCTTACCGTCAGACACAGAATCAGCTCCTGCGTGATGAAGGCTTCCGGATCTGCCCCAGAAGTCATCGCCGCGGCCTCCGTGCTCACCACGTTGTGCACAGCACCACTGCAGGGTCCGCCCGGCCTGTTCACAGAGCACCTGTCTCCCTCCACGTGAACGGGAATCGGGTTTGCTTCAGCTCAGGGTCACCAGCACCCGCGCCTGGCAGGGCCAGTGCCCAGTGAGCATTTAGTGCACCGTACCGTGTTTAGTTGAAATCAGAGGTATTCGTAGGTATTTCACCTTCCTTTCCTTTTAGTTTGCATCTACTTTAAAATTCTGTAGAGCTTACCTAAAGAGATATCTTCTGTTGTTGACCAGCGCTACCAGATCCACTTGTCCAGTCCTTCTTCCATTCAGATGCCCCTGACTTGGCACAGAGTCAATATTCAATGTCTGTGATGTACCGTCAGAACAACCTGCCTACAACCCCACAGCATGAGACGATGAAGACCTAAGACTGTCCACACTCACATGACTTTACTATTCCAGGATATTCTTTCCCAGAAAGATGAAATAGCAAATTACATTATTGTTTGCTTAAATGTCCTAGGGCGCCTGGGTGGCTCAGTTGGTTAACCATCTGCCTTCAGCTCAGGTCATGATCCCAGGGTCCTGGGATCAAGCCCCACATCGGGCTCGCTGCTCAGTGGAGAGCCTGCTTCTCCCTCTCCCTCTGCTGCTCCCCCTGCTCGTGCTCTCTCTCTGTCAAATGAATAAATAAAATCTTTTTAAAAAAACACAGAAATGTCCTAAAAATCCATGCATCTGAATAATACATCATTCAAATAGTCCCTTTCTCAGGCAACTAGACAAACCACTTGCTTATTAAACTATTTATTCATGAAGACCTGCTTCAAAAGCCTCATGTCACTGTTCCTGCCAGACTTAAACTGTTATATCATGGGCTTTGTCCATTCCCAATCAGATATCATCATTGAAATGCCCACTGTAAATCAGACCCTCAAATTCTATAAACATCCATCCTTGATCTTTCTCTTCTGAGACCATTAAGACTCTGTCAAGGTGGTTTATACTCCTTTACTGCAATAAGTAATAAACTCAATTTTGCTTCGTCAGCAGGTTTTCCTGGTGGTCTTTTTGGGGGTTGGCACACTGTGTTTTGTTCAACTGAACCCTGTCTCAGGCCTGGCCCTGAAGCTGTCCTCAATTCAAGATCAAAAAGCCCCAATCCTCTGTTGGGTTCATGCCAATTAAGGTGCATCTGAAGTCCACAAGCCAATGAATTGGCAAATAAATAATATTCTTCCCAGTAACACAGGACATATGTAATGGATTGGGGTTAAATTATCAAGATTGAACTGTTAATAGATTCTAGTTGCTACAAGAGAGAGGGCCAGATGTCTCTAGGAAAGCCGATTATGGTTGTCACTCGGATGCATCAGGCTCCCGAGGAGCCTGACAAGAGGAACGCCAGCCATCTCCATCGTAGGGTTTAAGGGCCTGCAAGCAGAGGTGTCACAAGCCACCTCTGAGCACCTGAATTGCCACAGTGTGAGACCCATTCCTTTTCATTTCCAGGACTTTATTTTTTAAGTGGAGTTAACATCCTGTCATCATTTTAGCCATTTCCTATGAAAACCTGCAGTCGGAAGTAGCTGCCATGCAGTTGAGAGCAAAGCCCTTCCTTGGAACAGAGAAGATAGGATCCCAAGAGCAAGAGATGAAGCCTCAGTGGCAAAATGCCAAGGCACTGGACGTTCCTTGTTCCTAAGTCTCTTGACGTGGAAGACACTGCAGTAGAATGAGTACAAAAATGACCCGCATTTGTCACTCCTTTCTGTATCCACACCTCTCGTGAAGCAAAATGGCTTCTTCTCGCCGGGAAGCCATGTGGGAGGGTCAAGTGAGTGATCGCTACAGTCTTGTTGAATAAAACCACTGAGATTCAGGGTTTTATCTGCTGCCGCATCCAGGTCCTTAACAAAGACGCAGACCTTCATATGCACTGGAGGGAGGAAGTATGGAATTTGTATTTTCTTTTGAATGTGGGTCGAACAGAAATAGAAACATCACCCCACAGGAGCACAGAACTAGGGAGATGCTTTTCTACCCTGCTACCTTTTAAGTGCACTGCACTGAAATATTTATGCTTGCTGCTTTGCAAATATACAGAATCATATAAATGCTAAACTCATAACATTATTAATTTATTGGATATCTACAGGCCTTTAGCTCCAGGAATGTCAGGGAGTTGTTAAACGACAAATAACTTTTTTTAAAAAATTCCAAGATAAAATAATGAAGTCAGCAGGAATGAATGGATACTTAATAAAGGACAGAAGCACGAGGTCAAAATAGAAGAAAGAAGTTCATTTCCATTCAGAAACACTGGTTGAGCCTCTACCACAGAACGGGTGTTTGTGTTTATTGTTAGAAATACAAAGATGTGGGCGCCTGGGTGGCTCAGTCGTTAAGCGTCTGCCTTCAGCTCAGGTCACAATCCCAGGGTCCTGGGATCGAGCCCCGCATCGGGCTCCCTGCTCCGCGGGAGGCCTGCTTCTCCCTCTCCCACTCCCCCTGCTTGTGTTCCCTCTCTCGCTGTGTCTCTCTCTGTCAAATAAATAAATAAAATCTTTTTTAAAAAAAAGAAATACAAAGATGGAGATATAGCCGCCGTTCTGGGGGAGCTTCATCCAATGTGGGAGAAAAGGCCTAAAAAAATAAAACAGAGGCAGTTATAGGAACCCTGACCTTCAAAAGGTGACATTGTCCATAAAAGAGCGAACTTGGGAAAGTCCACCAACTGGCACTGGAAGAATTACATGGAAGATTATCCATCTTTGTCTGGGCTCTGAGTGGGAGAAAAGTTCTCCCTTCATAGTTTAAAACTTTGAACTGAGACATTGGATTTAAGGTCAGTTAGTCTAAAACCTTGGATCTGAGACTCTGGACTTAGCACTGGCTCAACATTTGGGAACAAGCAAACCCCAAGTTGCAAAAGTAACATTAAAATCAAGACTGGACTACTGTGGCAGATGGGTTTTTTCAACAATGGCCACGAGAACATTTCCCATGTCACATTCTTTTCTTCCAGTATGGCTTTGGCATGCCTACTATCAAAAGGTAGAGTTCACATTCCCTCCTCCTTAAATCTGAATTGGTTGGAACTAGGACAGAAGGGATGCTATGACTTTCAAGGCCAGGTCATAAAAGGCAAGATAGTAATTTTTTAGATTTTTTTTTTTTTTTTTTTGAGAGAGAGAAAGTGTGCACATGACCAAGGGAGGAGGGTGGGGAGGAGGGGCAGAGGGAGAGAGAATCCCAAGCAGGTTCCACACCCAGTTCAGAGCCCAATGCAGGGCTCGATTTCATGACCCTGAGATCATGACCTGAGCCAAAATCAACAGTCGGACGCTTAACTGACTGAGCCACCCAGGTGCCCCTAAATAGACGTTATTAGAGCAGTTTTAGGTTCACAGAAAAATTGAGAGGAGGTTACAGAGATGTCCAGTATGCCCACTGCCTTCACACACGCATAGCCTCTCCCACCAGAGTCGTTACCATCAGTGAACCTACACTGACATATCATATGTGCCCCAACACCACAGTTCACATTAGGGTTCACACTTGGTGGTGTACATTCTATGGGTTGGACAAATGGATGACACGTATCCATCATTATAGTATCTATACAGATACTATATGCCCTAAAAATACTATAAAGATACTATTCACCACGCTAGAAACCCTCTGTGCTCTCCCTATTCATCCCTGTCTCCCCCCAGTCCCTGGAAGCCACTGCTGTTTTTATTATAACCACCACTCTTTTAGCCAGCTTTTTCCTGGTTCTCTTCAGGATGTTCAGTGATGTTCAGCCACCATGCCGTGAGCCTAAGCAGCTATTTGCAGAGGCCATATGCAGGCATTCTAGCCAACAGTTCCAGCTGAGGTCCCAGCTGACAGCCAGAGCAACCACCACACACATGATTAACAAGTCTTCAGATGATTCAGCACCCAGCCTTTGGTTCTTCTCAGCTGAGGTCCCAGATATTGCGGAGCAGAGACCAGCCATCTCTGCTCTGCGCATTTTGAATTCCTGTCCAACAGAAGCCATAAGCATTATAAATGGTGCTTGTCTCAATGCCACTAGGCTAGAGGTGGTTAGTTATGCCGCAGTAGTAACCAGAACAACTGGGGATGAGCCAGATGTAGAAAATAGGAGCAAATGTCAACCTTTTTGAAAAAACACTCTCACAACTCAAACCAATCAAAAGTACAAATACACATGTAAGAATTTTATCATAAACACAAGTCAGCAGACTCAATAAGCTAGAGAATTAGTCCCCAAGAACCCAAGATAACAATACAACAATCAGGAAGAGCACATAAAGTAAGTATCTTTAAAAATTTTTTAAATAACAAGCCATTGTAAAAATTAGGAATAGATTTTGCTGCTGCAAATAACACAAAACCAAAAATAACTGACTTAAACAAGATAGATTTTTTTTTTTCTTATGTAGACAAAGCCCAGAAGAAAGAGGTTCTGGGACTGGTATGAGGGTTCAAAGAGGTTGGTGAACTCAGAATCCTTCCAGCTTGTTCTTCCATCATTCTCAAATCGTGGCCCGGGTCCTCTCTGCCATCACCACCAACTGCAGAAAGAGGGGAAACAGAGGCGAGAATGATTGCTACACCACACCTTCCATACCTGTGATTCTCTCCTCACTCTGTGCTCTCTTATGTCTCTTGGCTGCCAAACACCTGCCAAGTTTTATGCAGTCATCAATAATCTCTTCACCTCAACCTGATGTCCTCTCAGGAACTCATTTAATTACTAGCTAAATAATAGGTAATTTCTATTGCCTACAGCATTGTAAGCAACAGAAAATTGACTTAGATATTCACCACAGATAATATTTACATAATAAAAGAGAGTTTTTGTCTTAACCCAAAAGAAACACAAATTAGGAAAAAAAAAAACTGGAGTAGGTCAGGCTCCAGAAGATACATACTTTGGGGGTCCTTTTTCTTTGGCTTTCAAATCCTATCACATACTGTGATCGACTCCATTCATGGGCGATGCTAAACCAATGTTTTCTCATCTGAAAAGAGAATGGACTACAAAAATGCATTCTAAAACCCTTGTAACAAAACAATCTTGCAACAACCAGAAATGTGCAAGGGTTGAATTTACTATGCTGCGTTGGGATGTGGTTGTGATTCGGGGGGACGGAGAGAGTAAGCATCTTCTAAAAGAAGATAGACACTCTCTCTGCTAGTGATCCAGAGAGAAGGTGGGAAGCCACAGAAGAAAAATGCTTGCTTTCTTCTGGGCATGTCTTGGTTTGGATATCAAAGAATTTAATTATCTACTGAGGGTATTTCAACTAATGAATGAAAAGATAATCTTCCAGGATGGAGGGTTAGGTGGGAGCTAGACAGGGCACTAAAGACACAGTGTTCAGACTCAAAAGGGTCCCTCCCTTTGCATTCCACTTAGATGAAGGTCAAGAACAGGTTAAACTAATATACACACTGAAAGTGGTCACAAGAGTGTTTATCTTGGGGGTGAGCCTTCTGGGATGCTGGAAATGTTCTCTATCTTGATCTTGTTGGGGGTTTTATAAGTAGATACATCTGTAAACATTCATCAAGCCATACACTTAATATTTGTTTACTTACTGAATGTTACATCTCAATACAAATAAAAAATCTTTAAAGTAGACTCCAATAAATGGAAGGTGATTGAATTCTACCAAGTTTTCTAGATGTATGTAACCTGTCATGTTTCGTTTCCCTCTATAAGCACTGAGCCTTCAGAAAAAAAGACGTTACAGCTTGGTTTGAGTATCACTGCGGAATGGTCACGTGTCCACACCGGAGCCAGCCCCAGAGCCCAGTGCAACAGAGGCTGTGGTGATTTGAAAGATTCATCGGGAATCTAAAAGCTGCAAAATCTAACTGCCCCGCCTCACAGAACATTCTCCCTCCATTGCCAACCGACGAGGATCTGGGTTCGCTTCTGCTAATGGGAACAGGGGTTTCCCTTGCAGCCCCTTCCGTATACTTTGGTACTCATGATCCAAGACCCTAACAGCAGCCTAAGAACCAAGATGTGTGTGGTATTACCAGGCAGACAAGCTGAGCAGTGGGACAATGACCGTGTCCCCACTAGGACCCAGCCAAGCATGGGGATAGTCTCCACGAGTCAATCAGAGAGAGATGTTTGTCCAACTAGACCGTGACTTGTGCTTAGCACGGAATCTAGCCAGTATGTTGGATCCTCCAATGGGAAAATCTTTACCTAAAGGGATCATCTCAGTCCCTTTTCTAGGCTGGACTAGTCACGTGTGCTAACAAAGCTGTCTACTTGCCACAGCTTTTAACCATTTGCCTTAATAGGTGTTTCCAATTCCATTTTGTTCACAATAAATGTCAAGTTTCAGCTCCATTTCCTCCATTTTGAAGGCATTTTTGGTGCATTTCCACAGGCCTAACATAGCCTGTAACATAGTGAAACTTGGACTTAATGAGCCTTCTGTGTGTTTGACATGTTCGGCTCCTTGTTCTTCCTGTAGTTAATGGGACACCAGTAGTGAGTGTCAGAAACCCCCAAACCAACCAACACAGCAGGATGGAATGTGAGCATGGTGGCCCCCCACTAAAGACCTACAGGGTGGGAGGAAGGCAGACAGTTCCCCCATGAGTGTGGGAAGGGGGGTGTGGGATTCTTGTCCCAGAAGTTTGGGGTGCTGGGCAGACACAGATGTCTCTATAACAAGGATAGAAAAGATCTGCTATCTCCAGACAACAGAAACTCTTCCCTTAGGCTTTTTTTGGCACCGTGTATGCCCACCCAGACCTCTGTTCCAGGAGGCCCGTGTTCGCTCTATCAACCTGTCCAGGAGCCACCAAGGGGTTCAGTGAGGTGGGAAAGGGTAAAGAAAATAAAAGGGAGAGGTTGAAACAAGTTATCAGTGGAATGCTTCAGTTGCTCTTCTCCAACTTTGACATGCAGTTTATAAAACCGAATTCATATTCTCCAAAATTGTGATATTTTAACTTGCTGATATTCATCCAAATCTATTCCAGTCTTGGGGGAAAGTGGCAAATACCTACTAGGCTTCAAATATCTTTTATTGAGGGTTTTTTCTTTCCAGTATTTATGTGACATTTTTATTTCCTTCTTTATGAACTCTGCTCATGTCATTGGTGATAACAAAAAGATGATGATGGTGGGTTTTTTCTTACATATTCATTGATACACTTTATATATTAAGGAAAATACCCACTATATTAGGAAAGGCAAATATTTTCCCAGTTGTTAATGGTTGCTTTATATTTTAACTTTTTATTGGTGTTCAATATATAGAAAAAAGTTTACAAATCTTACTGTGCAGATAAATAAGTTTTCACAAACTGAACATACATGTAAAACCAATATATAGGTCAAGAAATGTAACTGAAGAGGAATCACAAGAGAATCCCTTTTTATTCACCTTCCTGTCTCTACTCAGTTCCAAAGATAACCATTACTCTGTTTTCTAATATTATAGAATGGTATGTAAGTTTTAAAAATTTATGAAATTTAAATCAAACAGTATGTAATTTTTGTATCTTGTCTCTTATGTTTGTGATACTACATTTGCAATATTGTTTATAATATTATGTTTTTAAACTTCCTCCATTCTATTTTGTGTAGCAAGTGATCAATCATTATTACGTATAATATTGCATTATTTAAATTATACCATGTTTATTTATCCATTTTGTTCTTTTTTTATTTAAATTCAATTAATTAACCTTAACCATAGTTTTTTCACTCTCCTCCTATTACGTCCTTCTTCCCAGCCCTAGGAGGTGCCCACTGAGTGTCAGGAAGCACCTGGAAGCACCTGGCCTAGGTATGGTGGGCTGAGGTGTTTGGTGACAAGGCTCTGACTCACCTGGAGCAGCGAGGGCTGGTGAGGTCACGCAGACCAAACAAAGGCCCCACAAGGGGAGACACCTCCACAGACCAGGCTTTGCTAAAAGAATTGTATTAACTCTTTATTCCAATGGGATTTTTTTTAAGATTTATGTATTTATTTGCGAGAGAGAGAATGCAGGGGGAAGGGGCAGAGGGAGAGGGAGAGAATCTCCAGCAGACTCTTCGCTGAGCTTAGGGCCCGACGTGGGGCTCAGTCTCACGACCCTGAGATCACAACCTGAGCAGAAACCAAGAGTCAGACCCTCAACTGACTGAGCCACCTGGGCGCCCCTATTCCGGTGGGATTTAGGTTTCTCTTAAATTCAGTGTGACAGGCCTAAATCTCTGAAGTGGCATCACTGTTGTTTTATAATGAGCTGGGTGAAGAGGGTGCCTGGGCAAGGAAGGGGTATTAAAGGCTCTAAAGTTTGTCTGGTACATCAGAGACTCTGCCATTCATTAAAATGACTTAAGCAACCAAGGGTTGTTCTCCCAATCAGAAATTAGACTATCTGGAGAAACCTCCAGAAAGCATATCGCTCTGGTTGCACGGCTGACACCACGCAAATGGAGACCCTCGATGCAGAGCCAGGCATCGTGTCACCTGTTCAAAAATCATGGCAGGGTCCAGGCTGATGAGACACAATCACCCAAAACTCAGCTAACGTTTATGCTGTCGCTGTACAGAGGACCCAATCCCCCGAGCAAGATGGATGAGAAAAGAAGAAGGTTATCAGCTTCTTTCTGCTCTCTGACCTGGGCCAAGTTTCCCGTCCGCTCCAGGCTGGGGGAAGGGGGGCAGAAAGGGCAAGACCAGAGACGGGTTCATGGACCTAATTGTGCTTGCTGAGCTCCGGCTGCATGACCAACAGCTTTGGTGACCAGGGCAGAGCCTGGGCCAGGCCTGCTGGGCAGCTGGAGGCTGCCGTAGCCTAAACTTCTAACAGAATGAGAAACGGCCACTTTTTAAAACTTACCAAAATAGCATCTTGCAGAGATGCTAATATATTAATATCTTAATGGCCTCTTACACTGTCACAGGGGAACTAGGGGACCAAAAACACTCCTGCCTCAGGGACGTGCTGAGCAGGCAGCTTTTCAAAGAGCAGCCGTGTTGGTACTTGGGGCCTCAGTCACTCATACATCAGTTAGGGACCTGGAGCACTGGGCAGGCTGCCCTGAGAGCATAAAGTGGCTTCCCGGGACACCATGTGGCTGGAGGGGCATTGTTTCCAGAGAGCCGAGTCCAAAAATGGAATGGCACGGAAAGATCAGGCAGTGCTAACCACAGAGTGGTGAAGGCCCGTTCCCTGTGGAAAGAGCCAAGCACTCAATAGCGTCATGTCTGGACACCCCAGACTAAGGCTTGGCGTGTGGTGGGCTTGCATGGGCTCAGCTGATGGAACAGAGGTGGAAGCAGGGTCTGAGCAGAACCTTCTTCCACTGCCTCAGGGACGCCCCACATGAGCACTCCGTCGGCGCAGGGTGATTGATAACGGTCTGGGAGAGCAATGCATCACACCGGTCTGGAAACCTCACTCCCGTAGTTAGCAGCACATCCCGCAGTGGTAGAAAAGGAAAAAGGCAAACCAAGGACCAGCGACTTTGCTCACTGGCTCCATTCTTGCTGTAGCAACAACCTTGGCCAGGGCGGAGGTCGAAACTCTTACCTGAAATGAGGTTCCTGCAAGATTTATCACTCTATTTCTCTATTCTAGGCAAGTCGGTTCCAAACTTGGCTCTGCGACTGTTGTCTGGAGCACTTGTTGACATGCAGATTCCTGGGCTCCAGCCCTAAAGATTCTGATCCGGTAGGGATGGAGTGTACCCGGGAATCTGTGTTTCTAACAGGTGCTCCTGGTCATCCTGGCACAGGGGATCCAAGGACCAATATTTGGAAGTAACCGCTCCAGCCCACACTGTTTCCATGGCATCAATCGCTGCAGATGGGCTATGGCTCAGACAGGGAGCCCGGGGGGAGCACCCAGCATGTTCTGGGCTCCCAACACTGACATACTAGTGTGTCCCGGATGCGTGTCTCCAGCTCTGCCTCACAGGGGGCCCCACGGCTCTCGCTCTCGTTTTTAGCACACGTGCTCTACACACCAATTGCACTCGGTCAGTTTATTGGGCACCTACTATAGACAAGGCACAGTACCAGGTGCTGCAGGGTACAAAGACAACAAGGCTAGTCCTCACCCTCAAGGGGCTCACAGTCTAGTGGGAGAGAGACACACTCACAGGTAAACAAAAATACAAGGCAGAATGGGACGAGCTCTCGCACAGAGGCAAAGCCCCCGGGACGGCAGGCAGCCGGGCAAGGTCCCACGTGCCGAGGCCCGTCAGGTGTTGGATGCAGGCAGTGGTGCTTCGGCCAGTCCCCTGGGGACGGGCAGGATTCACACAGGTGGGACTGACCAGAGAAGGATGTTTCAGGCCCGGGGAAGGCGTAGAGGGGGGGAAAGTATGCTGAATGTCTGCCTTGACCGAAACATAGGCTGCTAATGGGATGATGAAGGGAACTGAAGTTGGAAACGTGGTTTGAGGCTAGATGGTAGGGGGTGTCCTTATGGTCAGGATGTCTGACTTCATTCTGTAGGCAATGGTGAGCCATGGAAGGTTTCTGAGCAAGGGAGGACATGACCTCATTTCCTCAATTCCAGGTACATGGCTATAATACATGATTAGGGCTACTGTTGATAACTTCACTCTGGGGACTTACACCCTCTCTTGGTCTCAAAGCAGAAGCCCTGGGGCCACAGATACTTTCCAGGGCTGCACAAGGCTAGGAAGCCTTAGTCCAGGTAAATTCAGAGCTCACTTAACAGCTTTGCATCACCTCCACAGAACAGGAAGCAGGGCCTTCTAGAATCATTTGAAAGTAAGGGGCAGGGCCAAGGAAGGTACTCCTTGAACCCTGGTGACCTAAGCATGTCATGGATGAGCTGCAGAGAAAATGGGAGTGCGAAAAGAAACCAGGGAGCATCACCAAACTAAACCACCTCCCGTTACCCACCCCACCCTCTAGCTCACTGGGTGGGGAGACCCTGCAGTCTAACTCCCTAGAATCAGTAGATGGGGTTTCTAAATGCTCTATACAGACAAGGTTCTCCGCTGACACCTTCCCTAGGATCCTGCCTAGCTATCCAGGGAGGAGGGAGAATGGCGCCCTCCCCCACCTGGGCCACCCCAGCCCGAGAAGGGATGTGAGGCCACTGCTGTCCAGGTGGACACAGCGATGCTGGTCAGCGAGGGCTCCCCCAGAACCTCCACACCCGCCGAAGTGGGTGCCTGGGCAGAGAGGGGCGAAGTCACAGCTGGACTCCCCAGAAGAAATGCTCCCGGGGAGCTGGTGTGCACGTCGGGGCCGGGCCCGGCCGGGCCCCCGCCACTGTTGCTGATGGTCCACAGGCATGGGTAGGGGCTGCAGAGACAGAGACACAGAATGCTTGAGGATGCTTCCAGAAAGGCCGGCCAGCTGCCCGGTATGAGGGGGCCCAGGTCCAGGAAGAGGGTGCCCAGCCACGGCTTTCTTTCTAGCTCTGACACAGAATAGCCCTGTGCCTGTGGGGAAGCTGAGGCGAGCAGGGAAATGCAGTGCAATAAGCATATAATTAGGCATCCTGACCTGAATTTCCACGCTTGGCCCTGCCACTGGCAAGTTTGATTTTGAACACAGCATTTCATTTCTGGAGGCCTGCCCTGTGGCCGCGTGGGTAGGCAGGAGAGCAACGGGGGCAGGGGGGATCTGGACGGCAAGGCCTGCAGGGAGGACCGCTCACTGGCAAGAGAACTGACGTGGTGCAGCAGCCGGGACACACAGGTGTCGGGAAAAGCGGGTTTGCATCCCAGCTCCACCACTTACTCCTCCGTGACCTTGGTCCAATTCACATCTCTGAGTCTCAGCTTCCTCATCTTCAAGACTCGGAGTGATAATTATGCACACGTTACAGATGTTGTTGTGACGATTGAAGAAGAAGATGAGCAGATGGTGCCTAGCACACGGCACTCACCAAAGGGAGGTGGTTATAATGAACTCTTCCATTCCTGGTCTCCACCCAACAGCTCTGGTCCCTGGCAGAAAGGCTGGGGAGCGAGACCTCCTCGTGGGACTTCTCTTATTCTAAAGCCCTGGTTCACAGACCTGGCTGCACATTGGAACCCCTGAGCAAGTTCCAAAATAATACTGATGCCTGGGTCCTGCTGCCACGGATCCTGACTCAACCAGTCTGGCATGCAGCCCCGGGGATCAGGATTTTTAAAAGCTTTCCAGTGGATCATAATGGGCAGCAATATTTGCACCCGAACACAGACGAAGATGCCTGCTCTTGGAACAGGTGGGATAAACACCCGTGCTCTAAGCCTTCGGCCATCCCTACGTCCTGACATTTTAGAGTCTCTGCATCTTCTCATACTGCACTGCATGCGAATAGGCTCATTACGCGGTGACGGTCCTGGGCTATTCTCTAGCAGAATCTTTATGGAGTCAGTAGTGGGTTAAACATGCTACTGAGGGAACGAGAGGGAGAAATGCCACCTGCACTCTGTGCCCTAGTCCAGAGACTACAGACCTCACTGGGCCAGAGGAAACCCATGGAAGGCCAGGCTCTGAGTGTTTGCTTGTTGTGTGTTTGGGTGTTAGCCAGCTCAGCTTGCCGAGATTTGGGGCCTGATCTCCAGAAGAGACGCTTCCACAACATCGCTCAGGGCAGGACCCCTTCCTGATGCCTCCCGGGCCAGTGGGAAAACCATGCACTCAGTTATACCTCTTACTGTGTGACCTTCAGGACGTTTTTAATGCTTCTGAGCTTTAGTCTCTCCAACAGTAAAATAGGAATTTTAACGCCAGCCTTGTGGATGTCTTTGATACTATAAATTACCTGCATAAAGTATCTAGGACAGAACCTGCCACACGATTATTTAGTATCTTCAAGGACTCACTGTCTCCCTTCCTACCACAACCCAAATCCACGCTTTTCCCTTAGATAATCCAGTTGAGCACTGTCCAATAGATATAAAATGTGAGCCACAACAGCAAGGCTGAATTTTCTAGTAGCCACATGAAAGAAAGAAAGAAAGAAAGAAAGAAAGAAAGAAAGAAAGAAAGAAAGAAAGAGAGAGAGAGAGAGAGAGAGAGAAAGAAAGAAAGAAAGAAAGAAAGAAAGAAAGAAAGAAAGAAAGAAAAAAAGAGAGAAAGAAAGAAAGGAGAGAGAAAGGAAGGAAGGAGAGAGAGAGAAAGAAAAAGAAAGAAAAAAGGAAAAAGAAAAACGAGACTTAAGGCTAATTATATTTTATGGAACCAAAAATATTTAAAATATCATCATTTCAACACACCTTTGAGGTAAAAAAAAAGTTGAGATTTTTATTCTTTGTTTCCTGCTACATCTCCAAGCTTGTGTGTGCGCCTCACTCCCAGCACACCGCCACTGGGACCCGCGGCATTTCGAGGGCTCAGTGGCCACCAGCGGCCAGTGGAGGCTGCGTGGGGCAGCATGGCGCGAGACCCTGACCGCCACAGCAGCATCAGTATCAAAACCACCAAGGTCAAGCGTACAGCAACACCCACGAGCTTGTTAAAAGGCAGAATCGCAGGCTCCAACCCAGACCTGTTCATCAGATTGTGCATTTTAACAATATCCCAGGTGATTCTAACACACGTGTAAGTGTGAGCAGGCCCGCTGTAGCCCAAAACGCTATGATCTCCTAACGTTTTCTAGACGGGCAGATCACACATCATCAGACATCTCCCAAGACCCAGCTTTTAATTTTGAATCCCTTTTTGGACCTTCTCAAAATTCTGCATACCTATGTTGAACTTAACAGCTGACATTTATATAGAACGTTACTGCTCACAAAGCATTTTAATGCATTTTCTCCTTCTGGGCTCACCACAACCTACGGAGTAGCTTCTATTATTTCCATTTTTACGATTAGAAAGCTGGAGCTCAGTGAGGCCAAGAAAACTGCATGAAGGCACAAAGTCAGTAAGAGATAGAACCGGGACTAAAGCCCAGTCCGTCAAACTCCAAGGTCCCTCCCTGTCCTCTCCCCCACACTCTTTTCCAGAAGTCAGAACGAAACTCAGGTCTCTGGTGTGCACGTTATGCCATGGGTCCTACATGCTACACTCTGCTTATTACCTGGGTTGTGGGCCAGGCACCCACAGTCTGTCCCCCTGTTAGAACGGGTGGCTTATGAGAACACAGACAACCCAGCATCTTGAATTCTCAATGTCTATTTATACTTATTCCTTCAATCCTCCTGCAGTCAGTATCTGTCTGCTAGCATCACAGTTTACAATATTTCTGACTGGTTCAGGACAAATGATTGCAGGCCATAATGTCTTTTCCCTTTTAAAAATAGAATACCAAAGCTACAGAAGAAAGAGCATACAGCTGAGCAAGTGCTTTCCCCTCCCTGCTCTCTGGGAGAGAAAAGTCCATCCTGGGCACCTGGGTGGCTCAGTCATTAAGCGTCTGCCTTCGGCTCAGGTCATGATCCCAGGGTCCTGGGATCGAGCCCCGCATCGGGCTCCCTGCTCAACGGGAAGCCTGCTTCTCCCTCTTCCTCTGCTGTTCCCCCCCACCCCACCCCCGCTTGTGCTCTCTCACTCTCTCTGTCAAATAAATAAATAAATAAAATCTTTAAAAAAAAAAAAAAAGAAAAGAAAGAAAGAAAAGTCCATCCTGTTGTTACCCTCACTTCCTAGTGGCTTAGAAGTCAGGACAATGGCTTAACCCAAGCCACCCTAGCGAAAAGAATGAGCTTGAGTCTCCAGTGCTCACGTCAACCCCCAAGACCACCAATGAGCAAGTTGCTGGTGTTGGTCTTACCTGGGCCCTGGATTGATTGGCCCGCTGGTGTGGGGTACGGACAGGATGCTGGTGTGCGGTGTGGAGGACAAGGAAGTCCAGCTGTCAGCTCCGGAGAAAACTTGCAGGTTATTGCTGGAGCTTTCTATCAAATTCACTTTGGGGAAATAACAACAGTTCAGTTGATGGAGCACGTAGAACATACAAAGACGGTGGCCAATGATACCATTTTACGGCAACATGTACCCACGGTTTGTTAGTACTTTCTGAAGGAAACAGAAAAGACGGAGGCTCTCAAATATACTGAATGTCAACCATATGCCACATGCCGTTCATATTTTGATCTTCACAACAACGACCTGTCCTCTCCACTTTATAGATGAGGCTCGGAGAGGTGGGACGATCTGCCCTTTATGATGCAGATCTGTCTGACTCACAGTACCACACTCACTCCCCTGTAAGAACGGACTGTGTCAGCACTCCCTGAACACAACCCCAAGGGCCCGCCAGTGCCCCCGATGAGATTTCTGAGGAGCGGCACCTTATTCTTCTCAGCAACCCCAAGTAAATGGAAACATCTCAAGAATAGTGTCTTCTGGGGCACCTGAGTGGCTCAGTCGTCAAGCGTCTGCCTTCAGCTCAGGTCATGATCCCAGGGTCCTGGGATCGAGCCCCGCGTCAGGCTCCCTGCTCCGCAGGAAGCCTGCTTCTCCCTCTCCCACTCCCTCTGCTTGTGTTCCCTCTTTCGCTGTGTCTTTCTCTGTCAAATAAATAAATAAAATCTTTAAAAAAAAAAAAAGAATAGTGTCTTCTATGTCTTTGAATCTCCATTTGCATAAATAGTGTATAATAAGAGAGAGGAAGGAGGGAGAAAGAGGAGAGCGAGGAAGAAGATTCCGGCATATACGCCTGGCTGGCCTCTGCAACTTCTTCAGCCTCAGCTCTGGTCTTCCACCTCTCCCGCTACCCTCTGTTCCAAATCCGTCCCCCAGACACCCCAGGTCCTCTCCCCGTTATGCCTTTGCTCACACCACTCTTCCCTGGAGTGCCCTTCGCCTCTCCTGGGTCCCTTGCCATCCACCCTCACTCCCGCCCACTCCCACCTCTGTCCCCTTCTCTTCATCCTGCAAATCTCAACATAAGCATCAACCCCCCTGGGCAGCTCAGGCTGCTCTTTTTCCTTCATTCCCACAGCACCTTGGCTTGTGTGTTTCATGGAATGTTTCTCGAACTTTAATGTGCACGAGAATCACCTAGGGATCTTGTTAAAATGTGGACTCTTTCAGAAGGAGAACCCAAGAGTCTACATTTCTAACAAGTTCCCAGGTGATGCCACAGGTCCGAGGACCCACAGGAGAGCTCTGGCTACACTGTGTTATGATTTGTTATTTATGTATTCGTGTAGCCCTGAGCTTCTTCAGGGGAGAAACTGTACCTTCCTCACCCTCCTATCCCCACCATCTAGAAGAGGACCTGGCACCTAGCAGGGGCTCAGAAGCTGTGTTTTACGTGCTGACCACACGAAGGAACCAGGACGCAGTGGGAATGTTGCCCACTTTCTGGTATCATTAAGCTCCATTTTATTCCTTCCTGGCAGCAGCTTCCAAGGTTGCTGGGGGCGGCATGTGAAGGGACATAGACAGGCAGCTGGTGACCCTCTGCAGACAGAGCTTAGGGTGTCCCGATGGAGCCATGGAATACGAGTGGTAGAAAAGAGCCACGGGAAGGCAGTGAGCTGAGGATCCCAGAGCCCCCAAAACTTGGCTCTTAGAGATGCAGCTTGAAAAGCTGAGTCCACCGGCGCCCTGGGAGGAGGCCCTGCACGCCCAATAGAAACCAGGAGACTGCCTTGTGAAATAATTATAAGACACGAATAATGTCATAATTACATAATCAACTATTCGTATATAAAACAAAACCTTAAAATAATAATATATAATACTATTACATGTATTAGATGAAAGGGATGCCATCTTCAGACACTTCTTTTTACTACTAGCTATTGACCATTTCTCCACATCGCCACCCCCACGACCCCCCACCCACACCCCCAAGGGCTTAATTAGCAAAACCACACACCTGAGGGAGAATGGTTTCTATGCATGTAGGCAGAAGGGTAGGGAGCCTGCCGGTGCCCTCGGAGGCCAGGATAGCGCTCACAGCCATGGTGGGAGTGGGGAGCAGACAGAGGTAAGGGGGTAGCATACTGGTAATTGGCGTTTCCTGCTGCGCACACTCCATCCGGATTGGAAAAGATCCAGCCTCCCACTGGAAGAGACAAGAGGAAGACACAGGGACCAACCCTGAGCTTCCACACCAGACGTCAGGTCCCCAGCCACTTGGCATACCACGTCTCTGTGTGAGCGACTCTGAACGTCTGCCCCGGAGAGACGGAGGCCAGCCCCGCTGCCGCTCCCCTTCTATGTGAACAGCTTTCCTGGCTGCTTAGCACAAGGATGGCAGTTCCTATCAAAGTTTGGAAAGCCTCTTGAGGAATGCTGGAACGGAGCCATATAATGAAAGACCCTTTAATGAGTAAGTTACAGAAGTGCAAAGGTTAAGTTGCTTCTGACTTACTTGAGTTAAATTAAAAGTCAGTCTGAGAAGGGGATGTTGGATGTATGTGTCCTCTCCAGCTACTCGGGAATGTTTAGTGTGCCTACACGCGAGTGAAGGTCTCTTTCTGCCCCATGGGAAGGTGTCTGCTTTCTCACTCCCAGCAAGAGGGGCCATGGTGGCTCCCCTCACCACCCCACAGAGGATTCTGGAAGCAAAAAGTGGGGAGCTGGCTGGCACACCCTGACGCAAGAATCACGCAGAACATTCTGGAAGGCTATAAAACATTTCACAGAGATTGGTTTTTGAATGAAAAAGACAGACAAGAAACAGAAAGAAAGAAAAGGCATCCAAATTGGAAAGAAAGGAAGAAAGGGAGAGAAAGAAAGAGAAGGAAGAAAGAAAGAAAGAAAGAGAAAGAAAGAAAGAAAGAAAGAAAGAAAGAAAGAAAGAAAGAAAAAGAAAGAAAGAAAGAAAGAAAGAAAGAAAGAAAGAAAGAAAGAAA
>NC_058408.1:57737690-57883294 GCF_002201575.2 Neomonachus schauinslandi
GGGAAGCCTGCTTCTCCCTCTCCCACTCCCCCTGCTTGTGTTCCTGCTCTCGCTATCTCTCTCTCTGTCAAATAAATAAATAAAATCTTTTAAAAAATAAAACTAATAAAAATAAATAAAAATAAAAAGTGCTTTCCTGTAAGCTGCTCCCTTTCCGCTCCGCCCCGGAACATGCACAAAGGCTTAGGAGCAGCAGCGAGGAGGGAACCCCAGAGCCTGACTGCGGCAGAGCGCCTGAACCGACCACTAGGATTCTCAGTGACGCTTCTCCGACTCCGGGGTTAACCTTCCGCCCCGACCTCACTGGCCCGGGTTTCTGCTGCAGCTTCAGGGGACCTCCTCCCTCACGGGGCCTCCCCTGCCATCCAGACACAGGGAGCCCGGCGCCCTGTTAGGGACACCCAGCACCTGCAGAGTCCCCAGCGGCCTATCACTCACCTCACCTGGGGCTGTCCAGTCAGCCACCAGACTCCTCCCCACGGGCAAGGCCACAGCCTGCCTGAAGCATTGTGGTGGGAACCTACTCGAAAATGAGCAAACACTAAGAACAGGGGCAACCCAGGCCAGACCGCCAAGAGGGGAGAGTGGAGAGGTAGGAGATACTCCCAGAATGCACTTGGGACAGTCCTTAGCCTCTGGGACAGGAACACGCCAGCCTGAGAAGTCCATCACTCCCGTTCCTATCTCCCGCCTGAGATTCCGTCCAGCCCCTCAGGAGCACCAGTTCTCTCTGGGAATTCTGGAAAGGGCATACACTTGTCTCGAGTGGAAGAAATAACCTGTTGAGTCTTGAGAGAAGCTCTGGAACAGGCCATGAGCACTCGTGACAGGTAGCGTCTGAGTGTGGTGGGCCATGGGTCCCAGTGCCCCCCAGGCGCATCCCACCCAGTGTTCACCCAACTCACGGTGAGAGTAGGCCACGTGCTGGCTCTCAGAGACGGCTTCCGGAACGTCTTTGAGGTGATTCCTGAAAGAGAGCGAAAGGGCGCCCTGGCTGTCCAGCAGAAAATCTACCCCAAATTCTCTTTGGAAAGCAATACATTTCTTGGAATAAGAAAATCAAACACCTTTTGTCTCAGATCTTTCCCCCCTTCTTCATCCAGGGTACTTTATCTAATGTGCAATTCCTCTTTGAATTGCAACCTAATGTTACTCTAATTTGCCGTATTTACAGCTATCCCTACTTAGTATGATCTCAGTGGTTTGTGGTCATTGGTCCTGCCTGACGAAATTCAAGCAATAACAGCAGCTGGGATTTGCGTAGGACTTCAGGGCATGAGCACATCTGTGATATGCTAGATCCCCCAATAATCCTGCAAGGAAAATATTGCTATGCCCACTTTGCAGATGTTAAAAAGTGGGTTTCAGAGAGGCAACGTGACTTATGTAAGATCCAACAGCCAGGAAACGGCAAAGTCAGGACTCCAAACTCCAAGTCAGGACCACCTACTAAAAGTCCTGTTCATCTCACACATGAGATTTTCCTCAGGCTCTTAGTTATCTGAAATTAAATTAAATCAAATATTAACAGGACAGACAAAGTCTGTCAATTAAAGTCAATTAAGTACCAATGTTCTTTTTTTTCCAAGAATGGAAAAGAAAAACACGAAGATGTAGAATCACTAGCCTCAAGTGGTAGCATTACCATTCACCATCCCAGAAGTCTCTAAACTGATAAGAACGGATACTACACTTGATCTTAGCCAAAAGGCCAAGAAGCGATCCCCAGAAGTCTCTGAATGGTCTTCCCTTGGACCTGAAAGATATGAAGCTCTCATCTTTATGAACTACTCATCTGAATCACTCCCTTTCCTGGACTACATGTAGTTTAAAAAAACATTATTGAAACCATACTACTCAGAATTGAGGAGGAAGGGCAGAGTGAATTATTAAAAATCTAAATCACTTCATTATTTCTTTTGCATGTGCCTGTGTTACTTTCAAGAACCAGTAGTAAAACAGAGCTGAGCAAACATTGCCAGTTAGAGGTTCTCCTGGAGCTCTGTTCCGAGGGACAGATGATTAGGAGTTCATTGAATTTTGTTGATTTTGTTGAATATGGAATTGAATGTTACCAACCTATTTCTATCAAAGCTAATGCAAGCTCCTTTCAAGATGAGCATAAATTTCACATTTGCAGAAGTCAACTCATAAGATTTTACTGAAATTTCTCTACTCACCGTTCCTTGGCATCCAAGAAGGCTTTGGCAAAAGGGTTGTACTTGATTTTGAGAGCTGTTATCTTACGTTTGCAAAGACAAGAAGCGTTAGTGAAAGTGGAACATGTATGAACGGATAGAGCCCTTTATCTTCGCCTGTGAATTTCTGTAAAGTCAGAATAACCCCCCTCGCTTGTTCTCCCTTTCCATGTTTCTTTGCTCAATTCTGCACGAAATTACCAGTGCGCTGTCTCTGACAAAGAACGTTGTGTTGTGGCCCGTGGTGAAAATGGGAAATGCAATGTGATGTGAGCAAAGAAAGGGCAAAGCATTAGAAATGTGCAAAGCCCGAAGTAGCTAAACCCGGCATCCCTTCTTTTATTTATTCATCCGGTTTTTTTTTTTAAACATATTGAACATCTCCCTCACATCAGTTACTCTTCTAGTCCCCGGGAACACGGTCGGAGTGATGCAGGTGTGAATCCACGTCTCCCAGACAGCACGGTCCAGCATCACTCCCTGAGTTTAAATGATCACTTACTCGGTGATTCAGATCACAGAAACACAGTTTATCACTCCCACCCGCTGCCACTCCATCCCACGGCCTTCGCCGGCTTCATTCTTCAGAGCCACCGACATCATACACACATACATGATGTATATTTGCTCATGGCCTCTCCCCGCGGGATGTACAGATGTGAGGGCAGCACATATCTGTGATGCCCACCGCGGCGTTCCCAGCAGGCAGTCACAGCTGACAAATCTTTGCTAGATAAGAAAGCATTGAAAAGAATGTTTATTTCAGCAAGGGCCTGGTAGAAGGAAGAAGAGTTAAATGAAAGCACCACTCTTTCTGACCCGGGGAACGGGGGAGAAGTCAGAAGAGGGAGGAGAACCACAGGGTCTGATGTCCAGGTCTTTCTCCTGCTCTAAACCTGAAGGGGTCAAGGTGCATAGTGAGACCAGCATCTACCCACGGGCCCGCTCCCCTCTCAGGGTGCACCAACATTGACTCGGCAGGAAAGTGCTGACGGCAGAGGGAGGCTCTGAGGTTGGACTTCCCTGGGCTTGATTCCCATGGGGCATAATCAAGGCTGAAATATGGCATCAGGCGGCTAAGACAGAGTCCCAACACCCCCCAACATACACAAACACACACTCTCGAGAGTTGCTAAAGCCAGACCCTCCCCTCGAAGACCCAGACTCCATCCGAGGAAGAGAAGCAGGAGAGGGCTGGCCATCTTGAACACAGCATGTTTTAGCCAACAAAGACAGTACCTGTTGAAATGATCAAATATTTAACCTCTGTTCCCACCGGCCTGTCAGAGGGGCTCAGCCAAGAGACCAGACTACTTGTAGAAAAGAAGTTACATATTTCTCTGCACATCTGTGATGCGAGTTCAGCCGACAGCTCAATGTTACCTGTAGGCACTAAGGTAGTATTTCCAAGCCCGGATGCTCATCAGAATCCTTTACGGAGACTTTAGAAACTACAGATTCTGGGTACCATCCCTGGAGATTCGGACTCAGTTGGCTGGGAGGGAGCCCAAATTCTTTAAGAGCTTCCAAATAAAGAAATGCAGATGAAAGCAGCAATAAGATACCTTTTGGGGTTTGTTTGGGGTTTTTTTGTTTGTTTGTTTGTTTTTGGTTTTAGGGTTTTTTGTTTGTTTTTTTAACCTATCAGGTTATCAACGCTGCAAAAGGCTGCTAATCCCCACTGTCAGGAATGGTGTGGGGACTGAGATGAGTATGCTCTCTGAGGGAGGCAATTTGGTGATATTTCAGGATTCTAAACCCACGCCCTCCTTGATAGAGCAATGCCATTGCTGGGTGTTCATCCATGCAAGCAAACAATAGTGGATGTGGATGTTCTGGGACATTCTTTGCTGCATTATTTATGATAGCAAATAAAACGACTATAAACAACCTAATGTCCATCGGTGGGGAGCTGATTGCCTGAAATACAGTATATCCTCTGCAGGCACTTCAGAAAAAGAGATAAACCTGAAAAAAAAGAAATTTGCAGACTAATATGTACGACATGAGCCAACTTATGTGAGGAAGCCCATATTCTCATATATATTTATATATACACAAAATATGGGTGGGGGAAAAACACACTTGAAGCTATTATTTGTACTGTCCTTGGGGAGTGGGATTCAAAAGGCAGGACAGAAAGAGCTCATTTGTACCTTTTGTTCTTCATTTTCACTGAACATACTTCTGTACTATTTATTTATTATGTGGGGGTTTCTTTAATGAACATGTATTACTTTAAAAAAAAATTTTTTTTTTAAGTTTAGTCAGAAAGAATCCAACCCTCCCCTGGCACTTCTGATGACGAGCAGACCTGGGAAGCTCTTGAGTGTGCAGATGGACCCGAACATCGTGCCCTCAGCTAATCCACAGAGGCCGGACTCTGGCTCCTCGGCTCTAAGGGCCGTGGCTTCCTTCAGGCAGGAAAGACCTAAGCGTGCTCAGAAGATCTAGCAAACAGGACGGATAGCATAACACAACCCAGAGGACTGCAGGCGCGGCTCAAGTCTCACAGACTTGCTCCTGGAGCGGAAGCTCACCCAGCTCTGTGCGGGCCAAGGGCCAACGGCGCCCTGAAAACAAAGACCCCTGGGCTTCTGTTGGCTTCCATGCAATGCACAACCTCGCCTTCTTGGCACCCAGAGATGAAGCTCTGGCAGGCCATTGGCAAACAGGCAAGAGAGAGTGGAAAGGGCTACTCCACTGTTTAACTTCATCTCTGCTGAGATCACTGAGATCCTGGAAACCCAGCTTTCATCCACACGTGGTCCCCATCCTCCCACACCCTTCCGGGGGCATTTCTGCACACGCGCCCATGCACACTTACCTCCTCGTTCTGATAGGCCGTCACAGCTATGAACTGGGTTTCAGGGAAGGAGCAGTTCATCACCATTCGATGGGCACCTCCAACACGCACTATGTGAACCTGGGGCTCATATTTATGCAGAGAATTCAACATTATCTGTGGAAGCGGGAGAAGGAGAGAAAGAGAAGCCTTGCAGAGCGTGCGGCTTGATGGCCCGCCTGGCCAGGGCCACCACACCATTCCCCTCGCCTCAGAACTGAAGAGGGGGGCAGTTTTCCGGAAGTTTCCAGGGAGCCTAACATCAGCGCTTATGCCGGACTTGCCAGAAAGTTGTTCCTAAAGAGTGTCAGTTCTCTGCGCAAATCCTTCGTCCTTTTTTTTCCTTTCTCTCCCTATTTTCAGAACAACGATGCAGATTTTGATCCATTAAGATATATTATTGTTCTTCATAAGAGGAAACCTGAGATCTCAAAACACTGGCATGGCTGCATTTCGCAAGCGACTACCCGAAGGGTGATGACATCGGACACCTGCCGGTCACACTGAGTCCACTCTCTGTGACTCACACGGAGGTTTACTGCAAGTCTTATGCTGTGAAACGGGGGAGGCAAGAACCGTTTACTTTTCAATTTCCTGTTTTAATAAACACCTGGAACCTTCTGAACACTGCCAGGACTTGGGTGTCTCACCTCCTCCTGCTAAAGCCTGAGCTCCCGGGTCCCCGCAGGCTAAGCATAGGGGTCAGAGGAGGCACGAAGACCCAGGGCTGAGAGGCTCACAACACGAAACAGCGGGGTCGGCAAACCTCTCCCCCAGGCACAGCGCTGCCCCCGAAACCGTCCACATTTTCTAACATAAATCACAACCCTACCCGATACCCTAGTATTCACAACCCTCCCAGAGAAAACAAAAGAGGAAAAAGCCCCGAATTCTTGTTCCCTCTAATTGGAGACCTTAAATAAAACCTTCCTTATTTAAGGTTTGTTTGTTTTTCTGAAAACCCAAAGCCGCTTCACTATTCTATTGACAATTATCATAATGTCCCAGCGGAGACAGCAATTATTTCATTTAGGAGCAGCTTTTTATTAAGGCATTTGTCTATTGCCAACATGCCACTTACACCAAAAAAAGAGGAGAGAGAAAAACAGAACCCTGGTACCCACAAACATCTCCTCCCCAGGGCTGGGTAAAAAGCACCACACACAAGACAAAACTATGAAAGGACTCTTGATGATTAAGTAAACGGCAGCACTCTCTCACTCTCTTAACATCAGGAAGTCCATTAAAAACCGAAAGCACCAATTAAGAGCTGTTTATTCCTGTTCACATTTGGAGTCCAGGGAATAATTGGCTTCCGTGGGAGAAGAGGCCGGTGAGGACCCCTCTAATTGCCTAAATGCACCCTTGATATTTCTTGATTGGTGTTGCGGGGCGGCCGGGTGGCCGGGCGACCCGATCGTACCTGCCCACCTCCGTTGAGCTTGTTCGTCAGCTTGACTTTGCTGAAGGAGATGGGAGCTTTCATCCAGTGGGCCCCGAAGTTGGGGGAGTCCGGGTGGATGTAGACACAGCTGTGGCCGGAGACCTCTGGCTTGCCTGCGGGCACCCACTCCCCATTGATGTACTTCCAGCGGTGACTGTCCGTGGGGACAAAGTCCAGCAGGAGGGAGTACATGGCATTGGGGTCCAGCCCCGTGACACTAATCTTGAGGACGGGGAACATCCGTCTAAAAGAAAAGGCAGAAACTGAGGCACAGGACGGACGTTAGCGTGTGCGGGACACCTTGCGCTTTGTCCAGCCGTCTCTCTGCTGTCAGGAGACCTGCCGTGGAGCACCTCGGGGTGCAGAGAATGCCCCAGGGCAGCATCCCCAGTCCCAACAGAGCCTCTTTTTACAAATGCATGTTATATTGGGGTTTTTACTTCAAACCATTGTGCTCCATTTTAAAGTCTGAAAACCACTGATGTAGTCATTTGACAGAGGAACCTAAAGCCCAAAGTGCTTCAATCAGATGCCACATTCTCAAAAAGAGCTTTCTTCAAAGACTTCCCCCTGGGGTGCCTCAGTTTTCACACGAATGCCACAAACCAGTCCTTCCCCCTCTCAGAGAGAACACCAGCTCGGAATGACAGTTATGGCATGAACAGTGAAAACGTGGTTTCAGGGTAAAGGAAGTGAGGGAATGCTTGGCTCTACAGAGTTAGACCAGTTCCTTCCCTGTGTGACTTCTCAGAGCCTTTAATATGCTAAGGTGCCTATAAACCCCTGCGAAGATAGGGTCTGTGCACACACTGAACTTACATGACTGTGGAACCGTCCCTAAACTGAGCATTTTGTGGGAATTTGTGCTCAAGACGCACCGACCTGGATTCCTCGGTCCTGCTGCCATCCTTGAGAACAGTACCAGCAAGTTTGCTCTCACATATTTGCAGAGGCCCCTCACCTGGCTTCTCATTCCCGCTGGTTTGTTTTTCCTTCACCAAATGTACTAAGTTGCTCCAGGTTATCCTTAAAAGACCTGGTTTCTAGACATGCCCCCCACCACCACCTGATTGCCCCAGACACTGTCTTATTTGTCAGTACCTCTTTTAAAATCTGAATCCCCAAAATGAGAAGCTAACAATCCAGAGTCTAGACACTTGCTGCTCAAATCGGTCCCTGAACCAGCAGCATCGGGATCAGGTGGAAGGTCATTCGAAATGCAGAACCTCAGACCTCACTCTAGACCTACTTACTCAGAAGCTGTGCTTTTCCAAAATCCCCAGGTGAGTCACAGGAACATTAAAGCTTAAGATGTGCTGGTATAGAGCATCTTTAGCTTTTGAGAAAATAACTCAGGAGATGTGCGAGGAAGTGAGGGCAGGGGGAGTCAGAGGACTGTGCTCTACGAGGCTGGGAGGAGAACGGGGCAGGTGGCCGGAGCGGGAAGCTGGGATGGACTGGACCGGCTGCTACTGAGAGCAGAGGTCTGCGGATGCCAGGAATAGGGTGTTGAAAGCAGGGAGGGGCGCACACGAGGATCTGGAAGGTCACCAAGGACATCCTACTATGGCCAGAGGTGGCCAGCGTTGAGAGGAGGTAGAATGGAATTGATACGTATGGAAAATGAAGGAACTGACAGACAGATGACAAGGGACGGACCTAGAGACGGACTCCAGCCACGCAGGCTCCCGGTCTCCTGAGCTGAAATTATGTGGGCTTCCTGAGCAATCTGGACATAGATGGGAATCGTTTTCCCTTGGCGCATCCCACCTCACTGATATTTCCTTTCCTGGCTCCTCTTCCAACTTAGTCCTCCCGCTGCATGGAGGGCTTCTGTTTTTACCTGCACCCCGCAGTCCCCTTTTCTAAACGCCCTGCCTTCGAGACCACTTCCCATCTCTTTGCGCAGAATACACAGCCTGGTCCGTGTCTCTGGTCCGGCACTTGGCAAGGATTCGACAGTCCCTCTGAGAGGCCAGATAGAAGGGTGATTTTGAGTGAAGGTTCTGGCTCCATCTCCTGCCCTTCCTGAAGCTGCCCTCCAAGCTTCCATCTCATGGTCTTGCTTACCCAGCCTCATTGAGTTGTGGCAAGAACTCCATGAGCTACTTCATCAAAGTGCTTATTCTAATGCCTGCCACCTAACAAGGGCTTTGCAAGTGTTGGCTATCCTGTCATCACAACCAAGCCCTTCAGCTGGCCCCGCTCTCCTTCTGTTCCAAAATCCGACCGCGGGGCAGTGACTTCGGAAGCTGAAAACACGAAGGACATCAGCTTCACCTCTCTCCCGCCTGGCTGACAGGTACCACTTGCCTCCACTTTTCTCTCTGGAGAGAAGTCTAGGCAGAAAGGGAAGTGACTGCTAATGGCTTTGGGTTTCTTTTTAAGGGTGATGCAAATGTTCTGGAATTAGATAGTGGTGATGGTTGCACAACTTTGTGACCATTCTAAAATCTACTGAACTGTATACTTACGAAGGGTGAATTTGATGGCATATGAATTATTTTTAAAAAACAGAGCAAATCAATAACTTATACCATCTCAGCTTTTATTCTCCAGCTGTCTCACAGTCATTTGCAAGGAGACCCTGGCCTTGGGGCGCCTGGGTGGCTCAGTCGGTTAAGTGTCTGCCTTCAGCTTGGGCCAGGATCCCAGGGTCCTGGGATCGAGTCCCGCATCGGGCTCCCTGCTCAGCAGCGAGTCTGTTTCTCCCTCTGCCCCTCTCCCCACCCAGCTCGTTCTTTCTCTCGCTCTCTCTCAAAAATAAATAAATAAAATCTTAAAAAAAAAAAAAAAAAGGAGACCCTGGCCTTGGGATTATGCGTGGGAAATGCTGAAGGCTCCCTCCCTCCCTCGGCTCCCAGCAGAGCTATCTCTCCCCTCCCTCAGTCTTGGTGGGCTCAAGGAGAGAAAATCTAAATACGAGGTTAGGACAAGTATATGAATTAAATGAAACTCCTAGGGGAAAACCTGCATCAGATGATGCATCTCGAGTCCAGGTCCTGCCTGAGCGCTGAGTGACTCACCTCGTCACTCCTGTCCCTTAATGACATGATGATAACTTTCATGTAAAGGAAAATGATGGTCCTTCCCTCGGGAGCTACCTGTGGCATCGAAATTTGTCCACTTGCATATTCTTTTGCTTTTTCTTCAACAGAAGGATTCCATCTATTCTTTTCTCTTCATATCAGAGGAAACTATTCCCTTCCACAACATATTTTAACATTTTCAATTATTTTAATAATATTGGCCAAGTATAGAAAGCAGAAGCCCCCTGAAAGGCACAAATGCCATTTGCCAAGAATCACCTAAGTGGACATCAGAAATGATCCCAGGGGCCACACTGGGTCACTGTCAAGAGCCTGGCTTGTTTCTGTGAGGTATATAGATTATCTGATATCCGGTCCATTGCTTTTTCTGAAATGCTAAAGATGTCTGGTTTGGTTTTGTTTTAAGAACACACAGGAATGAGGGGCGCCTGGGTGCCTCAGTCGGTTGAGTGGCTGCCTTTGGCTCAGGTCATGATCTCAGGCTCCTGGGATCGAGCCCCGCATCGGGCTCCCTGCTCCGCGGGAAGCCTGCTTCTCCCTCTCCCACTCCCCCTGCTTGTGTTCCCTCTCTTGCTGTGTCTCTCTCTGTCAAATAAATAAATAAAATCTTTAAAAAAAAATTGAAGTATAGCTGACACACAATGTTACATTAGTTTCAGGTGTAGAACATGGTGTCTCTCCTTTTTGATTTTTCTAGAAAATAAATATGGGTCACAAAGAAGGGAAAAGTCCCCTCAATGTTTTCCCAAATCTTAATACCTAATTAGAGGTTTATTCACTCATTGAAAGAATGATTTTTGAGCGCCTGCTCTATGGCAGGAACTGTCCGAGGTGAGGGTTCACTGGTAAAAAAAAAAAAAATACGGACCCAGTGTCTTGTTCATGAAGCTTACCTTGAAACACCAGAAGTCAGGCAACAAAAAATGTAAACAGGCTTCTTTTTTTAAATATAGGAGATAATTTTCAACTGCAAGAGTGCTATGAAGGAACAAAAGTAGGTGATGTCACATAGGGAAATTAAGAGTGAGAAACTACTCTAGATGGATATTAGTAGGTCCAGGGGGACAGTAAGCTAAGACCCAAATAAGGAGAGGAAATGAGTCCTATAGACACCAGAAATGACTTCTATAAATGCAACTACACACAAAAGGAATAGCAAGTAAATGGCCCTGGGGTCCTATAAGCCTGGACCATTGAGGACTACTGAGGAAAGAGAAAACCAGTGTGACTAAGGCAAAATGAGGAGGGGGGATCTAATTTTCATTTCTGCTCTCCCTCCTAACTGTATCACGCTAGGTCTCACAAAGAACATAGCATGACTTTTAATTCCAGAATAAGGGACTGTGTAATGGCTTTTCTCCTTTCCTGCTATGTTCAGGAGCTATACCTGATGTTCTAAAGAACCCATGACCACATGAAAAGGTTCTCAACATCATCAGCCAGCAGAGAAATGCAAATCAAAAGTGCAGGGAGGGATCATCTCCCCATTCACTAGGATGACTGTGATTAAAAAGTGGACAATGACAAGTGTTGAGGAGGTAGAGAAACTGGAACCCTTGTACATTGCTGGTGGGGATGTAAAATGGTGGAACCACTTTGGAAAACAGTCTGGTCATTCCTCCACCAGTTAAAGACCCTGCTGCCATATGACCCAGCAATTCCGTCCCTAGACGTATATGCAAGAGACATGAAAACACACATTTACACAAAAACTTGTATCCGAATGTTCATAGCAGCATTATTCCTAATAGCAAAGAAAGCAGACACAGCCCACATGCCCAGCAACTAATGAATGGATGAAAAAAATAGGGCCCATGTATACAGGGGAATATGACTTGGCAAGAAAAAATGCTACAACATGGATGAACCTTGAAGACATTACGCTAAGTGAAAGAAGCCAATTACATATTGTATGATTCCATCCATACGAAATGTCCAAAGTAGGCAAATCCATACAGATTGAAAGAAGATTAGTGGTTGCCAGGGCTGAATAGGATGGGGGACTAAGGGGGTGATGGCTAGAGATGCAGGATTTCTTTTGGGGATAATGAAAACGTTCAAAAATTATTTGAGGGAATATATGTATAACTCTGTGAATATACCAAAAACCATTGAATTGTACACTTTCAGTGGGTGAATTGTATGGTATGTGAATGATCACAATAAAGCTCTTTTTTAAAAGTAAAGAAAGAAAAAGTAAAGAAGTCATAGTGCCCTGGCTTTTAGAAGGACACAGCTAAAAAGTTACAGGGCAGCTGGGTGGCTCAGTTGGTTAAGCGTCTGACTCTTGATCTCAGCTCAGGTCTTGATCTCGGGGTTGTGAGTTCAAGCCCTGCACTGGGCTCCATGCTGGGTGTGGAGTCTACTTAAAGGGGGAAAAAAAAAAAAACCTTTGTGAAAAGTTACATAATGGTTTATTGCTTTATTCTCTTTAGTCTTCATCTGCCAAGACTTATAATTATTTTTATTTTGTTAAACAGCTACACTTGTGGTAAGCATAGCATAATGTATAAACTTGCCAAATCACTATGTCGAAAATAATGCAACACCGTGTCAATATACTCAAATAAAAAAAACTTATTTTAAAAATGCTTTTATTCTTTTATCACCACACGAATGAACTAAGAGATGCTATGTATTTTTTAACCTCCGTTATCCCGAGGAGGAATAAATAAGTCAGTCACCTTGCCACAAATCTTGTAACCGGGACTGGAACTCATCCTAACTCTAGGCCAAGTTCAGCTCCTGCACCTCACCTCCGCCTCTCTTTCCACTTCACAATGAGCAGGATGCATCGTCTGGGGATACTCTATGTATTTACCTGCGGGCAGCATGCACGCCCAGGTTTTGTTGTCCAGGATGAACTGCACTTCTAACCCAGTTAACCTTTCCTCCTTTTCTTTCCAAGGTCTGGCTAACCACAGAGAAGCCCCAGAGTCTTAGAAGAGCTGAGAAACATGTAAATTGGTCCCTAATTCAGGAGTGGGGGAAAAGGAGAGAGAAAGAGAGAGAGAGGGAGAAGGAACAGGAAAGCAAACGTGGCAGGATGAACAAGCACTCCCCCAAACCATGCTGAAGAACCATAGGTGGTTTGGCTTTGCCCATGAGCTCCACGTGCCTTTGCCAGGAGGTCAGTTTCTCAGTTTCTGTTTTCCTAACCGGTGATCTCGAGAGCCAGTGCTGCTGAAGGAGGCTCTGAGGAGTGAGGTTTGCAGGAAGAAAGGGGGCAGCTTTTGTAGGTGGGGGAATAGCAGAGATGGTTAAAGATAAAATTCACTCGCACCTGTAAACACCTTCCTCTATCTCCTCACAGAACTATAATATTCATGAAATGCTCATCGGAGCTTTGGAGTGTGTGTGTGTGTGGGTGGGTGTGTGTGTGTGTGTTTGGCGCATATGCGCATGTGTATATTGAAGCTCGCGTGAACTGGTTAGAAGCAGATTACACAAACACACACGATCCTCATGAATCGTAATTGTAAACTTGGGAGAAAAATGTCTGTGGCCTACAGGGCACAGAAATTTATTTGCCTGATGCACAACCTCCATTTTCTCCCCTCCTGCACGGTCCTCACGTCAGCTCGCTGCCTTGAATCACTGGCAAATTCAACTTAGTGATTCCCAATACTTATTTCCTGACAAATGGACGCACCAGTTACATTCGAAATGCTTCCAATTTCTGAAAACCTGTTCAAGGCAAATCTAATCAGAACTGAGTCAAAATTGTTCAACTGCGTGGAAATATATGTGAAATACAGCATTGTCCCCTAAAGTGAAGATGTTCTAGTAAAGAGGTATCATAATTGTTGTTATATCTGAAAGACAACTGAGTATGGAAAACTAAAAGTTATATTTAAAAAGAGGGAAGGAAAAAAGCAGGGGAAGAAAAGGAGGGAGAGAGAGGGAGGCAGGAGAGATGGAGGGAGGAATGAAGGTCGTCAAGATCCCAGTTTCTGGGGATAATCCAGAGGAAAACCCTCTACTTCCGATCCGCGTCAAGGCAAGCCTCCTGTTTATATATACAAACGGGTCTCTGTTTGAAAATGAGACTGAATTCTTTCATCAGTCCATCCTATGTTACTTCAAAACTTTCTCTTTTTTAATTTTATTTAAAATCAGTTAATTAACATAGAGTGTAGTATTAGTTTCAGAGGTAGAGTTCTGTGATTCGTCAGTTGCATGTAACACCCAGTGCTCATCACATCACGTGCCCTCCTTAATGCCCAGCGCCCAGTTACCCCATCCCCCTACCCACCTCCCCTCCAGCAACCCTCAGTTTGTTTCCTAGAGTTAAGACTCTTATAATGGACAGGAACTATCTGATGACCCCACTAATGCTTCTAGAAATCCAGAAGGCTACCCACAGGGGCTGGCAGGTTATATGAATGAAAAGGGCTGGAGCTTGGTGTAAAATAACAGAAATCATCTTCTCCACAGAGAACAGCCACAGGGGCAAGTTCCCCGGGCTCAGGAGTTGGTGTGAAAGGCAGGGGTGAAGCATCCGGAGGAGACGGGCTGTGTCTGCAGGCAGAGGACAGGGGTACAAGGGAGATTCACAGGAACAGATGGATAAGAGAAGAGGGGACAGGAAACAAGATCTTTCTGTATCAAGAACAATAAGCTGTCGCTAACAATTTAATCTGTGAAAATAAAAGATTGAGAGTAATTCCAGGCCAAGCTCGTTCATTACCAACACATCAATTTCTTAGACGTGTGTCTTCCCTTCTCTATCCGAAGTGTAAAGGGAACTGTCTCTCTCCTGGCAAAATCTTGACCCTAAGGGGTTCAGAGACCATAAGAGAACCCAAGAGAAGATTCAGTTCACTGGAAAATGGGAAAGGGCAGCAGGACCTCCAGAGATAAGAATAACCAAGTTGATTGTAATGAGACTTTTCTACAAAGAATATTTTTCACATATTTAATATTAAAGGACATTAAACATGGGAAGGATTTTACATTTTAAATATGCAGAAAAAATATCATATAGGTGAACACAGGCAAGAGGAAGCTCTTCCTAAATTGTAAAAGTACATGCCAATATATCATATTATTAAACTAAATCTGAGATGGTTTCAGAAACTATAATTTCTTCCCCATAGGAATAGATAAACTGTATTTTTACTTGGTGACTGTGCTTATTTTACTTTCATAGATGGCCCCTTTGACAGCCAAATAGATAGCACGAGGCTAAATATTAGCACAACCACTACCCACTGAGTACAAGGAATAATAAACAGTTCCACCTATTACTGGACATCACAAAACTTTTACAACCGCATCATCGTTCATCTGTGAAAGGAAAGAAAGTAAATCCAACTAGAAATTTAGGGGTGATCCTTTGAAATTAAAAACGGATTTTCTATTTCTTTCTACCAAAAATAATGGATAAATACAGATCAAGAGTAGGAACGGAGGTCGTTACGACTGCAAATATTAAAAGTAACAAATCCTATATATGAAATAAGTAGGGGACCCATTTAGAGACAGCAAATAGAAATATCAAGCTTGTTTGGTTGGTATTCCAAGCAAGATTAATATTCCTTCTACTAGGAGTGATCACAATTTATTGAAATGCCCTTATTTCTGGCACACCTTCCCCTTACAGAGCACTTTAACGCCATGCAGCAGCGTTGGAGTTCATAATTCTCCCAGAGAGACAAGGGATGGTTCGTTTTCTATAGTGTGCATTTTATTCAAAAATAGGAAAGCAAGACATTGGGAAAGGAAGCATTTTGCACAAGGACAAAAGCCTGCCAGAAGTCCCATTGGCCTCAACTTTTCTCCCTTAGCAGAATTTCTCCTAAGGGCCACGATCGGAGTCCTGTTGAAACTAACCATACTGAAAATGTCTTCTGACTTTTGTGCTTCTTGACCTTGTGAAGCAAAGGATCTGTGAGCATCAACTGAATGTTGGGAGCCAGTCTGGCCAAGCTGGGAGCAGAGAGATTTTCTTTCCAAATATTTGCGTTTCCTCTACTAATGAAAGCTCCCACAGTTACCTCTGACAGCCACTTAGCAGGGCTGGATTTAATAGAATCCAAGAAATGCCAACAGAGATCAGCTTCTGTTCATCTCTAATTTGCTGCAGTGAGAAAAAGGAAGGTATCTTCTCTTTTCTCAGGCAGTGCATTACGGCTTCAGGATGGTATTATCACTTCCACGGCTCTCACGTCATCACAAACATACACAATATCAAATGAACACTCACCACAAACCCACACCAGGAAGCAGAGGTAGCGAGCAATTAGCAATGAGATTACATTTGCCCTTTGGCTCCCGATCTTCAGCTGGTCCAGAATTTCTGGCAAGTTTGCTATACTTAAGAGGAAACATTCAGCTTCCAAATAAAGTTGACTTTCACCTTATCTGAACTGAGTTGGAGCTCAGGTCTGCCCCAAGATAGGCAGTCAGTCAAAAAGTAATATTCTCTTCGGACTAATTTCCCTAACGCATAGGGCGGGCCCCCACTTCTGGTACCTTCCCAGAATTTCTCCGTTGAAAATGCATGCAAGGTGGCTTCGTCCTCTACTTCTCTGTTGATCTCGGGAAATTAATTAAGTTGGCTGGGGGAGAGCCGAGTGAGACTGTCCTTCTCCTAAGCATTTTAATCAGCCCCCACTGCCTCTGAGTGAAGAAGGGCAGCCTCTTCGATATTCAGGGGACTCACCACCCTTGCCGAGCCCTCCCAGCCCAAGCAGGGCCGCGGAGAAACTCACCTGCCATTCTTGGTCACGATCATTTCGTTAGTGACTTCCTTGAATCTCTGCCAGAGAGGGGCATCCTCCAGGATGATCTGAAGTTGCTTCTCCGTAGGGTCGCCTTTCTCCCTCCCTGCCTGCAGCTCACTTTCTACCACGTTGAGCAGGCGAGAAACAGTACCATCGCTGCCCTTCTGGGTGCCCAGCTCGCTCATGGCCATAGGCCCCTCTCAAACTTGGTTGAGAAGCGTCACCTATCTCGCCTGCTACCACCTCCTTCCTCCTCTCACTTGCCTGCTTCGCAAACCCAGCTGGGCAGTGCCTGGAGAGCTGGAGAGAAGATGCCCTGGCTCTTGCCTAAGCTCCTAGCATGACACCCCTTAAAGTCTCCAAATTATACCACCAACCTGTTAAGCTTTAGTGGGGAGGGGGAGGGAGGGGAGAGGTAGGAAGAAAAAGCCCTCTCTTAATTACTCATTGGATCAGGTGGGAGAGAGCCTGGCTTTCCCATTGGCTGCTGTGCATAGAATAGACGTTTAAGAAGAGTACTCCATCCAAATTATCAGGCTTTTATCTTGTTGTACCTGAAGAGGTCTAATCACTGTTTTGAGGACCATTTTCCCATTAATTAAAATTGTTCCAGGCCCAGACTGCAACAATCAGGCAAATCATGTTTGTGTATAAATCGTGGCATGTGGCACCTATAGGAAAAGAAGTCCTGGGGAGGATTGGAACTTGATGCCAAAGCAGGCTTTCCAGACACAGTCGAGAACCCAAATCCCGCAGCTATCTACTAGCCCCAGATAGAATAGCATACATGGAAAGCCAAAGGCACTGTGCCAGGAATATGACAGTTGTACCAGAGAGTGAAGGAAGATGCTCTGTGCACCACCCGCTCAAGGGTCAAGGTCCAGAGGAAAGGAAAGAGCTAAGGTCTCCTTTCTCCCCGGGCACCCCCTCCTGCTCCTCTCCATCCTGAGGGATCCTATGCACACACACACCCTGCTCATTCCAAGGGCCCTCAGCACCTCCAGCAAACAGAAGGGCTCTGAACCTTGTCCTGCCTCCCTTAGAACTCAAAGCCCCAATTTGTTTTTGTCCAGCCCTCGCCAGAGGGACAAAAAAACTCATTTAGCACCGTATTACTCTCTCTCTACAGAGGCACTCTGCCCTCAGTGACTGAAAATAAGCTGTTGACATTACGATGCAGAGCAGCTTTGATCCAGAAGGATCCAGAAGGGCTCCCTGGCTTTTCTATTAGACAGTCCATGACCTATCTGGCATTCTGGGGTGAATGCCCACATGCCCTGGTAATATACTACTAGTGGAAAATGCTTCTCTTACCCATGACACACAGTACAAATTGGGGAGGTGAGGGAAAGGACAGAGGTAGCTAGCTCTACCTTCCCAACCCGGAGTAGATCCTGGGGGTTATGAGTTTTTCTCTCAATACAACTAAAAGAGGATCAAAATGAAACGAAAAATAAAAGCAAAAATGATAAGATAAAGTCAGGGTAAAGATAATACTTAAAATGCACTCAGGGCAGAGGTGCCTGGGTGGCTCAGTGGGTTAAGCTTCCTGCTCTTGGTTTTGGCTCAGGTCGTGATCTCAGCTTCGTAGGATGGAGCCCCGTGTTGACATTGGGCTCCATGCTCAGCGGGGAGCCTGCTTGAGATTCTCTCTCTGCCCCTCCCCCCACCCCCCACCCCCACTCATGCTCTCTCTAAAAAATAAATAAATAAATCTTTAAAAAAAAAAAAAACTAAATATACTCTTACTGTATGATCCAGCCATCACTTTCCTTGGTGTTTATCCAAAGTTGTTGAAAATTTATGTCCATACAAAACCTGCACACAGAGGTTTTTAGCAGCTTTATTCATAATTGCCAAAAGCTGGAAGCCACCAAGATGTTTTTTAATAGGTAAATGGCTAAACAGTGGTACATCCAGCCAATGGAATATTATTCAACACTAAAAAGAAATGAGCTATCAAATATGAAAAGACATGGAAAAACCTTACATTCATACTATTAAGTGAAAGAAGCCCATTTGAAAAGGCTACATACTAGAGCCTGTGACATTTTAGAAAAGGCAAAACTATGGAGACGGTGAAAAGACTGGTAGTGGACAGGGGTTGGGGAGAAAGAGGGATGAATAGGTAGAACAGAGAGGATTTTTAAGGTAGAGGAAACACTCCGTAAGATACCAAAACGATGGATACATGTCATTATACATTTGCCCAAAACCACAGAATGTATAACACCAAGAAAGAACCCTAATGAAAACCCCGGGAGGAGCCTGGGGGAGCTCAGTCGGTTAAGCATCTGCCTTCAGCTCAGGTCATTATCTCAGGGTCTTGGGATCGAGGCTCAGGTCAATATCTCAGGGTCTTGAGATCGAGCCCCTAGTCAGACTTCCTGCTCAGTGGGGAGCCTGCTTCTCCCTCTCCCTCTGCCGCTCCCCCTGCTTGTGCTCTCTGTCAAATAAAATCTTTTTTAAATTTTTTTAAAAATTAATAAAAATAAATAAACTTTGCTTTGAAAAAAAGAAAGCAAGCAAGCAAGCCCTGGACTTAGGGTAATGATAATGTGTCAATGTAGTTCATCAATTATAACAAATTTACCATTCTGGTGCAGGATGTTGATAGCAGAGCAGGGGGCAGAAGGTATATGGGAAATCTGTATACCTTCAGCTCAATATTGCTGTAAAATTAAAACTGCTCTAAAAACTAAAATCTATTAAGCACAGGGAGTGGGAGGGCACTCTGCATATGTGACTAAATTAAGGATCTGGAGATGGGGAGATTATCCAGAATTATCAGGGAGAATCCAATGTAATCACAGAGGTCTTTATATGAAGGAGCAAAAGGATCAGAGTCAAACAGAGGTGTAAGGAAGGAGAGCAGCTGTCAGAGAAGAGAGAAGATGCTACACTGCTGGCTTTGAAAATGGAGGAAGGAGTCACAAGCCGAGGAATGTAAGAAGCCCCCAAAAGATGGAAAGACAAGGAAATGGATTCTCCCCTAGAGCTTCTGGAAGGAACATCTGCCAACACCTGGATTTTAGCCCAATGAAACTGATTTAAGACTTTGGACCTCCAGAACTAGAAGATAAATTTGTGATGTATGAAGACACTAAGTCTGTGGTACTTTGTTTCAGCAACAATAAGAAACTAATACAAAGACCACAACACATCCATCCAAGTGGAGATTTCAAGAAGGCACGGCTTAGAACCAAGGCATAAGTGTGGCTCTGAGCTTTCTCTTCCAAAGAGGGGGGATCAAATCTGGCATAATTACACTGTGTTCCTAAAATAAAAACATGCCATTTGCCTGGGAGAAATTTTTCCCATGAATCTTTATGAAGAAAACACTGAGTGATACAGTGAACAGTGTTTCCCCAAATAGTCCATAATATCACCAAAATGAGGATCCCTGCCTTCAAAGAATTTAACAATCTAAGAGGGAGAAAAAGGCATCGGCCTAGAGAACTCTAATACAGAGTGTGCAAAGTGTTTTGGAAGTACCAATAAGGGAGAAAAGTAGGAAATAATAGTGTTTGTTTCTTGTCAGTTACATCCCAAATCATGAGCTCCTGAAAACTAGGTTAGCAGGTTAGCTCATGAGTCTCCTCAACCTGGGGGCCCAGGAGAGTACAGCTCTTAGGGAATAGCACATGCAATGGCCAGCCCCAAGAGAGGGTCCCCTCACAATAAAAAATGGTATACACTCTCTTGGCTTTCAGTCTGGCTTCTCTAGACAGCTACTCCACTTTCTAGTCTGTCTCTCCTCTGAGATCTGTATTATATATTTTATTTTCTTTATTTATGAGATCTTTATAAAAATATTCTATTTTCTTTTTTTATTGTATTATATTAGATATTTTAGATGGAACCACATGAAAATGCTGATACTCAACCTCTGTTCTACCTGAAAAAAAAAAAAAAAACAGCAATTTCATATGGCTCAACCTAATTCTTGGATTTGAAACTAATATAAAATGCCTTGACTGATACATCTATATAATAATACCATTTTACTTGGATAATTGTTTTCTAGTTACTAAGTTATCTTATCATAGACTTTGAGAAACATAAGAAAATAGAAACTACACATAATCTTGACACCCAGAGATGACTTCTCTTAACAAGTCTGGCATAGATATTTTTTTACCCACAAATATACACATACTTTCTGCTTTAAAAAACAGGATTTAAAAACAGCATGGCAGCTTGAACACATGCTTTTATATCTGCTTCCCACCAAGCCCCTCTAAAATGGCACTAAGGAAATATAAAATGTGAACCCACAAAGTTGAAGCATAGTGAAGAGGAAATGGGGGCAGATAAGAGATGTCAACGGAATGCTGGAAACTGACAAAACACATGGCTGAGTGGTGACTATTGGAGCAGATCTGAGAACGTTGAAATCTAAGCTTTGCAGGCAGAAGCCAGTAAGAAGCAAGCCAATGTGTGCCACAGAACTCTGAAATATCTCAGGCATTGGATACATCACATACCTCTGAAATGGAGGGGGTGGGTGCTTCTGGCTAGGACCAAATGGGAAGAGTTCTTGAAATTTTATTGAAGAAACAGTTACCTTTTGAGATCCCCACCCTTCAGCCAGGCCCCCATTGCAGCAAAAAACAAGAAACTGACTTTCAGAAGAGAGAGGGTTTGAGAGGATTTGTACTCAGAGATAGCAGTCACTGTTGGGGGGGCAGGGGTGAGGACCATATTGAAAACAGAGGATTAAGACACAGTCCTTAGGTAACAGATTTGATGAGTCCTCAGTGAAATGACCCATCCCCAATTACCACTGATGCCAATCAAATGGGGAAAGCCGACATTTGTAAAGCCCTACCCAGGCACACAGGCATTCCGTCAGCATTTATGTACCTCACCCTTAAATATAACCACATATATCATCAGATATCAGACATGCCAGTCAGACCAAAGGAAAAGAATAAGTTAAAAAAGGAATTCTGAGAAAACAGAGTCCATTCTGTAATCTCACCTAAGACTTGGAGTCCTTTTCCAACCTCATTCAGGTTGTTGGCAGAATTCTGTTCCTTCTGGTTGAAGGACTGAGGCCTACAGCTCCTAGGAGCCACCCTCTCCATTACCATTTCAGAACTTGGCTGTTCGCTTTTTTCCTCCAGGCCAGCAGAACATCTGCTGCTGCTTCATTTTGCTTTTAAGAGCTGATATGATTAGGTCAGACCCACCCAAGATGATCTCCCTTATATTAAGCCACAGTCAACTAATTAGGAATCTTAATTACATCTGCAAAGTTCTTTTTGCCATATAAGGTAACATAATCACAGGAGAGATATCTTATCATCTTCAGAGGTCCTGCAAAGACTCAAAGGGAGGGGATTATATGGGGCATGTCCACCAGGGACAGAAGTCTTGGCAGCCATCTTCAAATTCTGCCTACCAGAGTACATTAAAAATAAACAAGTGGAAAACCTGAAGCAACTATGAACTACAAGGGAAAAAACAAGTTGTCCCAAAAAATGTAATCACAGTATACTGTGGCTTAACTGGAAACACAATTGTAAAAACATAAATATTAAATGTTGATTTCAACAAAAGTCATGATATAAGATGATGAGAGAAGGAGAAATTTATATTGTAAGGAAAAGGGGGTGCTAAATTCTCATCTCCTATAGTGGGAAGATAGTAAATAATGTCTAAAATTGAAAAAACAAGAAACAGCAGTATAGACATAATGTTTAGAAATCTCGAGAAAACTGACAGAAGTAACAGCAAAAAGAGAGGAAAGTGATTGCCTCTAGAAAGAGAGAAACAGATGAATGCTGTTTTTTTCTTATAGTAAGTTTTTAACCTTATGAGTAAATAAAACACTAATAAAATTTATTTTATAATCCAATTTTTTTTTAAGATCTTATTTATTTGACAGAGAGAGACACAGCGAGAGAGGGAACACAAGCAAGGGGAGTGGGAGAGGGAGAAGCAGGCTTCCCACAGAGTAGGGAGCCCAATGCGGGACTCGATCCCAGGACCCTGGGATCATGACCTGAGCTGAAAGCAGACACTTAACGAATGAGCCACCCAGGCACCCCTATAAGCCAATTTTTAAAATATTACAGTTTATAAGAATATTTTCCAATGTTATCAAATAATAGCCTACATTATTATTTTAATGTTTATAAATCATTCCATCTTATAAATGTTTTATTTAACCTATCTTCTATTCTTAAATATTTACTGGGTCTCTTCTCTGGGTTTTTTTTATAATTTTAAAAAATTTGACAAAAATTTTAGACAATAAATATTTGGAAACATCCGTAATTATTTTCTTACACTGTATTTTCAGAAATAATGCTAGTTGATGAAAACAAAACATGCTAAGCACTTCATATGCATTATCTCATTTAATCCTTATCACAATCCCATAAGGGGAGTGCTATGATTATAACCAATCCATTTTTTAGGTGAGAAAAAAACATTGAAACTCAGAGTGGTTTTAGTAATTTGCCCACAGGCATCTAGCCAACAAAGAGTAAGGCCAGTATTTGAGCCCAAGCAGTAGTTTATTCTTTTAACCATTATGTTATACCAAGTACTTACTAAGTAAGTAAACACTGCTTATATACATGATCTCATATAATATTCATAACCTGGTAAAGAATCATTGCCACCACCACCACCCTTTCATTTTTAAATACAGGGAGGGCACTCAGGCTCTAAGGAATTAGATATCCTGCTCATGTCACATACCAAGAAAATTGTAAAGCCATTTCAGTCTGGGTTATTCTCATTCCAAAGGCTATTATTATTATTTTATGTACTAGCAAGGGATCAATCATTATATATATTTAAGAAAAAAAAAGGCTCAGAACCACTCATGGAGCGCTTGTCTTGCTCAGAGATAATATGCTACTCCGGCTTTCCATTACAGCGGGTTGCTGCTTTCTGAATTACTCTCTAAGAGCCTCTGTTTTGCATCCCTCACATATTTTATAAGTAGGTGTTCTGGTCAAGCTTCTTAGAAAATAAGTCACTCGGGGTGCCTGGGTGTCTCAGTCTGTTGAGCATCTGCCTTCAGCTCAGGTCATGATCCCAGGGTCCTGGGACCTAGCCCCCACATCAGGTCCTTGCTTAGCAGGGAGTCTGCCTCTCCCCCTACTCTTAATGCTCTCCCCCAACTAGTGCTCTCTCTCACTCTCTCTCAAATAAATAAAATCTTAAAAAGAAAGAAAGAAAACAAGTTACTCATCTGTTCTCTCTTCACGTGTCTTTGCAGCACAATGCTTTCCTAAAATGCAGAGTTCAATCTTAGATAATACATGATTTAATGTCATATCTTCATCATTTAAAAATAGAACTTCATACCTGCATCTTAGAGCTAAATCACTAAACTGTTTTGCCTCCAGTATCATATGCCATATTACTTTAACCTAAAACCTAGCAGCTAGCTAGAAGGCCCTCTATAATTACTGTTTATTGTTTAATATATCAAGATGCAATGAGGTAGAAACTGCTATTTAAGAAAAATCACTGTTTTTAATTATATGCTTTTAGAGGCATTATAATATTTTTTAAAAGATTTTATTTATTTGACAGAGAGAGACACAGCGAGAGAGGGAACACAAGCAGGGGGAAGGGGAGAGGGAGAAGCAGGCTTCCCGCAGAGCAGGGAGCCCGATGCGGGACTCAATCCCAGGACCCTGGGATCATGACCTGACCGGAAGGCAGACGCTTAACGACTGAGCCACCCAGGTGCCCCAGCATTATAATATTTATTGAGACATTTTTAAGAGACTACTAATATTTCATAAGCATTTTTTCAAGAATATTTTTGTTTTTAAAACACATTGCTAAAAAATAAAATAAAACATATTGCTATCTTTGAGATAACCTAAAGGTATTTTGATGAAAAACATTGAAAGATAATATTCCATTAAGAAAGCTAAAAATAGTTTTAAAGGAAAATAATGAATAATAAAACTAGTAGATTTTAAGTCATATATTACATGGTTCTTCCTAGATTGGGGAATGCTGCACTTTCAACAAAGTGTCAAAAAAAACAAAAAACAAAAAAACACACACACAACCAAAAAAACTCAACACAACTAAAAATATATATACTATTCCTAATCTGTGAAGAAGCTATGCCCTGGTTATTTAATATCAGAATGGAGATGAGGGGGCGCCTGGGTAGCTCAGTCGGTGAAGCGTCTGCTTTCAACTCAGGTCATGATCCCGGGGTCCTGGGATCGAGCGCCGCGTCTGCCCCTCCCCCCCCAACCCATGCTCTCTCTATAAAATAAAATAACATGAAATGAAATGAAATAAAATAAAATAAAACAGAATGAAGATGAGGAACTGAGATGTCACACAAAACCCTAAGCCCCTAAAATCCTGGCCCCTTGCTAGCTGCAGAGACAAGCAACACTCTGGGGTGCTCAGCCACACACCATGTCTCGTCCACAATCCACCAGTGTAATTGCTTCTCCAGGTTCTCACCAACGCTTCCCAACAGGCACGAGTGGTGTACAGGGCCTGCCCCACATTCCTCATGAAGAAACAGATACACAACTACACAACCCATGTGCCAAAATCCTCTTTACAGAGCATTTGAAGTGTAACAAGGAAACTTGCTATGTAAGTAATTCTATTGTGAATTCTATAAGAGAGCAAAGACCTTCTTCTGTAAAAATCCACCTGCCTACGAATTTTGTGTGGATCTGGATTTTCACTTATGGGCCTACTTCGAAGAGGGCTTGGTGCTCATTCTGTGCTAGGCACCACGTCTGACCGCAAGGAGCTTGGGGTTGGAGGAGACTGATGAGTTACCTGCAATGCAAGTTTGGCAGGGAGTTCTCCCAAGGAGGAGGAACAGGAAAGGGAGAGCCAGGGACTCCTTCACAGAGCAGGGGACACTTAAGCTGAGTTTTGAAAGAATAGTGGTTTGCCTTGGGCACAGAAGGAACTATATTCCAGGAAGAGAGAATACGCGATAAAAAGGTCAGAGGACTAAAAACACTGAGCATTTAAATAACATCAAGGAGGGACGCCTGGGTGGCTCAGTTGGTTAAGCGACTGCCTTCGGCTCAGGTCATGATCCTGGAGTCCCGGGATCGAGTCCCGCATCAGGCTCCCTGCTCGGCAGGGAGTCTGCTTCTCCCTCTCCCACTCCCCGTTTGTGTTCCCTCTCTCGCTGTGTCTTTCTCTGTCAAATAAATAAATAAAATCTTTAAAAATAAATAAATAAATAAATAAATAACATCAAGGAGGTCAGCCCATGGAATACTGGACCACATGACAGTGGGCTTTGGATGTTCGGTGTTGGCACAAGTAAATGATTTTAGGTGGCACGTGGACTCACGCTGGTTATTGTAATAGAGAAATGTAACCAGCATGGGAAACCCATGCCTCTAAGGATAATATTTCTCAGGCCAAGTAAAAAGTAAAACTAGAAAAGAGATGCAGTTTAAATTAAAATGTTAATAAGGCAATAGTGAAGGTAAAACTCGAACCTCACAAAGGCAATGAGCTGACCAGTGCTTAGCAAAAGCTGCCCGTGCGTGATGAGGAGTTGCAGGGTGATTTGAGGCGAGTAGACACACTGAGAATAGTATTTTAGGGTGATTGCTTCAGGTGGTGTAGGAGCTCGGTGGGAAAGCAGGCAGGCAGGGGAGCCCTGGTGGGGGTGAGAGAGAGCAAGAGGGCCAACGGGGAAGGAGGACTCTGCAGGAGTGAGTGCTCTTGAGAAGGCAGGGTCCACGGAAGCTGTTGCCCCTGGTATGGTGGTCAAAAGAGAAGGCACGTGCGGTCACACTCAAGTGTCTGGCTGGACAGCCAGGTGGGGGACAGGACGGTTCCCCAGAACAGAACACGGAGAAGAGCTGGGAGGAACGGGTTCCATGTTCCCCACGGGCAGGGCCATTCACTTCCAGGAAGAGTCAGCACAGCCTGGCTGTGAACACACTTTGGACACCACCTCAGTGTTCGGAACTGGGAGCTGGGCCAAGTAGATGCCCGGTTCCGTGACCTCTGGTCTTGAACGCTGCTGAAGGGATTAAGAGGGCAAAATGTTCCTCTCCCGCCTGATGATTCAATAAAGTTCTATCTCTCGGGCCCAGCAGCTGCTGTTGGCAGGGGGGGAGCATTAATTAGGGTGTGCAGTCTAGCTGACACCCGATAGCACTGCTCTGTCCTCTGGCACACAGCGGCCCGTGTCTTGGACTTAAAGGGCAGGAATTGAAAGCCAGGCAACCTGAGCTCATGGGCTGGAGCGCCCCTGAACACTGCCCGGATCGCCGAGCACAGCCGCAGAACCCACGTCTGCACACTGGGGGCCCGCAGCCCGCGGAAACCTAACACCTCTCTCCACCCACCTCCAGTGACACCGGGAAATTAACACTCGCCCAGGTACTGGTCAGAATTAAACTGAACCAAAAGACAGCTGCTCCTACCTTTCTTTTTTAATCACCAACATGCAGCCCTGGGGATTACTAGCTTTGGGGGGACTTAGGGAGGATTACTCTTTCATTAGTGTCTGGGGTCAGTTCCAATACAATGTCATCAGAGCCTTTTAAGATGCCCTCCGAGGCCAACAGCCCATCCCTTTCCATGTCTAAAAGGTTAGATTTTACAAAGCCACTGGCAACCTACTATTTTTCAGACCCCCGAATAGCTGCAATTTTTCATCAGAAAGATCACTCAAAAATGAATTCTGCTCGGAGTTTCTAGGTATCTATGCGAATGTCATTCTAAATCCCCAATTCAGTCCCTGACAGTGATAAGAAGGCACAGCACAGGGACAGGAATATGACCATCTCCATGTGGACAAAGTTGAAAGATCGGTGCCTTCCCTATATAGCTACCCACCATACATCCACCACCCCGCTGCAGCTAAACTGGGGACTCGGACACACGGACAATGCGTGGGAAGGCTGAGCACGTCAGAGACCAGGGAAGTAGAAAGACACATGTGTAGCCAAAGGTGTCAAAAGACATCTTAAATACTGTATGGCGGATAAACAAAATGTGTCCACAGACTCAGTCTACCTGCCTGCTTGTGACCTCATTTCCCTATTTATACTTTCATTTATTCAGAATATATTTCTCAAGTGCCTATTCTCCGTCAGGCGCTGTGCGAAGGGCCGGGGGTAGAGCAGTTGGCAAGAACAGACACAGCCCACGCCCTCATGGAACAGAGTCTGCTAAGGGCAGGGGCACAAGTCAGGGAGGTGACGGTCGGTCTCCCAGAGGAAGCAAGGCTTACGCTGAAATCTGAAGGGCAAGTAGGAGAAATACAGGCAAAAAGGAGAAATACAGGAAGATGAAACCGCATACACCAGGCCCACACGGCCAGAGAGCATGACGGGAAAGTGACTAATGAAGGAAGGTGGGCAGGGAGGTAGGGGCCAGACCAGGCAAGACGGTTCACTCTTGTGGGTCAGGGTGTGAGACATTGCCTCATCCTAAAAGTAATCCATCTCGAGAAGACCATTCTGGTTACAATGAAGGGAATGTACTGGAGGAGTGGACAAATTAGGGGCGTTTTATATCTCCAACAAGTGACAGTGGGGACTTGGACCACCCCCCACCCCCACACTATCTCTCAGAATCACAAGGTCACATCGCCCCCCACTGTACAGCAGTAACTCGAATCTAAAATGGCCTCTGTTGGTTCTCAAGGAATAGCTCCAGTTCTTGGATCAAGAATCTGGGGCACCAGCCTGCGTTTGCTTTCTTGTAGGACATGCATCCTCTCCATACCCGATGTCCTCTTATAGACTGTCAGCCAGCTGCAGTTTTCTGTCATGAAGACCACAAACCTTTCTCTTCTGGCCCTTCCTCTTCACAAAACCTTTCTCTTCACAAACCCTGGGAATTTGTGAACAATTTCCAGCTCTATCACAGATTTCTCGAGGTGGGCTTTCATAATTATTCCCAGGGTTTTGGTTCAAAAATGCCGCAGAAGGATTTTCTGCTCTGTTGACAATACCTTCCCACCATATCCACATGAACGTCCAAAGACCTTCATGGCAAGTTGGAGCGCGCGCACACACACACACACACACACACTTTGAGCTGTTTTTCACTGTGCGCTTAGTCAATCACCACTTTTCTGCCCAGTCCTCAGAATTGTTTGGATATTCCTGCACTTTTATATCAGCTGCAGAATTTTTATTTTCAGGTGAACTTTGTACTATCTATAAATTTCTCAATTTCACCTTGTACTTCCTCTTGAGGAATGTTTATGAAAACATTAAAATAGAAGCAATTTCAATTTTGATCCTCAGTGGACCTCACTACCTGACATATTCCCTTCTTTCTTATTTTAATCCCCTCAACCTCATGATAATTTAATAATCACTACGGTCTCGTCTGTTCCGGCCCCTACCTCCCTGCCCACCTTCCTTTGTTAGTCTCTTCCCTCCTCGTTCTCTGGCCGTGTGGTCCTTGCATATACGGTTTCATCTTCCTGTATTTCTCCTTTTTGCCAAGTTCCTTCCTACCTCCCCTTCAGATTTCAGCATAAGCCTTGCTTCCTCTGGGAGACCTACCCTCACCTCCCTGACTTGTGCCCCTGGTCCAAAATCATTTCTATATACAAACTTGTTAGTGATTTTTTTTTTTCTTTAGACATTGTCCATTCGTTGATTGTCTTATCTACCTCAAATCAAGTTCTTTGACTTTCTAAATAGAAGCTAACATTTTCTCCTTCTTGAGTTACCTTAAGGATAAACATGACTCCAGAAAACAGAAGCATGAGTTCTATCCAACAGTTCAGAAGAAAGTAAGTTGAAAGTAGATTTTTGGGAGTGGGGGGATGGGCAAAATAGGTGAAGGAGATTAAGAGGTACAAACTTCTAGTTATAAGACAAGTAAGTCATAGGGATGAAAAGTACAGCATAGGGAATATAGTCAAGATGTTATAATAACTTTGTATGGTGACAAATGGTAACTGTATTTACCATGTAAGCATTTCCTAATGTATATAATTGTCAAATCACTCTATTGTACACCTGAAACTAATGTGTCAGCTATACTTCAATTGAAATGAATGAATGAATGAATGAATTTAAATTTAAAAAGTTTAAAAAAGGAGACTTTGGGGGGTGGGCCTGGGTGGTTAAGCCTCTGACTCTTGATCTCGGCTAAGGTCGTGATCTCAGGGTCGTGAGATCAAGCCCCTCATCAGGTTCCGCTCAGCGGGGAATCTGCTTCTCTCTCTCTGTCTCTCTCCCCTCCTATGCCCCTCCTCTTGCTTGTGTTCTCTCTCTAATAAATGAATCTTTATTTCTTTACTAAATAAAGGGGGGAGGGGGAGGGAGAGAGGGAGAGAGAAACTCTAAGCAGACTTCATGCTGAATATAGAGCCCAACACAGGGCTTGATCTCACAACCCTGAGATCAGGACATGAGCCAAAAGCAAGAGTCTGATGGTTAATGGACTGCGCCACCCAGGTGCCCCAAAAAAAGAGGCTTTTAATACCCACTATGTATATATATCTAAATCTAATGAGAAATGTCTTTTATAATAAAAAACATATACATATATATGAGGAACCAAATGAACAGGCTTTTTTAATGTACAACTGAAGCATTTTACCTAAATTAAATGTAATCTTCTCAAACTAAATGCTGAAGCACAAAAATTCTAAGGCAGCCCAACAAACTACTCTCGTTATGAGGAAAGTAGGAAGAATGAAATCAAATTTCACCCTGCCTACACAGACATATTCACAATACTTAACTATTCTTTTGTTTTGTTTTGCATCTGCTTTGACAGAACTTGAAAGAAGATGGCAAATAAAGGAAAATGTGAGAGCTGAGCAAAAAAAACACACACACAAAAAAAAAGCCAGGAAGGGGAACTAAAATGGTCATTACCCTTATTAGTCAATTAGTCAAAAGCTTAAGAATTATAAAAAAGCATAAAAAGGCCATTTGAGGCTATGATAGAATCTCAAAAGTTAATAGGAGGGTATTTTTGTTTCCACTAATGGCAAACTAAATAATCCGGAACAAGTCCTCATGCTGAGGACAAATAGGTAATCTGAACAAAATAGAATCATCTCCTTGAAGTCATCAGAGAACCAACAAGATGGCAAAGAATTACAAGGTCAGGGTATAGAGGAAGTTAGAGGCTAGGGAAGTGATCTGGGTGTTTGCAGTGCTTTTCTTGGGAAGATTTTTGCTGATTTCAAAAGAGGCGGCTAACAATCTGACAAGCACTTTGAAGGCCTCCAGAGTCTGGGGGCCAGGGAGACTAGGGTGCAAAGAGGTCGAACAACTGATACATCCTCCTTATCTTTGGATTTGGGCTTGAAGAGCTGTGCCCCGGGTGAATAAACCAGGCGTAACTTAGCTACTAAGCGCCTTGAATCTACCCTGAGGGCTGGTACCCCCCAGCCAGTTGGCAGAGCAAGTGTAAATTGTCTCTGAAGATCCCAGGCTTCAAATGATTTCAACTAAGCATTCTGCAAATGCAACACCAATGCCTATAATAAAAAGAGGCAAACAAGGAAAAAAGACAATATGAAGGAACACCAGAAAAACCAAAGGACACTACAAACAGAACTATAAGGGCTTCAGATAATGGATTTGACAGATACATGCTGACCATTATCAGGGAGGTAAAAGTGTAGGGATTTTTCCACAGGAAACTGAAAACTATTAAAAGAACTAAATGGAAATTCTAGAACTAAATGCAAATTCTAGAACTAAAAATACAACTGAAAATAAGAACTCAATGTGGATAGGTTCAACAATCAGACACAGCTGAAGACCACCTAAACTAGAAGAGGCCAGGATATCTAGAATGAAGTCTGAAGAAACAAGAGAACTAAAGCACACAGAGGAGAGGGAGAGAGAGATCATATCAGAATCCCAGAAGGAGAAGAAAAACAATGAAGCAGTAGTTGAAGAGATAAAGGCTAAGACCTTCCCAAAATGAATGAAAGACATGGAGCTAAAGGTTCGTGAAGCCCATCTTAAGAAGATGCTGAAAAGAAACTGGCACCCAAGTACATCACAGTAAAATACTGAAAACTAAGTACAAAGATGGCAAACGGCAGACTTTCTTCAAAGACACACCGATTATCATAAAGCGGACTTCCTAACAGAAACAATGGAAGTAAAAGGACAACAGACTGCTGAGGAGGATTCTGGAAAGATGGCACACTAGGAAGAACCTGAAATCTGTCTTCCCACCTAGGTAACAACTGCACTGGCGGAACCTGAGAGAACTATGCTGGAACTCCGGAATCTGTTGAAGGCTTGCAACTTCCAAGGGAAGGCTTGGACAGTAAACTGCAGTGTATTTCAGCGAATTTCAGCTCTTAGCACAGGAAGAGCCACCCGTCCCCAACCCCTAGGCACCTGACAGGCAGCTGTGCACAGGTTCCTGAGGCAGAGACACTCAGCTTGCGAAAGCAAGGGTAAAAAGGACCCTGACCTCTAAATGTCGGAGATCTGTGGTCTGGTGGCTGACTGCTGCTCCTTATCACAGAGGTGCACAAAAGAGGCAAGGAGCCATTGTTGTTGCACACTCCCCCCACTTATTGCAAGCTCCACCCCCTCCAGCTGAAGTCACTTCCAGATTTAAAGGGCCAGTACCCTCTCCCCACCCACCTTCATTCTTTTCTTTTCCCGTTTGGGAACCATACGTTCAAGACTAAGATATTCAAAAACGAGACATATACTGGGAAAAATAGGAAGTGCACGTCCAAGAAAAGGCTCAGAAACTACTACACCTCAGGCTTATCCTTGGCACAGAGACAGCCTACAACAATCAAAAAAACAATAACAAGGGGTGCCTGGGTGGCTCAGTGTCTGTTGAGCATCCAGCTTGACCTTGGCTCAAGTCTTGATCTCAGGGTCATGGATTTGAGCCTCTTTGGGCTCTATGCTGGGCATGGAGCCTGCATAAAAACAAACAAACAAACAAACAACAACAAAACAGCAAATCCTGGAGAAGAGAGAAAACCTGATTCCCAGAGTTACCACATTACTATATTCAAATGTCCACTATTCGACAAAAAAAAAAAAGGTCACAAGGCATACAAGGACAGGAAATGGCCCTTTGAATGGCCCATTCAAAGGAAAGAAAGAATTCAACAGCATCTGTCCCTGAAAAAGATTTAATGACAGATAGATTAGCAAAGACTTTAAAACAACAGTCCTAAAGAGGCTTAAAGAACCAAAAGATGTGGGGAAAGTCAAGAAAATGATGTGGGATCAAAATGGAAATAGCAGTAAGGAGAGAGAAAGCCTAAAAAAAAGAAGAAAGTCTGGCACTGAAAAGTATAATAACTGAAATGAAAAATTCCCTAGAGAGATTCAAAGGCAGATTTGAGCAGGCAGAAGGAAGAATTTATTAAACTTGAAGGTAGAACAATGGAAATTATCAAGACTGAGAAACAGAAAAGACCAAAGAAAAGGGAACAGAGCCTAAGGGACCACTGGGATACTGTCAAGTGGACCAACATATGCACTGTGGGTGTCCCTAAAGAAGAGAGAAGGGACAGAGAGAATATCTGAAGATATGACTGAAAACTTCCCAAATTTGATGAGAACATATGAATATAAACATCCAAGAAGCTCAACAAACTCCAAGTAAAATGAACTCTGAGACCCACACCAAGACACATTATAGTCAAACTTTTGAAAGACAAAGACAAAGAAGTGAATCTTGAAAGCAGCAAGAGAAAAGTGAATCATCACATACAAGGGAACCTCAGTAAAATTATCTGCAGATTTCCCTTCAGAAATTTTGGAGGCTGGAAGACAGGAAGCCAATATATTCAAAGTGCTAAAAGAAAACAGAAACTGTCAACTAAGAATTCTATATCCAACAAAACTGCCCTTCAAAAGTGAGAGAGAACTCAAGACAATCACAGAGAAACAAAAGCTAAGGGAGTTCATGACTACTAGACCTGCCCTGCAAGAATGCCCAGTAGCTCTGCAAGGTGAAATGAAAGCACACTAGCCAATACCTCGAAACCATATGGAGAAGTAAGATCTCAATAAATGAAAACACATAAGCAATTATGAAAGCTAACTTTGTTCTAAGAATGGTTTGTAATGGTATTCTTGTTTTCTACATGATTTTAGAGACAATATACTTTAATACATTTAAAGCAAAAAAAAGGATTACTGTAAAAGCTAGTATTATTGAAATCTTGGTTTGTAACTCCAAATCCTGTTTTCTACATAATTCAGGAGACTAATGCATTTAAAAATCATTATTAGTTTGTGTCTGGGGGTACACAACATATACAGAGGTGTAATTCTGTGACATCAACAACCAGAAGAGGTAGGTACACAGCTATAAAGGAGCAGTTTTAGTGTGTTATTGAAATTAGGCTGTTATACATTCAAATTAGAATGTGACAACTTTAGGATGTTAAATGTAATCCCCAGGGGCGCCAGGGTGGCTCAGTCGTTAAGCGTCTGCCTTCAGCTCAAGTCATGATCCCAGGGTCCTGGGATCAAGCCTTGCGTCGGGCTCCCTGCTCCATGGGAAGCCTGCTTCTCCCTCTCCCACTCCCCCTGCTTGTGTTCCCTCTCTCGCTGTGTCTCTCTCTGTCAAATAAATAAATTTTTAAAAAAAAGTTTAAAAAAAATAATAATAATAAATGTAATCCCCATGGTAACCAAAAAGAAAATCACTACAGAATATACACAAAAGGAAATTAAAAAGGAATTTAAACATTTCACTACAAAAAACCAACCAAATATAAAAAAAGACAGGAGTGCAAGAAATCAGGGGCAAAAAAAGCCATGGGGCCTATAAAAGAACAAATAACACAGTAACAGAAGTAAGTCCCTCTGATCAGTAATTACTTTTAATATGTGTATTAAACTCTCTGATCAAAAGACAGATTGGCAGAATGAATAAAAAACACACGATCCGATTATATGCTGCCTCTAAGACACTCATCTGAGATCCAAACACATAAACAGGTTGAAAATGAAAGGATGGAAAAAGATACTCCATGCAAATAGCAACCAAAAACGAGTAGAAGTATCTATTCTCATAACAGAAAAATAGACTGTAAATCAAAAAAGTTTATAAGAGATGAAAAGAACACTATATATTAATAAAAGGTTCAATATGGCAAGAATTTTTAACAATTATAAACATTTACACACCCAAAGACAAACCATCAAAATATAAGAAACAAAAACTGACAGAATTGATGAGAGAAATAGTTCTATAATAATCATTGGAGATATCAATACCCCACTTGGAATAATGGATGGAACAACCAAAGAGCAGTTAGGAAAGCAAAGACATAAAGAACATAATAACTCAACTTAATCTAATAGACAAATATAAAACACTCTACCCAAAAACAACAGCATAAACATTCTTCTCAAGTACACATGGGAAATTTTTCAGGATAGAAGATATGTTAGGCCATGAATTAAGTCTCAAAAGATTTTAAAACACAGATAGCACACAACATATCTTCTCTCACCACAATGGAATGAAATTAGAAATCAGTAACATAAAGAAAACTGGAAAATCCACAAAATTGTGAAACTTAAACAACACACTTTTATTATTTTTTTTAAGATTTTATTTACTTGAGAGAGAGCAAGCACAAGCAGGGGGGAGCAGCAGAGGCAGAGGGAGAAGCAGGCTGCCCTCTGAGCAGGGAGCCTGATGCGGAACTCGATCCCAGGACCCTGGGATCATGACCTGAGCCAAAGGCAGACGCTTAACCAACTGAGCCACCCAGCCGTTTGGATCAAAGAATAAATCACAAAGGAAATTAGAAAATACCTAGAGATGAATGAAAACAAAAACACAATATGCCAAAATTCATGGGATGCAGCAAAAGCAGTGCTAAGGGGGAAATTTATAGCCATAAATGTTTACATTAAAAAATAAGATCTCCAATCAACAACCTAACTTTACAACTTAAGGAACTAGAAAAAGATCAACCTAAACCCAAAACTAGGAAAAGGAAGGCAATAAAGATTAGAACAGAGATAAATGAAATAAAGAGATAAAAAGAAAAATAAAACAAAAAGTTGGTTCTTTGAAAAGATCAACAATCTCGACAAACCTTTCACCAGATGAAATAAAAAAAAGACATAAGATTTAAATTACTAAGAGCAGAAATCAAAATGGGGACATTACTACCAATCCCACAGAAATAAAAAGGATTATGAGTATACTATGCACAAGTATATGCCAAAAAATAGGAAAACCTAGTTGAAGTGGACAAATTTCTAAGAACACAAAACCTACCAACACTAAATCATGAAGAAATAAAAAATCTGAATAGACTTATAACTAATAAGATGGAATCAATTGGTACTCAAAAAAATCTCCTGCTGTGGGTGCCTGGGTGGCTCAGTCGGTTGAGCATCTTACTCTTGATTTCAGTCCCAGTCATGATCTTGGGGTGGTGAAATCAAGCCCTGTGTCAGGCTCCCCCACTCAGCCTTCTCTCCCTCACCCTCTCCTTCTGCCCCTTCTCTCACTCTTTCTCTATCTAAAATAAATAAATCTTAAAAAAAAGAAAAAGAGGGGCGCCTGGGTGGCTCAGTCATTAAGCATCTGCCTTCAGCTTGGGTCATGATCCCAGGGTCCTGGCATCGAGCCCCGCGTCGGGCTCCCTGCTCAGCGGGAAGCCTGCTTCTCCCTCTCCCACTCCCCCTGCTTGTGTTCCCTCTCTTGCTGTGTCTCTCTGTCAAATAAATAAAATCTTTACAAAAAAAAAAAGAAAAAGAAAAAGAAAAAAAGAATCTCCTGCCAAAGAAAAGTCCTGGACCTAATGACTTCACTGGTGAGTTCTATGAAACATTTAATGAACTAATTCTTAGAAATTTTTCCAAAAACTTGAAGAGAAGGGAAGACTTCCTAATTCATTCTGTAAGGCCAAAGACACTATGAGAGGAAACTACAGACCAATATCCCTTATGAACATCAATGCAAAAAAAAGCTCCACAAAATACTAACAAACTGAATTTAGCAGCATACTAAAAAGAGTGTAAGCCATAACCAAGTGGGATTATTCCTTGGTTCAGAATGGTTCAACATAGGAAAATCAATCAATACAATACACCCCATTAACAGAATGGAGGGAAAAAAAAACACATGATCATTACAATTGATGCAGACAAGGCATCTGACAAAATTCAACACTCTTTCATGATAAAAACACTCAAACTAGAAACAGAAGGAAACCGTCTCAGCATAATAAAAGTTGCATATGAAAAATCCACAGCTAACATCATACTCAATGGTACAAAACTGAAAGCAATTTCCTCTAAGATCATGAACAAGGGAAGGATGCCCACTTCTGCCACTTCTATTCAACACAGTACTATAAGTTCTATCCAGAGCAATTAGACAAGGAAGAGAAATAAAAAGCATCCAAACTGGAAAGGAGGAAGTAAAACTATCTTTGTTTGCAGGTATGATCTTACATGTAGAAAACCCTAAAGATTTCACACACACAAAACCTTTTACAGCTAATAAATGAATTCAAGAAATTAACAGGATACAAAGTCAACACACAAAATCAGTCGCATTTCTATTCAAGAAAAATGAACATTCTGAAAAAGAAATTACAAAAGCAATTCCATTTATAATAGTATCAAAAAGAATAAAATATTTTAAAATTTAACTTAACCAAGGAGGTGAGAGACTTGTACAATGAAAACCACAAAACATAATTAAAGATATAAATGAATGTAAATATATCCCATGTACACTGATTATAAGACTCAATAAGATGTCCATACTTCTCAAAGCAATCTACAGATTCAATTCAATCCCTATCAAAATCCTGGTGACATTTTTTGCAGAGATTAAAAAAAAAAAAATCCTAAAATTCATACGGAATCTCCAAGGAACTGAATAACCAAAACAATCTTGAAAAAGAACAAAACTGGAGGATTCGTTTCCTGATTTAAAAACTTACTACAAACTATAGTCATCAAGAGAGTAAAGACAAGTAAAGACAGTAAAGACAGATACATAAACCAATGGGATGGCATAAAGATCCCAGAGATAAAACCTCATATATGTGGTCAAATGATCTTTGACAAGGCTGCCAAGACCATTCAATAGTGAAAGGACAGTCTCAAGGACAGTCTCTTCAACAAATGGTGCTAAGAAAGCCAGATAACCAAATGCAAAAGAATGAAGTTGAATCTTCATTTAACACAATATAATAATAACTAAAAATGGATCAAAGACCTAATTATAAGACCTAAAACTGGGGTGCCTAGGCAGCTCAGTCAGTTAAGCATCTGCCTTCAGCTCAGGTCATGATCCCAGGGTCCTGGGATCAAGCCCCACATCAAGCTCCCTGCTCAGTGGGGAGTCTACTTCTCCCTCTCCCTCTGCCTCTCCCCCAAGCTTGTACGCTCTTTCACTCACTCTCTCTCTCAAATAAAGAAATAAAATCTTAAAAACAAAACAAAACAAAACAAAAAAAGACCTGAAACTATAAAATTCCTGGAAGAAAACACAGGGAAAAATTTCACAATATTAGGTTAGGTAATGATATGAACATATTTAAAACCACTGAACTATAGAGTAAAAAATGAAGATGGTAAATCTTTAAATAAATAAATGGTGCTGAGAAAATTGGATATTTGCATGAAAAAGAATGAAACTGGACCCCTATCTTAACCATACACTACTCACAAAAATTAATTTGAAATGGATTAAAGAATTAAATATAAGATCTGAACACAGGAAAAAATCTCCCTGACATAGGTCTTGGCAATGATTTTTCAGATATGACACCTAAACCAAAAGCTAACAAAATCAAAAATAAACAGGGAGGACTACATCAAACTAAACCACAGAAAAAAAAATCAACAAAATGAAAAGACAACCTATGGAATGGGAGAAAATATTTGCAATCATATGATAAAGGGTTAAAAGCCAAAATCTATAAAGAACTCAATAGCAAAACGACAAGTAAACCAATTAAAAATCCGATTAAAAAGTAACCTAATTAAAAATCCAATTAAAGATTTAAAAAATCCAATAAAAAGCCAGCTTCCAAAGATATTCAAATGGCCAACAGGTGCATGAAAAGATGTTCAACATCACTAATCGTTAGGGAAATGCAAATCAAAACCACAATGAGATATCACTGCACATCTATTAAAATGGCTATGATCAAAAAGAAAAGAAATACCAAGTGCCGGCGTGGATGTGGAAAATGGGGAACCTTGTGCACTGTAGATGGGAATGCGAACTCGTGCAGCCACTGCAGAAAACAGTATGGAGTTTCCTCAAAAAACTAAACACGGAATTACCACATGATCCAGGAATTCCACTTCTGAGAATTAAAACCCTAGGAAACAAAAGCCCTGTCAGAGAAGTATCTGCACCCCCATGCCCATTACAGCATTACTTACAACAGCCAACATAGAGAAACAACCTAAGTGTCTATCGATGGGTGAACAGAGAAAGAAAACATGGTATGTAGACACAAGAGAATACTACTCAGCCATAAGAAAGAAAATCATGCCATTTGCAACATGAATGGACCTTGAAGATACCATGCTAAGCAAAACAAGTCAAAGACAAATGCTGTATGTCACATATATATGTGGAATCCAAAAACAAACAAATTCACAGAGATCAGACTTGCAGCTGCCAGAGGCGGGTGTGGGAGGTGAGAGAAGGAAGGCTGTCAGAAGCGACCGCCTTTCAATTGTAAGGACGGAGGATGTGATGTACAGCATGATGACTGCAGTTAACACTGCTGGGTGCTGAGAGAGTAAATCCTGAAAGTTCTTAGCACAAGGGAAAAAAAACATTTTTACTTTTTTTTTTTTTGGTATCTACATGAGATGATGGATGTTAACTAAACTTATTGTGGTAATCATTTTGCTATATATGTTAAGTCAAATCATGATGCTGTACACCTTAACCTTACACAGTTCTGTATGTCAATTAAAGCTCGATAAAACTGAAAAGAAAAAAAACAACTCTGAAGAAAAGCAAGGCAGTGGCGCGATAAAGCCAGGATAGTGGTCACTTCGTGGAGGGACCCAGGGGGTAATAACCATACAGGAACATTCGGGAACCCTGAGATGCTGGCAACGTTCTAGCTCTTGACCTGGGCGGTGGTGATACCATCACTTTGAAATAATTCACTGAGCCATACATTTTTGTGTTTTGTATTTTATTTTTTTGTTTAAAATCAACAAAATTTTGGGCGCCTGAGTGGCTCAGTTGGTTAAGCGACTGCCTTCGGCTCAGGTCATGATCCTGGAGTCCCGGGATCGAGTCCCGCATCGGGCTCCCTGCTCGGAGGGGAGTCTGCTTCTCCCTCTGACCCTCCCCCCTCTCATGCTCTCTCTATCTCAGTCTCTCTCTCAAATAAATAAATAAAATCTTTAAAAAAATAAAAAATAAAAACAATAATAAAATCAACAAAATTTTTAAAAATTAACTGAATGGAAAAGTCAGTTAAATCCACATTCTAATTCACATGTCTCTCTCAATAATTGATAGAAGTATACAAACTCAGTATGGTTAGAACCTGAACAACACCGTCAACCAATTTGGTATTTCTAGAACTTTCCACTCAACTGTTGAATACACATTCTTTTCAAATACACATGGGACATCTACCAAGATAGACTATATGCAGGGCCTAAAACAAGTCCCAATAAATGTTAAAGGATTGAAATCATTTAGAGTATGTTCTCTGAGGGCGTCTGGGTGGCTCAGTCGGTTTACATGTTTGCCTTCGGCTCAGGGTCCTGGGATGGAGGCCAGAGTTAGGGCTCCCTGCTCAGTGGGGAGTCCACTTCTCCCTCTCCCTCTGCCCCACCCCCCCCCAACTCATGCTCTCGCCCTCCCTCCCTAATAAATTCTTTAAAAAATAATAATAATAATATGTTCTCTGACTACAAAAGAATTAAATTATAAACCAGTAATAGGTATCTGGAAAATCCCCAAATGTTTGAAAATTAAACACACATCTAAGTAATCAATGGGTGGAAGAAATCACAAGGAAATCAAGTATTTTGAACTGGGCCATTGGGAGGGGTAGGGGGTGGAGATGGGGTGGGAGGTGTAAGTGGAGGGTGGGGAAAGGCAGGGGAGGAGAGGCAGGGGAGGTGAGGACGTGGTGAAGCCAGAGGCAGGGGGAGGAAGAGGGGAGGGAAGGCAGGGTGGTGAGCTGGGACTGAGCAGGTAGTCCAGAGGTAGATGGTAGTAAACAGGAAAAAGGAAAAAAAGAAAACATTTTGTACTTTATTAAAATGAAAACGTATCAAAATTTGTGAGATGCAACTAAAGCCATGCTCAGAAGGAAATTTGTAGTATTAAATTATATTAGAAAAAAAGATCTAGGGGCACCTGGGTGGCTCAGTTGGTTAAGCGGCTGCCTTCAGCTCAGGTCATGATCCCAGGGTCCGGGATCAAGCCCGACATCAGGCTCCTTCCTCAGTGGGGAGCCTGCTTCTCCCTCTCCCTCTGGCCTGCCACTCCACCTGCTTGTGCTCTCTCTCTATCAAATAGATAAGTAAAATCTTAAAAAAAAAAAAAAAGAAAAGAAAAAAAGATCTAAAATCAATTCTTAAAGCTCCTACCTTAAAAAGCTACAAGAGTTAAGCTAAACCCAAAGTAAGTATAAGGAAAGAAGGAATAAAGGTAAGAAAAGAAACCAATTAAATTAAAAAAAAAAAAAAAAAGACAATAGTGAAAAGCAATGAAACCAAAGCAGGTTTATTATAAAATATAACACATCATAAAAGCACACATACACAAAAAAAACATAGTGCAATGATTGATCAGAGTGAACACCTTGTAAGTACCACTTGATCAAGAAATGGGACAGGGGCGCCTGGGTGGTTCAGTCAGTGAAGCATCCGACTCTTGATTTTGCCTCAGGTCATGATCTCAGGGTCGTGGCATCAAGCCCCATGTCAGGCTCTGCACTGAGCATGGAGCCTGCTTGAGAGTCTCACTCTGTCTCCCTCTGCCCCTCACCATCTGCTCAAGCTCTCTCTCTCTCTCAAAAAAAAAAAAAAAAATAGGACAACCATCCCCCAGAGTCCCCCTCCACAGTGTCCCTTCTCAATCACTAAACCTCTCCATACCTCAAAAAGCCATCACTATCCTAACTTTATGCAAATAACGTCCTACTTTTCAATATAATTTTACCACCTAAGAATGCAGCTTTGGTCTAGAGTTGGGTTTTACCTGTTTTTTTAACTTACAGGATAATACAGTATATATTACACGTGTATGCTAGCCATTCATATACTTCTTTTGTAAAATGTCTGTTCAAATCTTTTCAACTAGTTTGTCTCTGAAATGATCAATAAAATCATAAACCCCAAACCAGACTGACCAAGATAAAGCAAGGAGATACAAATTACCAGTATCAGCAGAGAAAGAATGGCCTGACTCTAAATCTTGGAACATTAAAAGAATATGGAAATCTTATGAACAACTTTATACTAATTTGACAACCCAGTTTATGCAGTGATTAAACCAAGCAGGTGTGTAGGAATATTCCAAAATAAAACATTTGACATTTCTTACCTTCAAAAATCTTCAAAACTTAGACCCTGTTATCCCACGTCACTGGAAAGAGAGGACTACATACCAATTTAGCTCAAAAACAACTTTAAGTGTTTACAACGCATGCTACATACTACGATTGCAAAATAAGGACATGGTCTTTTCTTGTAGTCATACAACCTTCATTTGGTTTAGTGACTCCTGGGAAAACAAATATGAATAAGAGACAATACCAGATTTATTAAAGATCATAATGCTATCATTTATTGAGAAGGAAACAAAAAGCAAAACAAGAAAAATTAAGAACAGTTTTATGATGTCTTGGGGGAAAAAAACAGCTTAATTACCAGCAAAATTCTTTCTCTTTGAAATGCATCAGTAAAAAGAAAACATTTGTTGTATTAAATAGAATCTCAAGGTAGGAAAAGTAGCACACAAGAATATATTTTTGGATATACAAAATTCAGTTATGCAATCACCAGCACTCAAAACTAGTTGAATATCTCTGTACAACTACAAAAACTGATTCATGTTTTAACAAAGTATTTTTTAAAAGCTCATCATATTAGAACAGGCACAATGTTCTGAAGGCATGTAAATTCTCCATGGGCTTTTGAACATCTTTATCCCCAACTTCACAATCAGAATTTACAAAAGCAGCAAAAGAACAGAGTTGAGAGGATTTTAAATTTTTCCTTTCCTTGTTCAAAGCGGCTACATCAAGTAAACAGATTGAAAAAAGCAAAATAAACACTTCTCGTAGCAGAAAGACTGCAAAATTGAATGTAAACCATGCTTCTCCTTTAGGATATTTTACAAATAACAAGGTTTGCTTGTACTTAGAATAAGGCTCATTACCGGCAGTATGGAAGTTCGACAGAGAACTGCCTAGATACCAGTCTTCATTTGGTCGTAAAGGGTAACTCACAAGGCCCAGGCAGCCCACTTATATCAGGGAATGTTTGTCTGTGATGTATGGGGTTTTTTCGTACTATTTATCACATGTAGTAAACACGTGTTTACAGTATGTTGTAAACACGTACCTCAGCATTAGCTGTTTACTACAATGCTGTGGATGGATTTTTCATTTCAAATAGCCAAGTCTGGTCCACGAGAGGACGATACAGCACCTGCCTAGTGAACTCAATCTTCTCTGCCCTCAGCTCATCCCACCCAGAGAAAAATTTTGTGCATTTCTAAGCCCATTATTAGCCTATGGGCTCCTGCTCGAGAGAATGGAATTTTATGTGGTCAATGTACATTAGCCAAGGGTTGCCTCACGGGGCTATGCTCACCAACTCGAGTGCGAGATCTCGGCCCAAGCTTCGCGAGGCCTTTCTGCTCAACAGAAACCTGAGCACCCCACAACAAAGCTTAAGTGTACCGGGGACCTGGGAGTGTCACCTACGCCTTTGGGGTAGACCTGGAAATAGCCCAAAGTGGAACTAAGCAGCCTATCTTTGAGGGAACTGGGATCAAATAAAGTGCACAACAGTTTTCTCTTTACTTGACTGAAAATGCTCAAGATCTCAGAATTTCATAAAATTCATAAACTATGAATGAGAAGGTACTTTAAAGTCACATGATTTAACCTCCCAACTTTTTAAACAAGAATTTCCAAAAAAAACAAAATAAAATTCTAAATCTAAATTTTTTTATATCTTATCAAGAGTTTCAGATATAAATCTGTATTTAACTTCAGTTGTGGGTCTGTTAGCTTTTTAAAAACTGCTATCTGCAAAAAACTACCCCTTAAAACATCCTAAAAAATCTTAAATTTTAAAATAAAAAACTAGCAGGTGGCCGGTTAGCTCAGTTGGTTAGAGCGTGGTGCTAATAAAATAAAAAACTATGCCAAAAATTGAGCAAACATGGGTTTTTTTTTTTTTCATTTATTTGCTGAAAATGAGGGTCAAGGGTGGGTTGTGAATTTTTAACTAGTTTGTAATCCTGCAGCTGACTCCAGTCAGATGTCTTAAGGAAGAGAAGGTAAGGCGGGCCTGGTGCGGGCTGCCCCACAGAAAAGGGAATGCACAGCCACGGGCTGAGCTCAGTTGCCTAATTCACTGCCCCAACCGTCACACCGCCACACTTGTCACTCTCCTGGAGCTGTCAAAAGCAGCAGCAGCTAAACCAGTACCTCCCACACCCTTTTTTCAAGGTATGCCCCACTTCTTAATCATCTTCTTCAATGCAAGTGTCCAAAAGGAATTTATTTAGATGCACTTCATGATTTTATTTCCTGCTCCCTGAGCGTACCCTGATTAGGGTAGGAGGGAGGGGGCAGTCGGGGGATACCCCCCCCGGAAGTCCCCATACAGAATGAAGGAGCACTGAGATCGTCAACCCAGTGGAAATGCCCTACGGGGGATGGTGTCCCACTTTCCCACGGAACCTCCAGCCGGGCCTGGGCAGCAGCGGCCAGGTGCATGGCCACGCACAGGATCTGGCAGCCAGAGTTGCCCGTGAGCACGGTCGGCAGAAGGGGAATCTCCCAGGTAGGGACACGGGCGGCAGGGAGTCACACGGCAGGCTCCGGGGCCCGGGAGACAGCTGTCTGGGCCTGGGGAGCGGCGCAGCGCCCAACACAGCACCCACAGAGGGAGCCTCACACGCAGCTGGAGGCACCACCTCACCTCCAGGGAGTACGCAACGCTGCGGGAGTCGCCTGAATGATTCCTTTCACTGCAAGAACGCAACGACCTCTCCCTCTCCTTCCCCCAGCAGTGGGGCGGGGGGGGGGGTGTTGCAGGAGCAAGACGGGACTGCCAGCCTGCCAGCCGCAGGGTCTGAACCCTAATTCCCCACTCTCTCGCCCACCACGGTGCTTGCAAACTAGCGCTGTTGCCTGGTAACAGCTTTCAGCGGCTTTAACATGGATTTCTTCTTTCTCCCACCGTGCAGGAGGCAAAAACAAGCAGGGAAAACCAAAGGGTGAGGTGGCAGAAGGGAAATGCAGGAGTCTGGAAGATCCCGAATGGCAGGATCATCCAAAAGCTGCCCACAGTGTCCTGGCTGGAGCGGTCTGTGCAAACTGGCCACAGGCCCCGCATTAGGGCAAAGCAGGCACTTTAACGCAAGAACCACCGCCCTCTACTGGTGAGATCTGGAGGGACACCTACCCTCCCGGAGGCGGCTCGTCTCTTCAGCAAGGCAAACAGGACCACCAGCCTGCAAAGCCACTGTGACTATTAAATGAGACCAGGCGTGGCAACAGTACTGTGCTGGACGCATAATGCTCGATACATATTTTGTAGGTAAGTTAATGGTCAGAGACATTCACCTGTCACCTTCAAAGGTCATCGGTTACTTCTGGGACGTAGTAATAACACCTTCCTTTTCATGAGATACCGTCTCCGTCCCCTGGGCTCCAGGCGAAGCACCTGACGCACAGCTCACTGATGGAGAGTGATCCAGCAGGGGCTGTTACCTCTGTTGTCTTTAAAGGGAGCCAGAGCTTAAGTAACTTGCTCAACCTGACACCGGTATGTGACCGAACCACAACTCACGCCCAAACCTGTGTGCCGTCAGAGCCCACATGCACTACCACTATGCTACACAGCCCCGGTGACATCGCAAAAGGCACCTCGACCTCATGTCCCACAATGTCAAGTCCAGACATTGCAAAGGGCCAGAGGGTTCAGCCTTCTAGTTACTCCAGGCTGGTTGGAGCTCGTAGAGACAGGCTAGCCCCACACCTGCTCTTACGAGAGGGCACGATGGACACGCCGGATCTCTTTTGGGCCCCCTTCTAGAGCGCCTCCAAGATCTGAGCTATCTCCGAGGGACGCCTCAGATGTAAAAGAACTCCACAAAAGCCAGAGGGTAGCACATAATTTCCCTTCCTGGCTGAAGGCAGGTTAGGAACCTCAGGATAAGCCAGGGTGCCCTCCATAGCCTAGAGAGGACCCGGTGAGACTGCCTCCTCACTCTGGCCCTCTCAGACCTGCTCACAGCTCCTCAGCTCAGAGGAAAAGGCTAGCCTGTCTGAGGTCTCAGCTGCAACAGGAGAAAGAACTTAGCAACTGGCCACAAGCAAGGAGACGACACGTGGACCACAGCCTTTGGTGTGGAGGTTCCAGAGCAAGAACCCGAGCGGGCCAGCTAGACCTGGGTAAGAACAGAAAGGCAACCCCAAAGAGGTTTCACTTGTGGGCTTGCTTCAGAGGCCCCGCAATGCCAAGAACTCTGGCAATCAAGATGGGGCATTTATGCTGGTCAGGCAGCAAGGAGCTACAAGGGCACACAATCGAACAACGGAGAGCCCACAGAACCAGGAGGAAGCATCCCAAAAGGGAAACTGGGCAGGAGACAGTGCAGTGACGTAAAGGGACTGGGAGCAGAAAAGGCACAGGCTTGGTTGATGAGAACAGGCAGAACAGTCAGAGGAGGCGCCTCCAGAGCCAGCCCGGGGAACACGGGGGCACGGAGGGGACTGAAGCTGGGGCGCCCAGACTCCGGGCCCAGTTCTGCCACCAACCGTGGCTTTGAGGCAATCTGCTGACCTCTCTGAGTCTGATCTCCTTGACTGCCCAGTGAGATAACCATCGCCACTTCGTCACCAGGCTCTTGTGGGACCAGACAGAATCCCGGGCACAAAGCACCATGCGTGGTGAGGCAGGGGCTGCAATGCGCGCCCCCTGCCACCCACGGTGTCCCACCCCCAGTGCTGTGGCGCAGGCTCCGGTGGAAACCCTGGCACCGCTGAAAGGTCACTAGCCAGGCGTGCCTCCTTCCCATGGGCCCCACAATGGGGCTCTGCCTTCCCACCGCTCTACCCTGGCCCCGTTCCAGGGGAGAACAGAAAACAGAATCAGTTTAAAAGCAACATTAATAAATAATGGGGAAGAAAAAAAAGAGTGGAAAGCAGCAAGACTTTTCCCTCCCGTCAGCTCTTGTGCAAAAGCAAACAGTGTCTGTTCTGTCCATGCTTCGTCCCCAGTCCAGTTCCAGGAGGCCATGAGAAAAGCTACGTGGAGGGGGAGAAAGAAAGAAAACCCCGAGAGAAAAAGAGTGCACGGAATGTCAGAAGATACATTCCATCCTCAGGTGTGGAATCAGAAGAACAAAGCCAACGTGCAGATTTAAAAACAACACATATCCCCAAAAAGTGCTCCTTTCCCAGGTCACTCTATGAGCAGGCTCTCCACGGGCTTGTGTGCAGCTGTCGGGGGGGCAGACCCCAGAGCAGAAGCACGTCCACGCTGGGTGAGGCGGGGGGGGGGGGGGGGGGCGGTTCTCCATGCTGAGGGCAAGTCCACAAAGTCCCCGTAGACCCCCAAACCCTGTCCCTTATGACCGTACCCCTGCCAGCTCTGATGGGGCTGCCTGTCACCCCCAGAAGAGCCCTGGCTCCCAAGCTGACCTGCCGCTGCTTAACAAGGTTTTTATTTAGGAAATTTCAGTGGAACACTTCATCTAAAGAGGGAACAGGTGCATGAGGAATAATCTACCCCATGAGATAACAGAACCCACCTCTCATACCATGCTACAGACATTTGGGTTTGAGACCACAACAATGCCTCCAAAAGCTACCCTCAAATGTTCAGATCACAAGCAACACACTGCTGCAAGAGAAAAGGCACGTGTCTGTAAGACAGAGGTTTAGAAGGTATTTACAAAACTGTCCACCAGCTTCCGTCCACGGCACCTTCCAAAGCCTTGCACAACTGACCATGTGCTATGCAAGACAGACAGCAAAACACTTCTTCACAGCATCCCTAGGAGGAAAACACACAAACATCAGTGGGAGATCATCACCCCAAAGGCCCCTGTAAGTGGTAAAGACCCTCCTGTAGATATCCTGGGCACCCAGAGTAGCATCCTGCGGGGCAGAGAGCACCTAGATTGTGGGGCCGAGCTCCCTGGCATCAAACATCAGCTTCAACATTAGCGGTATTACTATGGGCAAGTGATTTGTCTTACTGAGTTCTAAACTCCACATCTGTAAAAGGGGATGTCCCACTTACCCTAAAGACAAACTGCAGGAATTAATACAGTGAACAGAGTAGGTATCAAATAACAGACAGCTATTCATGATAACCAAAGGAAAAGACCAGAAGAAAGTAGAGGTTATCAGAAACCAAGAACACAGGACTGTGCACTTTAATGTCAACCGGAATCACCAGATGCACTGAAAACATCAGATCGGGTAGTCACTCGGGCCTTTCTTCCAAACAGTAGGAACTTGCTAAGGGACAGCTTGCAGGAGTTCCCAAGCACAGGGGACTCTCTGTAGTGACGGAGTACTTATTAACCTGCTGTTAGGTCTGTCCCAGAAGTCACTGCACAGCATGCAAGAGTGGGTGCTCGATCAATTACTGTCCTATTCAAGCAAGCACAGCCATCTGAGGCACCCCGTGTGGCTAGTACGAGGGCTCCCCACCCCGACTCTGTCCCTCTGCTCCCAGCTGCACTTGCGCCAAGGATCCTGGTAGTCACGGAGGGAGGGAGAAGTAAATGAATGCATTTGCATGGGTGGCCATGGTGCTTTAACAGTAAGATAATTCTAGAGCAGCACTTCTTAAGATAAGCTCTACACTGTAGTCTCAGGAGATGCTTTGCACAAGAAAGAGTTTTACAACCAAATAAGATTCCTCATGGCGGGGACGCCTGGGTGGCTCAGTTGGTTAAGCATCTGCCTTCGGCTCAGGTCATGAACCCAGGGTCCTGGGATCAAGCCCTGAATCGGGCTCCCTGCTCAGCGGGGAGCCTGCTTCTCCCTCTCCCACTCCCCCTGCTTGTGTTCCCTTTCTCACTATGTCTCTCTCTGTCAAATAAATAAATAAAATCTTTAAAAAAAAAAAAAAAAGATTCCTCATGGCAGCTAACAACACACATTATCAAAGGACCTGGAAAGCTGCATAACAAGGAACCCATCTAATTTTGCTTAACCCCTTCCCAAACTTATTTGACCATGGAACCCTTTTCTACCATGTAACCACTATTCCTGTGGAACACTGTGGGAAAGGCCTAAGTTCTATAAATGCCAATCCAGGTCAAGTCTGCAGCTCTGAAGAATGGCACCAAGCAGGCCCAGCTTCATGGGTCAGAGACGTGTGCAGTTTCACGGGGCCCCATACTTCAAGGGTTCTGCCTCTGGTTTAATGCTCTGAGGCTGCCATCTTGAAATCCTCTATCATTTTTTAACAAGGAGCCCACGTTTACGTTTTGCACTGGACCCTGAAAATTATGGAACTGGTACCGGCATGAGGATACATTCAAATTGTTGGCAAACTGATAAATAGGTCACTGGATGCTCAGGGATGATAGGTTCTGGCTTATTTCACATAAAAACCTAGTTGCCCAAGACAGCTCTACCCATACTCTTCTCAGACAAGCCACCATCCCCCCAAACTGGCTGGTCAGCAGAGTACTTCCTGTTATCCCCCTAGAACTTATTCCCAAGCCACGCAGCTTGTGATGAGCTTGCGAACTTCTCATCTGACACTCCCCAGCATCTTCAAATCACTGTCAGCAGCTCAACTGGAGTTGAGCACGTAAGATGCAAGCCTGCTCTTCTTCCTCCCCAGCTCCCATGCAATTTTTCATCTTCTCAACACAGCTAAAGAAAAGCTGCTTTTTAGTTACAGGTAATGACAGGGATGTATGGAAATTAAACCACTGCCTGAGAGCAGAGTCAGCAAAGATTACATGGCCAGTTTTGAGAGGCCCATCCCTGAAAGGGCCAATTAAAAGAGGTGTGGCAGGGGCGCCTGGGTGGCTCAGTTGTTAAGTGTCTGCCTTTGGCTCAGGTCATGATCCCAGGATCCTGGGATCGAGCCCCGCATCGGGCTCCCTGCTCCGCGGGAAGCCTGCTTCTCCCTCTCCCACTCCCCCTGCTTGTGTTCCCTCTCTCACTGTGTCTCTCTCTGTCAAATAAATAAATAAAATCTTAAAAATAAATAAATAAATAAAGGAGGTGTGGCGGCTGGAAGGGGCCTCTGGGGATGACCTGGCCCAGCCCACTCTGCTTATCCCTGAGACTCAGGCCACAGGGGTCCAGTGAGCTGCCCAAGGTCACACTGCTAATTAGGAAACCTTGGTCCTCCGAGTCCTGGCCCTGTTGACTTTCCCTTCATAAACTCTTCTGGAACATTCTCATCGATGGGACACTGCAAGAAAACAAGCATGAGCTTGGATCCCTCCACCTCCTCCTCAGGGATACTAGAGTGATATTCACCTTTAAGAAGATCTCCGCAGGGGCACCTGGGTGGCTCAGTTGGTTAAGCGACTGCCTTCGGCTCAGGTCATGATCCTGGAGTCCCGGGATCGAGTCCCGCATCGGGCTCCCTGCTCGGCAGGGAGTCTGCTTCTCCCTCTGACCCTCCCCCCTCTCATGTGCTTGCTCTCTCTCATTCTCTCTCTCTCAAATAAATAAATAAAATCTTTAAAAAAAAAAAAAAGAAGATCTCCGCAAAGCTACAAGTTCAAAGAGTGATTGGGTGCACATACGCACTACATATCACAGGAGAATGTTCATGCCACTGGAACTGGTGGTCCTGGGCCAATGCCTATCACCCTGTACTGCAGGGAGGGGAGGGGGTGGAGAGGACCCTCAGCTTACTAATCTATAAAATAGGTATAGGACACTTAACCTCTTTATCTAAAAGAACTTCAGTGAAGATAGAATATGTGTTCTCTGAAAGCACTCAAAACAAAGGCCCTTTGCAAACACACCATCATCCCCAAGTGACAGAAGTCACAGTAGTAAACACAGTCTTACCTTGCATAGGGTATGAAGGAAAGGCTATACCTGCAATGAAAACAAACAAGAGACGAAATCAGATGGAGGGAATCACTGGAAGGAATGGGCCCCGAGCCGTGAGGCACCTGCCATGATGGGCCCAGACCCTCTCCTTCCTCAGCGTGGGGGGTACACGCATACCCATGCACACTCACATACACACGTGAACACACACGCCACGCCACACGTACAGGTTGGGGGGGGGGGGGTGTCATCAGTGGCCAGAGAAGAAGGGCAAAAGGCCCATGTGGAGGTAACCATCACCTCAGCCTCACAGGGTCAGCAGATCCCACATATCGGGATGGCACAGAGCGCTATTCTAAAAACAACACTAAATAAAACCCAGATCAGCTATCCTCTAATATTTTACAAATCCTCAACAGAATGAACTTCTATCCGAATGGGATAATTTTCTGCTCTGCTCCTATTAATTTTAAAAGAAGAGAAAAGAGAACAGAAAGAAAAAAAAAACCCATTACCAACTATACTATGGATGAAAATATAAGCAAGCTATGTATTCTTTGAGAACCCAAGCCCAAAGATAACTTGATCCCAGTTGGCTCAGGCCCCTCACCCAAGGGAGGCCCATGCAGGGAGGAGGCCACAACACTAAAGGACCAGCCCTGAGAAAAACACAACATAGTCAGTGTTGGAGCGAATACTGCCATTTGCTTGAGCCCATGTGAACGCTAAACCTCTGAAAACTGGCTTCAAATTCAGTCTATAAGCAAAAAAAAAAAAAAAAAAAAGGCATGTACATTTGAGTACCAATTTCATCCCCTGAGAAAAAAAACCAAAATAGAAATATAAGCCATCAAACCAGGTCTTTTGGTACCTATTTCCAAAACATGTGTGTCATTAAAATCAGGCCATCATTCTTCTTACGTTCCCCATGTACAAAACTCACTTACTTGTGAACACAGTAAATTCCAAAAAGCATTTGAGAAGTGTATTTATTCAAAAGTCCCAAATGACTAAAGGGAGGGATGGGTGCTCAGCTTGCAGCCTCAAGCCCCATTTCTACCACATAGGAGTGCAGTTGATCCTTAGAGGCTTTAAAACTTTCAGTCCTGTCTCCTTTGCACTAGAGAAAACATTTTTTTTTTTCAGACGCAGATGAGCACATCTCTATGGAAACTGTTCAGGCAGGCCTCATCCCTTCATAAACTCTGGAAGGAATATAGCAACATCTCAGAAGCCATCAATTTCATGCCTGCCAGAACCGCTCTCACTCTGATGTTGGACCGGAAACTACAGCCCCATCCGCGGCCCCCAGTAACGACATCTCCAGCGCCCCTTTCCCTATGCGTGGCTCTTGAGCTACAACCCCCTGGTCTTGCCAACAGCCTGCAGGGCACCTGTCAATCGCGCTGCCCACAGCCACGTGGTTTTCCGTTTCATCACTCACTGTCCCTCATCTCCTGCTGACAATTCCCTCTTTGTGCTTCAGCTAAATCATCCATCCCATCACAAATGCAGCTCATCACTTCTCACCACTCGCCTTCCTTCAACATCTATCTGACTCACAAGCCTCTTTCTACCAGCCCCCATAATACTTCACTGTCCTTGCTCCTACCAGACAGAAGTGACTGAATAACATTTATGACATCTCAAAATCAACCAAGAGCACCGCAAAAAAAAAAAAAAAAAACACTGCAGCAGGCAAACAGCCTCCGCCAACCTTACCCAAGACCACTGATGCCATCTACTGGACACGGGGCTGAGTCCACAGACTTTTCGCTCTGGAGTCTGATTTCACTTGCATAATTGAGAATTCTTAACTTGAAAAGTTTCTATGTTTTTCTATCCTCCCCCCGCACCCCGTGGGATTTTATCTCCTTCCGCTGCATTAGTCAGACAGCGACGTGGGAGGAGACTAAAACATCACTTACCACGTCAGGGCCAAGGACTGCAAAATGCAGAAGATGAGCGCGAGCCCCTTGTTATGCCACTGAAAGAAAAATGGACGGTTACCGCACAGTGTGAGACAAGAGGCACAAGCCAAAAAGGTTCAAGAAAATGAAAATCCACGCTTACCCAAAAGGCAGAACACAGAGTAAGTGCAAAACACAACTAGAGAGAGAGGAAAAACATTAATTAATACAGTGACAACACGGAGAAAAATACTGTTAAGACTTCGCCATTCTTGGCAAACTTACAAGACTTATCCCCACACAGTAACCAGATTCTGTGATGATCACAGCGACCAAAGCTGTCCTCCCTCTCAAAGCGCTGGACCCACATGAGCACCCATGTTTAGCAGAAGAGTTAAAATCCCGATGAAATGAAACCAGCCAATAAGATCGGATGTAGATTAAAAAGAAATGGATCCTCTTCAACTTTCAAATTTTCCCAAATTCTCTGCCCAGAAAATAAAACCTGGTCCACCCCTCATCCATCCATCTTTTCATTCAAACGCACTAACATTGGTCGAACACACAGCTCTGTATTTGAACCCCTGCCAAAAACACTTGCGTCTGGAGCAGAGAAGGCAAGCAAGGACGAAGAGTAACACGAGACATCAGGCAGTCGGTTATTTGTTTACATGTCACCTAACACGTTCCCTGAGTCCTTTCTTAGAAAGTTGTTTCTAAAAGAGACCTGTCCGGACCATCTACATCCCAGGGCTGGCCAAGAACAATGGCACTCGAGCTGCAGGTCATGCCCGTCCTCTCTGTCCATCTATAGAGTAACTACTCAATAAACACGCCCCAAGTATTTCTTCTGTGGCCAGCACTGGGCCAGTGCATATGCAATCAACAGCAAACGTGGTCACGGCTTTAGAGAACTCACAACAGAACTCTGAACAAACAACATGGACAGAATTGAAACTAAAACTAAAAGCGCACTGATCAAGTCCCAAATGTTGCAATAAAGGTAATTTTAACCAAAGGCCAGAGAATGTGGTCTGGAAGGCAGCAGTCCAGAGGAGGAAGGGGCATTTGAACCAACAGGACAGGAGGGTGGGACAAGCTGAAGGCACTGCTGTCCAAGCAGGGAACAGAGAGATGGGGCCACGAGGAGCGCAGACCCGCATCAGAAATATGGATGGAAACAAACATGAGTCAGATAATGCGGAGGGAACAGCAAGCCCGCTCCAGGAGACCAGACACCCACTCCAGGGGGCGAAGCCTGTGTTTCTGAGTCACTCCCTCTAAGCTCTGCCTGTGTGTGGCTTCCCCAGTGTCCAGGACGACCTCATCCACATCAGTGTGGCTACTCTGAGCAGCCCACTGCGGGGGGGCAGGCGCTGGCAGAACCCGAACACCAACTGAAACACCAAGGGCGTAATGATCAGACGCAGAATTCTCCCTATGTCTCCTCTGTGGTTACGGGCATCGGAGTAAGTCGAGACGAAAGGAAAAAGAAAAGAGGTTTTTAGGTTAAAGACGAAAAAAACTCCATGCCGCAGAAATAAAAAGTCCCATTTCACAAGTGCGGCTAAAAGGGAGGCCTTACCAGCACCACGATAGTTGCAATCAAACGCGTCGGCTCAAACATTCGCTTCAGCTGCTTCATCGGCCCCATGAGAAAGACAGTGCTGAGAGGCAAACACACACAAGCCATTCATCCATATGACAGGTTTAGGTTGCTGATATTAAAAAGTAGAGCGCTTCACTCTCTTTCATAGTCTCCAGAGAATAATTCTACCAATCATATCATCTATGATTTGTTCAGTGTTTGCTAAATGCCAGATAGGACATACTTGACCTCATTCCATCCCTCAGCAACTCTGTAAGTTAGATGTTATTACACTTACTTATTTCAGAGATGAGAAAATGAAGCTCAGAAAGGCTCATTTACTTATCCACAATCACACAGCTAGGAACTTGAAGAGCCAGCATTCAAACCCCCATCTACTGGATCCAAAGCTCCGAAAGGCATCCCTCATGCACTTTCAGTGTGAACGGAACTTGAGAGGGGGCTGTGTGGGACAGTAACTCAGGCAGATCCTCACACCGAACCCGAGGGTTAGGTCTGTCATGTCTCTAGATTCCTGACAGAAATGTCCCAGGTGGCTCACCCCTAAAGCCCTGTAACAGCCAGGGTTTTAGCATTAGCTACCGGGTATTTGGTAAAAACAGAAATTTTAAAAATTAGTCTACCTCTCTTTGAAGTACCATTAAGTTTCAACCAGAACTCACAGCTGCGCTCTTAGCCAACACTGAACAAGAAGCAAGAGCCAAGACTGGCCTTAAAAATTAAATGCAGCATATATACAAAAACATAACAGATTATAGGGGCACCTGGGTGGCTCAGTGGGTTAAGCATCTGCCTTAGGCTCAGGTCATGATCTCAGGGTCCTGGGATGCAGCCCCACGTCATCGGGCTCCCTGCTTCTCCCTCTGCCTGCCACTCCCCCTGCTTGTGCTCTCTCCCTCCCTCCCACCCTCTCTCCCTCTGTCAAATAAGTAAATAAAATCTTTAAAAAAAAAAGTAACAGATTATAGGTAAAGCCATAAACTCCTAGACACACCCTGGAAATAATCATTTGCTCCCTTTAGTACTTCTGTAGGCAGTGCTATCAAGAGTCGACCCTATCAGGGTTTGCTAAATAGTTCTTCTAGACTAACCAACACACGCCTCTACTTATGCTCTATTTATAGACTCAACATTAAACCTACACTGTCTGCCCAAAACAAAACCCTCCAAAAGTTAGTATTTGAGAGGGCTTTAGAGGCGAGATGAGACATCTTTGAGAGCCAGCATTCACTATCATAAGCATTCATAAATTAAGTTTTTAGAAGGTAGCCAGAGTCGTGTACTCAATCATTTGGTTAACATTTCCAGCCAAAAACAGAGCTAGGTTTGGGGATAATTAGGGACAGGTAAGGCAGACGTATAGCCCTTGTCAAGTGGCTCAGAGACTTGTAACAAGTCAATGTAATAAAATGCTATCTGTGCTGTCACAAAAATATATTTGGGACATACAGAGTCCCATATGAAAGAAGAGGTCATTGTTCTGGGTGGGGGTAGGGAGAGGTAACGAGGAGAAGATTCATAGGAGTGGTGATTTCTGAGCCAAGTCCTCACAAATGAGCAAGAATTCACCAAAATGAGGGGGGTAGGGCACAAAGAGGGAGATTCAGATGGGGCAGCATTCTAGGCAGAGAAATTAGCCCCAGAATAGGCACAAAGACGTCTGGGGAAATGCAGGTCGGCCTGGCTGGGGAGTGGAACTGGGTAAAGCCACATCTCGAAGGGCCTCTCCTGCATGCACGCACCTGTGGCGGAAATGAGGTACCGCTAAAGAAAGTGAACCAGGACTGTAACCGAATGCTGAAAATGGCCCGGAGGGACACAAAAGGACACAGAGAAGCCAGCAGAGGAATCCTGTGGTAGTTCAGATGGGAAGTGATACGAGCCAGAGCTAAGAGCAGCTCAGGTATCACCATCTCTAGAAAGCCCTCCCTGGCTCCCCGGGTCAGATCTCAGCAGCTGCCCCTCCCTGAGCACTTCTTTCTCCATGCCCTATATTATCAGTTCACGTGTCTGTCTGTCTGGCCGACTGGTGGGCTCCACCTCAGCAGCAATGTCTGTGCGCGCTCAGAGCCCAGCCCAGGGTGTGATCAAGGCTTAGTCACTGAGCACGTGAGTCCCCTGGTCAGGGACAAGAGCCACGGAGACAAAGAGGAAGGAGCCAGGAAGGGGTCGGCACCAAGCCATGGTGAGTAATAACAGGGGCCGCCGGGGCTTGGACACCCAGGACTCTGAGGCCATTGACTGAGATACAAGAGAAGGCGGCAGGAGAGGAAAGGTCACAGAGTTCAGGTTCCAGGCGGCCATGTAGGCCGAAGTCAGGCCAGCACTCCCAGCTGGGAGCAGGACTGTTGCTGTCTGCACACAGTGTGGTTGAAGCATGAACTGCACTTGACCTGGGCTATCTGTGTACCTGCAGCATGCAAAACGGGCCGCCACGGTTCCCTCATATATAAAACCTCAACAGTAACTTTATCCCAGGAGATTTCAAAAATAAACTAAGATAGGGCGCCTGGGTGGCTCAGTTGGTTAAGCGACTGCCTTCAGCTCAGGTCATGATCCTGGAGTCCCTGGATCGAGTCCCGCATCGGGCTCCCTGCTCGGCGGGGAGCCTGCTTCTCCCTCTGACCCTCCCCCCTCTCATGTGCTCTCTCTCTCATTCTCTCTGTCTCAAATAAATTAAAATCTTTGTAAAAAAAATAAAAAATAAAAAATAAATAAACTAAGATAAGGGCGCCTGGGTGGCTCAGTTGGTTAAGCATCTGCCTTCGGCTCAGGTCATGATCTCAGGGTCCTGAGATGGAGCCCACAGGCGGGGCTCCCTGCTCAGCGGGGAGTCTGCTTCTCCCTCTCCCTCTGCCCCTCCCCCCCATGCTCTGTCTCTGTCTCTCGCTCTCTCAAAAAAATAAATAAAATCTTTAAAAAAATAAAAATTAAAAAAAATAAACTAAGATACAAAATACTGGGATGCGCAGGTGACTCAGTCAGTTAAATGTCCAACTCTTGATTTTGGTCATGATCTCAAAGTTGTGGGATCAAGCCCTATGTCAGGCTTTGCACTCACCCCGCAGTCTGCTTGTCCCTCTTCTGCTCCTCCCCACCTACCCCTCATTCACCCAATCTCTCTCTCAAATAAATTATTTATTATTTACTTAGAGAGAGAGAATACACAAGCAGGGGGAGGGGCAGAGGGAGAGAGAGAAGCAGACTCCCCTGCTGAATGGGGAGCCTGACATGGGGCTCGATCCCAGGACCCCAAGATCATGACCTGAGCCAAAGTCAGACACTTAATTGACTAAGCCACCCAGGCACCCAATAAAATCTTAAAAAAAAAAAAAGATACTAAAACATTTTTTTTTAAGATTTTATTATTTATTTGACAGAGAGAGACACAAGAAGAGAGGGAACACAAGCAGGGGGAGTGGGAGAGGGAGAAGCAGGCTTTCCACCGAGCAGGGAGCCTGATGCGGGACTCAATCCCAGGTCCCTGGGATCATGACCTGAGCCAAAGGCAGACGCTTAACAACTGAGCCATCCAGGCACCCCTTTTCAGTAATTTTTTAAAAGGAAATTTAGCATAGGGTTCTTAGCATTTACTATTAATTAACTTTATGTGATAAAGTTGGATATGATGTATTTTAACTACATTTGGTGAGAAACCAAATCCTTAAAACTATTAAAGCATCCTCCTTCACCTCCCTCAAGCACAATCCACACCCAGTTTCCCATCTAGTGATTGGCTATGGTTAAATTTAAAAAAAAAGAAACACCTGTTACCTCCCAATTGATGCGATGTTACCAAAGGTATAAAACACTGCAAAGAGGTATAGTCCCTTCCTGGGCACCCAGAGCAGAAGAGTTCCCTGGAAGATAAAGCACAGGGTGTTTGCACAGAGGACCCCTCCTACGACAGTCTACAGCCAAGAGTGCACAGAGACACCCAGTCCCCTCCCCACCCTCCTCAGCACCTCCCTCTCTCTCTCATCCAGGCATCTCATGAAGAGAAAGAGAAAAGGAGGTGGACAAAAGGGGAAAGACAGAGGGAAGGAGGGACAGGGTGGGGAAAAGACCAGGGGAGGGGAGGGACATCTTACCAGCAGTGAGCAGACAATTCCTGCAGCAAAACATGCAATGAAGCCTTTTATTCTGGTACCCCAGCTTAATGAAGATGCCTCAACAACCTGAAATTTTTAAAAAACGGATTACATACACGTATATGCATGTTTAAGCACCAGAAACAAGGGAAGCACATAATTAGATTGAGCGTGTGAGTTTGACCTGCGGAAGGCAGGAACAAAGAATCCGACTCACTCATGGCTACAAGAGCCCTCCTGAGTCCTGGAAGCCGGCTCCTTATCCAGCCACAAATCTCCTCTCTGGCAGCAGATAAGAGGTTACCGAGCCTCTAGGTGAACATCCCCAGAGCTGGAAACTCTACACCTGAAGCACAAACCATTTCACACACAGCATGGCAAGGCAGTAGACCCTAGAGTAGCCCAAGCCCTTATACAGCCCGGGCCGGACAAGGACAACCAGAAAGCCATGAGCTCCGCCAGGCAGGGACCCAGGAAACGGGGGCCGGTCGGGGGCCGGCACTCGGGGCTGGATCCACCGGGCATGGTCACCTACATCAACCAGCCCAACTTGGGCAGTAGCTACTCCTACCGGCATCTCTGAGACGCCGAAGGACTAAGGCTCTCATCTGTGTCAGGGCCCTGAGCTGAATCGATTCATGCCGAGCTTTGGGGTGCTGGCATCAGCCAAGTCACGCAAGCATGATACAAATCCTAGGTAATTCATTACGGCCCTACTCATCTGACTCTCCGCTACCATAACTAACCCCTCCCAAGAGTAAAGCTCCGAGGATGCCAACTTTTCCCAAGACAACTCTGCTAGAACAGGGGAGCCTGCAAGTAGCTCCCAAGGGTTTTCCCCCCGTGTCAAAGAGGACAGCCCGGAACTTACGCCAGAGACCTTCCTAGTCTGTCCACATCATGAAAGTGGCCACAGCTGCTCCAGGCTGGGGACAGACAGCTGCCACTGAGACCAAAGGTCCTGCCTCCTGCCCAGGCAACCCAGTGTATTCACACCAGGCTCACCTCGTGTGGCCAGCACAGTCTCCCTCCGGCAGTGGGGGAAAGCTGCCAGTAACATTTCCACTCCCTGATGAACGAAGACGGTGGCAGAAGCTGCAAGGGACACCGGACTGGCAACTCCTTCGGCCTTGACTGCTCCCAGCTCAGGGACCTGTCTTCAGCCCTGTCTCCAAACTTCCTGTCAAACCAGACGCCTGGAAAGAAGGAAGGGCGGCTCTCCCGGGTGTGGCCAGCATTGCTACAGACGGCTTAATTTCCATTCAGGAGAAAGGCAGTCTTAAGGGCAGGTTATCAAAAGGGGTTTTCCTCCTACCACATTTATTCACACTTTTTATCTTCTCTAGAGAGGGAGAGGGAGAGAATCCCAAGCAGGCTCCACACCCAGCATGGAGCCCGACGCTGGGCTTGAGCTCACGACCCTGAGACCACGACCTGAGCCGAAATCAAGAGTCAGACACTTAACCGACTGAGCCGCCCAGGCAACCCTGTTCACACATATTTAAAGTGGGCTCGTGACACTGCAATCCCCCACCACACACACAGCACTTGCGGAAACACGGGGCACCACAGGACACTGCACAGAAAGGCGCCATTGGGGATGGTAACCACGCCGTGGGAACAGGGTGTCAGGACCTGACAGACGGGCCACCTGGTTCCGTGCTCAGGCACAGCCCACCTCCCAAATGAGCCATGTGACGCTCTGTTAGCAGGCTGCACTGGCAGCCCCCACAATCAGGTCAGCCGTCTGACTAACATGGTCAACCTCCCACCAAGAAGAAAATAAAATCAGAAGCCACCACTCCTACTCATGCAAGAAACAAAGAACTTACTTTGCCAGGTAGAAAAAAAGAAGTGAGCTGCATGCGGGGAGAAAAGCGTCGTAGCAGAACTGGACTGGATTCATGGCTTGAGCACCACTTGGCACCAACAGGGATATTTTAAGAGATTCGACCTTTATTATTTTTTTGTGTGAAGAGGATAACCCATAAGGTTAAGTGTCAAGTGTGAGCTGGCCTTGGCATTTAGAGAGAACTAAATATGGTCTCCACGTTCCAGTCCTCGTAAAAATCAAACTCGTGGACGAGAGGACACAGTTCTGGTTTCTTCCTTCAGAAAGGAGGAAGTGTTGGCTCCACAAGTCCCTCAAGCTGAATTTCCACCCAGATGTCACCCTAGTTGGCAAAATGGGGGGAGGGGGCGCAGATAACCTTTCATCACCGTGTCTTCCCACTCTGTGTCATCGCACTTCTTTCACCGGCTGGACTCAGTGAAGGCTAAGCCCTTCTTTTTGCCAATTTATAAAAACAAACTCAGTTGTTATAAAACGCCTCTCTAAATCCATGGCTGCTGGGGCACCTTCTGGAAATCGGAGTAGCTAAAATAGTCCCTGGCTAGAATTTACAGGCGATCTGCACCCAAGCTGTCTGACTGGCAGTTAGGAACAAAGGTCCCTTTGACTTGGGGATGTGGAGAGAAGAAAGGTGCTCGCCAAAATGAAGTAAAGCTAAAAGCTGTTTGAGGAAACAGGGCTGGTAACCAGAAGACGGTGAGAAATGAATACTGCTTCATACCTGTGCTTTCAAACCAGGTACCACTCATTCCCTCCTCATCCCTGGAATCCTCTATGAAAAAAATAAAACCTATACTTTAAGAAATACGCCCACTAGGGGCGCCTGGGTGGCTCAGTTGGTTAAGCGGCTGCCTTCGGCTCAGGTCATGATCCTGGAGTCCCGGGATTGAGTCCCGCATCGGGCTCCCTGCTCGGCGGGGAGTCTGCTTCGCCCTCTGACCCTATCCCCTCTCATGTGTTCTTTCTCTCTCATTCTCTCGCTCTCAAATAAATAAAATCTTTAAAAAAAAAAAAAAAAAAAGAAAGAAATACGCCCACTAAAACTAAAGGTTGAAGGCGGATTTATGAAGGTGAGGTATCAATTAAAAACCTCGTCAGGAGGGTATTGGTGATGAGGCACTGCCAAGTCGTTTTTATACCCAGTTTCATATGTAGGAGAAACAGAACTAGCCGTGCTTTTATTGTTTACATTAAAAGGATAAAAATTTGAAAAGCACTCACTTACGGGACCTCTGACAATTTAATCTGAAGAGCCCATAAGGCCACGTAGTCCAACCTACCACACAAAACAGAAATTTCAGCACACAACTCTCTTTGCCAGCTTCAAAGCCATGGGAAATGTGAAACAATCAAGTCAATAGCAACATTTTAAAGGAGGCCCGAATTAGTAAAAATTAAGCCAAAAACAATCCTGAAAATGAATTCAGCCAGCTACAAGATGTTTCCCAGGAGTCTGGGACTCAGGAAATGGCACACAATGATGTATGAAAACAGGAATCTCACACTTAGAGGAAACGGACAACACTACTTCACAAGAGAGCAGCACCTACTCTTTTTTAAACAGATTTAAGACGTGGTTGAGCCTACAACACTTTAAAGCCCTTCACTGCATCCAACACAGGCATGCACCATTGTAGGTAAAAACAAACTCAGCATTTACATCTTCAATCTGCACTAATCATTCACTCTTACGCGTCTGCTTCATGGTTTTTTTCTAAATATATAATATCTGCATCATCTCGCTGTCAACACTCCCCCCCAAGAGCCTTCAGGATGATAAAGTGTCTCTCTCTTGAACCCTAGCTGCTCCTAAAAGCGTGATGACAGTCCACAGGGCATAATGCTTTTAGAACCACATGACTGTCAACTACCCGGGTATTCTCAGGCCTGGTCTGGGGTTTGACTTGGCAGTTCATAACAGAAGCCAGAAATGAAAAACAAAAAAAATGCATGAAATTACTCCTGAGCTTTGACCAACTAATAAAGGCAACCAATTAAAAGGAACCCACAGAGCTGTTTTGAAATGTCAAAAAAATAAGACCCCAATTCCTATGATACTCAATTCCAATTCCTATAGTGTTGCTTCTTCAAAGTGAGGATTAAGAGAGTAAGCTTTACAAGTTCTGAGATCTCACAGAGGGGGTACCAGTATCATACAAAATGCAGAAAAAAATCAGCAACCACCAAAGTGGGTGAAAGAAGATGCTGAGAACAAACCACGAGAGACACTGATTAAAGTTAGAAGGAAAACGTGGGTTTCGAGTTGAAAGAAGCCGTAGTCTCTTGTTCAACACCCTCACTTTACAGCTGGGGAAACTGAGGCCCGTGGAATACACACCAAAAAGTAAAATGTTATTCTGTCATCCAAAAAGGAAAACAAAAACAAGAGCGAAAAAAAGCACTCGAAACAGGAAATGATCATTCTGTGTGGCTCTAGAAGACACGGCCCGAGCGCCCAGATTCCCGCTCGACCCAGCCTCGCTAGCGAAACAGTCACACAAACACGCGCCGGCAGTCCCACAAGGTGCTGGGCGTCTGCCGCGTCTACGGACGGACTGGGGGCGCAGAGAAACAAGAGTGAGCCCTGCCCTCCGGGAGTTCACGGGTCCGCGGTGGAGACGCGTCACAACAACGACAGGTGCCCAAGGTCGGGTGGGAGTGTCACACCGACAACTAAGCCCCGCCGTACCCGGGCAGCGAGCAGGGGAAGCTGCGGGCCCGTCGCCAGGCCCAGGCGACCTACCCGGACGCGGGTTCCCTCCGCCAGGCTCTCGGGGCCCGCCCGCCCTGCCCGTCTCGGCCCCGGAGCTCGGGGAGGCCGGCGGGGCTGGAGGGACCGGCCGGGACGGCGCCCGCCCCCGCGGGCGTTCCCGGGGTTCTGCTCCGGCGCCGCCCTCTCGAGTGGGCCGCTGGGGCGGGGAGGGCTGAGGGGGCGCCGGGCAACAGAGCACGCACAGGCCGACCGCCTGGAGCGGAGGGCCCGGCGCGGCACCTGCAGGGGCGCGGGGAACGCGGGGCCCGCCGCCGGGAGGACGCACGGGCGCGGCGCGGCTTTCCAGGAAAGCCTGGAAGTCCCGCCCGGTTCCCGGGCGCGCTCACCTCGGCCAGGCCGCCCCGGTCCTCGGTGTCCTGGCCGCTCAGCACCTTCTTCAGCTTGTCCATCCCGGGCCGGGTCCACACGACGCAGCCCCGCTCAGCGCCCTCTTGCACTCGCGGAGTCGGCGGCTCTTCCGGGTGCCGGGCCCGCCGCCCCCGGCCGCCAACCACGGCGCGCCCCGCCCAGGTACCTGCCCACCTGGCGGCCGCCCGCGCAGGCGCCCGGCCGCTTTCACGGGCCGGCCGCGGGGGCGGGAGGCGGGACGCCCTGGGGGCGCGGGGGTTAAGTTCCGCCCAGACTCGCTCGGCGGCCTGGCCTCCTTCCCCCGCCCGGGTGGAAGCCGGACCCGCCCCCCTCGCGGCCCTCCTGAGTTCAGTCAACAAACGCTGCGTGCCTACCGGGCACAGGAGTGTTTTTCTTGTTAATGTTGCCACAGCGCTTGTTCTAGATGGAACTTATTCCAGGTGGTCTCAAGTGAAACGATTTTTTTAAAAAGTCTAGACCAAGCTACTGTGATCCCAACTGAAAATGCTTCTAGAGGTATGATTTGGGCAGAAACTCGAGGAAAGGGTAGAACTTGGATAAGGGAGTGGAGAAAGGCATAGTAGCTTGTTGGGCCGCCCTCGAAGCGGATTCCAGCACTAATGATTTCCGGTTGGAGAATCCGTGTCGCCCGTGCAACCCCCAGGACAGGGCCGGAGACACATAGGCTCGCATGTCGGACTGCTGCCTGGGGAATGTCTGGAAAGCAAACTTCAAGATTAGATCGGCTCGGGCGCCTGGGTGGCTCAGTTGGTTAAGCGACTGCCTTCGGCTCAGGTCATGATCCTGGAGTCCCGGGATCGAGTCCCGCATCGGGCTCCCTGCTCAGCGGGGAGTCTGCTTCTCCCTCTGACCCTCACCCCTCTCATGTGCTCTCTCTCTCTCTCTCTCTCTCATTCTCTTTCTCAAATAAATAAAATCTTAAAAAAAAAAAAAAAGATTAGATCGGCTCAGAAAAGCAAATCCACAGTGAGGTTGTGGGGAGCACACACTGGAGAATCTCCCCGCTGTCTCCCTCACCGCCCCCCACTCCAAGAACACTTATGAAAGAGTAGGAATGTGTGTCTGGGCGGAGAGAATTTAGATGTTACCTAGAACTTGGGCCTCTTGGGAATTATAAATCAACCAGACAAAAGGGATTTGCACAGGACCCTAGTCAAGTCAGTCAGATGGCTGTAATCATGTGACCTCATCTTTATAGATACTCAAACATGCTCTGCCACAATTTTCGTTTACATCTCAGATCTCCAATAACAAATGCTGTTGTTTTTCCCCTGTTGCTCTTATGCCCTTGTTCCACTCAGGTAAATTCCTACACATCCTTCAAGACTCCTCAAATACCAAGACACGGTGGAAAGTTCATCCATTGTGAAGTTAGGAAGATCTGGGAGGTGCAACTATAGAACCATCAGTTACCAGCTATGTGGCACTGAACAAGTTACCTAAGCTTTCTGGTCCTCAATTTTCTCATCTGTAAAATGGACATAAACGGGTACCTCTGAGAGATTTTGTGGGAAGTACACGTGACAGTATGCGAGGAGACCCTGGAACATGACAGGCATTCTGTGGCATCTATGGAAGCTAGTATTACTCCACCATCTCCTCTGAAGCCTCCTCTAGCCCAGTCCACACTGACGTGGCAGTTGCTCCTTCCTCTGTCCTCCCATAGCATTTTAAACCCCGCGCTATTGCCATTATTCATGTTCAAGTCTGTCCCCTATACCTTGTAAGTCCTCACAGTTCCAGTCATTTTTTTACTCTGCCAACCCAGAAAGGCACCTAGAAGATGTGCTCAGTTAATACCATTAAGTGAATGAATGAATGAGTGAATGAGAGACTTTGTGTCTGCTTTTGCGATTGTGTGGATTGTAACAGACAAATGGGCAGATGGGCAACACTTAAAATGGCCATGCTGTGCAAGTCAGCAGATGTAGATAGGTTTGTTTTTGTCCACCGGGTAAGACAATTGGTCTGCCCTCCTCCTCCACCTCCACTCCCTGCATTCATCAGAATGAAAGAGGCTGTTTGTTTGTTTTAAGATTTTATTTTTAAGTAATCTCTATACCCAGCGTGGGACTCGAACTCACAACCCAGAAATCAAAAGTCTCACGCTCCACGGACTGAGCCAGCCAGGCACCACCCCTCATCACAGTAAAAGAGGTTTTGTTCAGAAAGGCCTTATCTGTAATCTCAGCTCAAGCGTAAGAGCCACATTTCTTTCAGAACTGGGCAGGATGGCCTCTCCTCTCGGCCCATGCTTGTAGGGGAGCCTGCAAATCACACACACACACACACACACACACACACACACACAAATGTGTGAAAGAACACGTGGCTCTTCTCTTACTTGAGATGTGGCACTAGCACCAGGATGCCCCCTCTCACAAGTAACACCGTTTAGACCCCAGGGCACTGCTTCTCCGTGTGTCCTGCCTTCTGCCCTTGAAACAAAAGGCATGTGAACGTGCGGGGCTTGTGGGTTGTACCACCACCAGTGCGGACACGCTGCTTCAGAGGGCCAGTGGGATAGGAACCGTGGAGGTGATTCGGTAAAAGACAAATCCAGGGTGCCTGGGTGGCTCAGTCGTTAATCGTCTGCCTTTGGCTCAGGTCCCGGCTCCTTGCTCCATGTTGGAAGCCTTCTTCTCCCTCTCCCACTCCCCCTGCTTGTGTTCCCCCTCTCCTGCCTCTCTCTCTGTCAAATAAATAAATAAAATCTTCTTAAAAATAAAATAAAAGTAAAAGACAAATCCACCTGTCACATCCCTCCACTGAGACACCTTGACTGCAGTAGATCCTCAGGTAACAACATGCCATTTCCCGCCAGTGCCAAGTCTCCATCTTCCTGTTTCTCTAACATAAAATTCCAGAGGGACTCCCAAAAATTAGTGCAGTAAATGCAACAGTTTACGTGGAGGCTAAGGAATATTTTTCATTACGAAACAATTCATATTACTCTCTCGTGTACAGATGTAGGTCTAGGCATAACATACATGAAACATGCTACTAAGTCAAAGACATGGAACACCAGAATCACAAATAGCTTCTTCATAATCATATTTAATAAGATTTCATTACATTCTCAAAAAGTCAAGTAAAAATTTTAACTGTAAATACTTGAAATTTAATTTTTCACAGGTTAATTATCAATTATATTTCTTTCCTTTAACTTTTGTAGATAATTTTGAATATTTTAGAAAAATAGCTCTTGAAAGCATAAAAAATATTTTGAAATTGAATTTATTCAATTCATTTTGAAATTGCAGTTATTCAATTCATTTTGAAAATGAATCTATTATTACCATAATATATTCTAATTTTGTAATAATTGAATTTAGTCATGGTCATCTTTGATATTTTGCCAATTTTTAGTCGTATAGAAGCCATAACTTTACATCTATTTGTCAATGTAGGAGGATCAAACATAATTTATTCAACAATTGTTTGGCTTGATTTACAGCCTTTAAATATTTAGGCATCTGACTTAGGGGCTCCCATTTTTTGTTTCCCAGGCCCTGCAAATTTTGGGGTACACCTGCCTGTAACTGCCCTGGTCAAAGGACTTGGGTTGCCTAAGTGGAAATGCTAGATTGATTGAAGATGTAAAAACACAGGGATTTTCTGCAATAAAAAGGAATGGAATAATGACAACATGGATGAACCTTGAAAACATTATGCTAAGTGAAAGAAGCCATACGTAAAAGGCCACATAGCGTATGATTTCATCTGTATGAGATGCCCATAATGGGCAAATCCAGAGACAAAAAATAGATGAGTGGTTTCCACGGGTTGGGGGCAGAGGAGCATGGGAAGTGACGGCTAATGGGTACGGGGTTTCTTCCGGGGTGATGAAATGTTCTAAAATCGATTGTGGTGGTGATTGCACAACTCTGTGAAAATACTAAAAAATATTGAATTGTATGCTTTATATGAGTGAATTCTATGATATATAAATTATATTGCAATAAAGCTGCTTAAAAATGCTTAGCACAGTGTCTAATGCATATTTCCCAATCCATGAATGTTATTTATTATATAATGTAACAGGAGTCCACTCTTATCTTGCCTAAATGTGTCTAAGTTTGAACCCAGAATTTCGGACTCCTAATTTATCTACAGATACATTGGCCAATGTACAAAGTGACTCATTGTGACATTGTTTATAATACCAAAAGATTGGAAACAACCTAAAAGTCCATTGGTGGGAGGAATGGTTACATAAATTTTGATACATCCATTCATAAGAATATAAAACAATCATTAGAAAGAGAAGAAGGAAGCTCTTTACATATTGATATGAAACTATCTCCAAGATATGTTAGGAGAAAAAAAATCAGATCCAAACAGGTAGATGACAGATACATGATAGATAGAACATGTGTGTAGACATATCTATATTTACCTATATCTGCATAAAACATGTCTGGGAGGATAGAAAAACAAAAATAAACAAAAACTGCTGAGGTTACACTTTACCTCAGCGAGGGAAACTAGGTGACTCTGCAGCAGAGAACTTTTCACTATGTATCTACTGACTTTTCAGTTATGAACCTTGTGAATGTACCTGCTCTTCAAAATAAATAGACACACAAAAGGTTACATATCATGTGATTCTATTTATATGAAATATCTAGAACAAATAAATCCATGGAAACAGAAAGCAGATTGATGGTTGCTAGGGGGAGGGAGGACTGGGGAGGAACTGGTCAAGGAGATGAAAATAGTTTGGAACAAGATAGAGGTGGTGGTTGCACAATATTGTGAATGTATTGTTCACTTTGAAATGGTTAATTTTGTGTTGTGTAATTTTCACCTCAATAAATTATTTTTTGAAAGAAAATGAGGGTGAGGAAAAGGAAAAGAGGAAGAAGGAGACAGGAAAGGAAGGAAAGGGAGGGAGGGGCGGGGAGGATGCAGAAGTTCCATCCCAGAGCTGCAGCTGGCCTGGAGGGTTTTGAACAAACAGCTTTGTCTGCAGAGGCCTGTGCTAAGTAAGGAATTGAGAGAGGAGACAGTTGTCACAGTGATCAAGAAGTAGGAGTGAGAAGACCAGGCACTGCCTTGGGCACCAGAGCAGATGGGTGCCGCTTCCTTCTGTCTCCTGGGAGCTCCCCTCTGATGTCCAGACCCTTTGTTTCAACTAGGGCCTCATCACTCGGAAAGTATGAAAGTACTTCGGCCTCCCTCCACCTGCCACCGCCATCCCCATGCCAGGGACATCGAAGGACCCTTCCCACCCCCGCCCCTCCTCGGAGCCACCCTTCAGGGGCTGAACCCTCACTCACCCCCAACCCCTCCGGCACTTGCGGCCACTCCCGTGGGGCTGCCTACAGCCCCGTCCTGGCCAGGCAGCCACTTGTAACAGCTAACGCACAAGGCTGATTATTCCCCCAGGACCGTAGGGGTGGAGCCCGATCTTCTGCCGGGACCCCCAGAACTTCCAGTCCCCACAAACATTCCGTGACTCACTCTTCCCAAGGCCGGCAGGGCGGCTGACACCCCCACCACCAGGGCAAGAAAAACCCTCAGTGACCCTGCCTGCTGATCTCTCCCAAGTTGTGTTGTTACAACTCTGTCACCTGCCCTGTGAGCCTACCCTGTCCCACACTAGCTCTCTGAAGGCAGATTCCCTGCAAGTCCTCTGCCCTCCATTCCCCCTGCTTCCATCCGGCCACCTCACAGACGGAAAGCTGCACTAGCTTCCAAGATGGCCTCCCTGCCTCCACCACGCTTCCCCCTCAAACCCAACGGTCCCCTGCCACAGCTGGGATCACCTTCATGCACCCTGTTCATCGGGCCCCCACCGGCTTCTCACTGCCCTCACCCTCGAGTCTGAAGGCCTCACCCTTCGCTGGAGGCCTCTTTAAATGGGGCCAAACAGACTTTCCAGCCTGGTCTCCTGACACAATCACTCAAGCACCGCCATCTGCACATAATTGCTTAACTAATCTGTACTGATTGACTGGAAACACTACGCTTTTTAAATAAAAAATGCAGGGGCGCCCGGGTGGCTCATTAAGCATCTGCCTTTGGCTCAGGTCACGATCCCAGGGTCCTGGGATCCAGCCCCATGAGGAGTCAGGCTCTCTGCTCAGCGGGGAGGCTGCTTCTCCCTCTCCCTCTGCCTGCTGATCCCCCTGCTCAGGGGCTCACTCTCTCTCTCTCTCTTTCTGTCAAATAAATAAATAAAATCTTTTAAAAATTATTTTTAAAAGATTAAAATAAAATGAAAAATGTATTATTCCTGCTAAATATGTATGAAGTTTAGAGTCTAACGTCACTGGCAGGCTCTGGAAGTCCAGGAGAACAGTACTGGTAGGTGATTTCTGCCTTGGAATGCAGCTAAAACATCCCACGAAGAACCTGGAATTCTGTCAGGGCCACACCCCATGCCTGTCTTTTAGTTGACTGGTTCACCAAGCCGGGTCAGAGGCCAGTGGATGAAATGTGCCCCATCTCACCGTTTTCGAATCATCTGTGCTCAGGAGCCTGATTCCAGAATGCAAGTCAGAATCTGTGTGCTTTGTGGAGGGCTGCTCATGCACCAGTCACCTGGCATGTGTCACATTTTGCTCACTCCTTCCGGCAGGCCCAAAAAGTAGGCACAGCTGTGATAATCCAGCTTTCACAGATGAGGAAACTGAGGCTTGGCATCACGCAGTCAGACTCCTGAGTCCCTCCCTGAGCCCACCCCCCAGGCTGCCACCCTGGCTAGACATGGTCGCTTCGAGCCGCCGGTCCACCGAGCTGTGTCCACCGAGCTGTGTCCACTGAGCTGTTTCGCCGGCTTCAGGAAATGTTCCTTTAGATACACCCCACCACCCCCTGAAGGATCTTTGTGAACTACAGTCTACTGAGTTGTTGCCTTGCTTAAAGTCTCCCGCTAGGGGCGCCTGGGTGGCTCAGTCGCTTGAGCAACTGCCTTCGGCTCGGGTCGTGATCTCAGGGTCCTGGGATCGAGCCCCGCATCGGGCTCCCTGCTCCGCGGGAAGCCTGCTTCTCACTCTCCCACTCCCCTGCTTGTGTTCCCTCTCTCTCTGTCAAATAAATTAATAAAATCTTTAAAGGAAAAAAAAAAAGTCTCCCGCTATGTGGAAAACTGAAAAATGACCCCACAAAACATCCGTGTGTAATCTCTGGAATACAAGAATGTTATCCTATATGGCAGAGGAAGAAAAGGGCGTTTGCGGATGCGATTAAGAATCTTCAGACGGAGAGATTATCCTGGTGTATCCAGGCTTCTTCTGCTTCTTTCAGCAGAAGAAGCTGAGAAAGAATTCTCCCATGGAGCTCCCACAGGAGCGCAGCCCTGCCAACACCTCGATTTCGGGCTTTGTGGCCTCCAGAACTGTGAGACTGCATTTCTGGTGTTTCAAGCCACCAAGTTTGTTGTAATTTGTACAACAGCCCCAGGAAGCTAACGTGTGTGGGTCCACACCACCTACAAATGAATTGTGACAGACTTCTCGACGACATGTACCTTCTTTTTTGGACTCATCTCTCTCCTTTTGCTCACAAACACCAGCCTCCAAGCGTAAGAAAACGTAGTTCTTTTTTTTTTCTTCATCAGTCTTTTTTATTGTTATGTTAATCACCATACATTACATCATTAGTTTTAGATGAAGTGTTCCATGATTCATTGTTTGTGCATAACACCCAGTGCTCCACGTAGAACGTGCCCTCTTTAATACCCACCACCAGGCTAACCCATCCTCCCACGCCCCTCCCCTCTAGAACCCTCAGTTTGTTTCTCAGAGTCCATCGTCTTTCATGGTTCATCTCCCCCTCCGATTCCCCCCTTCATTTTTCCCTTCCTACAATCTTTTTTTTTTAACATATATTATTTGTTTCAGAGGTACAGGTCTGTGATTCAACAGTCTTGTACAATTCACAGCGCTCACCATAGCACATACCCCCCCAGTGTCCCTCACCCAGCCACCTCATCCCTCCCATCCCCCACCACCCCAGCAACCCTCAGTTTGTTTCCTGAGATTAAGAATTCCTCGTATCAGTGAGGTCATATGATACATGTCTTTCTCTGATTGACTTAAGGAAAACGTAGTTCTTAAACTCATTCCCCACCTTGTCCTCCTAGAAAACACCTATTCTCTTCTCATCCTTGTCCTCTTCCCCCGACACACGATCACCTTACTCTTACCTCTATCCTAACAGGACAATACGCTCTGGTTGTTCATCCGCTGTTTCTCCCATTCACACAAAGGTCCCTGCAGGGCACAGACCCTGTCTTATTTCTCTTTGCATCTCCAGCACCAAGCACAGTGCCTGGGACGCATAGCAGGTGCTAAATAACCTACTCTAGTCGCTGCCCAGAATGCTTGCTGTTAGCCATTCTCCTCGCTCCCCACTGTGCTGTGCAGAAGCAAATGGGTCCTCCAGGGTGAGCCACGCACCCCTGCACAGCTTTTCTGCACATGTGTCTTGCCAAGATGGACAAGCAGGCGGCTTTTGATGAAACGTTATGCTTGCGTTGTTAAATCACATCCTCCTCTCAGCAAGAACTAAAAATGGTTTTTGGAATCTCTAAGGAGTCTTTAATCAGAGAGCAGGAAACAGGGTGGTCCTGTGAGCATTAATGCATGAAATTAACATAGACACAACTCAATGCATAGATATGCATTCTTGGTGATTTTAAAGAAAAAGACCTTAAGATATCAAGATTGAATGTCTTAAGAGGGAGGGAGGGCAGGAAAGGGAAGTTCTCAGACTGGTTAATCCTAGAGGCTGGAAAAAGGAGAGTCTAAGGCACTGTTGGCAAACCCCAGTTACACACAGAGCAGGTAAGATGGGATTCGGGTGCCCAGGTTCCACCTGAGGCAGGTACATCCCCATCACAATTGTGAGAGCCTAGGGCTGTGGACTGTACAAATCCTGAACTTTATTCCGATGTTCTGATCTCTTGTTTCCCAAGCAGCCTCCTGCACTATATAGCCTGCTTCCAGGAAGATACCAGTCCTCTGCGTTGTCTCAAGTTAAACCTTGGACCTGTGGCTGGACTATCGCGGACTCCTCAGGGTTGTGCCACCCGGTGGGATTTGTCTGGGCAGCCAGACTTCCTCTCTCTTTCCAATGAGTAGTCTTGCCTTGTCTCGAATCTTCCACGTGAAGTTAATAAATACAGTAGAAAAGGGGCCCTTGTTTAACCAACCAGGATAGTGATTCTTACTCTATTTTGGTGTCACAGACCTTTTTGAGAATATGATTGCCATAGAGCCTCTCTCCACGTGCCCTCATGCAGAAAACTTACCTAAAATTCAAGGGGGGTTATGAAGACCAGAAGTTCAGCCATTGACTGTGGATTCCCAATTGAGAACCCCAGGCTTAAGGAAAAACAGACACCTACCACCTGTCTTTTCTCTAAGCGCTAGATTGCTTTGTGTGTTCACTTGATTTTAGGGGTGGTGTGAGAGTTTAGATAATTTTTCCAAAAGCCCTCTGGGGAGAGGCATGATCACTGAAAGGTAGGAAAGGCTCCTGAAGAGTAATGGCTTGATGTCTAATTATCAGTCTTCAGGTCTTCTCCCTACCCTGTAGGCCCTTCAGCAATTACAATCCAGCTTGCTGATCAAGGGAGTTATGTGGACAGAAACCAAAGAAACCATTAGCGTTCAGGAGTACACCGAATTGAGTCTTCTGGTCATCATTGCAGGGGAATACCTTTTGCAATACATCAATTTGGAGGTTATAACATGGGCTGTGTCATGATGCCCCACCTCATACTCCCTTACCTACCTGAGTCCACCTGCATCTGTGGTAGACATCCTCAAGCACCTTCTTGTGTGTGTGCATGTGTGTGTGAGTATTGGGTGGGGTATTATAAGGGAGCTACCATCCTGGAGCCCGGATGGGGGTATACATGGCCCAGCCTCCCCTTCTCCGGCAGGAGAATCAGAGGCACGGTCCACACAGTATCTCAGAAGTCTCCAGCAATATTAAGCCCGGGTGATCACAGCAGGACCCCCGCATGCGATACCCCACCTTTTTGCCTTTTCTCCTTTATCTCTTCCCCACTTTCTGACACGTTCCTCCCGGGATTACCTTCCAAACTACCTGCCTCCTGGAGCTTGTCTCGGGACAAGCTGTGCCTTGGAGGGCATCCAAATCCAGCCGGGGAAGGGGGGGCACTTGCTATAATGGGCTTGTATTTCTACCGGTGCCAGATTCAGGTCTCACACCCGTACGGAGGCCTGTCACTGCAACACGAGGTCCAGTCTTCAAGTCCAAGTACGTGTTTCCTCTGCCAGTGCCCCAAATACATCATTACTAGGAAAACCCACACACCTGAAGATGTTTACTGGCAACAATACCAGGACAGGCAGGTTTTCCACGAGCACCTCCTGACCCTGCAGTTAGAATGCAACTCAGTAAAGCCCGAAAACAAGAACAGGCCTGGCGTTTACATGAGGATGAATCCCAGCAACGGCCAAGTGTGCACTCATGGGAAAGACTGGAGAAAGCATTTGGTGTTCTGTGAATCCCTGAGCGAAGCTAGGTGGACAGGAATGTAAGGAAAGAAAGATTATTTCTGGTCTGCGGAACCTTGTTTGGATAGACTTAGAAACAATTCTTCACAAAGTTACTGTGAGAAATGGCTGACAATCATGAAATATGAGGCTTTTAATTCCCTTAGTTACAGTAGCACTGCTCACTTCACTGGTTATCCCCTGTCTTGAAGCAGCCCTCTGCTCCCTGGACGGTCCCCACAACACCCCAGCTGCCAGCCCGGTCCTATTGACAGCTTCTGCTGTCACCGCACATGCTGCCCAGAGAAACTCTGTCATCTTACCTGAAAGCACTCAACCCAGATGATGTCTCCTTTTTTACATATTTTTTAAAAATGTATTTATTTGAGGGCGCCTGGGTGGCTCAGATGGTTAAGCGTCTGCCTTCGGCTCAGGTCATGATTCCAGGGTCCTGGATCGAGTCCCGCATCGGGCTCCCTGCTGGGTGGGGAGCCTGCGTCTCCCTCTGCCTCTGCCTCTCTCTCTCTGACTCTCATGAATAAATAAATAAAACATTAAAAAATAAATAAATAAATAAATAAATAAAAAATAAAAATGTATTTATTTGAGAGAGAGAGAGGTGGGGAGGGAGAGGGAGAGAAAGTCTCAAGCAGACTCCCCCCTGAGCATGGAGCCCGACGCAGGGCTCGAACACATGACCTGAGGTCACGACTGGAGCCGAAACCAAGAGTTGGGCGCCGCACCGACCGTGCCACCGAGACACCCCACAACTCCTTTTGTAATCTTCACTTGGCTTCCATGACACCACATTCTTCTGGTTCCCACCTACCCACTGGCAAGTCTTTCTTTCCTCTCTGCTCAGGGCTCCTGCCAACCAACGCCTTCTTCATTTCCTTAAAAAAATTCTCAAGGTGCTCCCATTCACTGCTGTGACTTTCAGTGTGACCTCTGACCAGCTTCTTTCTTCGGGTCAGACGTCTCCTGAACCGCACGCTCCATTACCCAGTAAAGTACACATGAGACATTTCCATGTGGATGGCTCATAGCCATTCCAGACCCAATGTGTTCACACAGAACTTTCATTCCCCCCAACCCATCTCTCCTGTCTGTCTCCACCCACACCTCCCAACTTGGGGAGGCAAAAACCTAAACATCCTCCTCTTTCCCTCCCTTTCCTTCATTCCCCACGCTGAATATATCAGGAAATCCAATAAATTCAGCCTTCAAAATATATTTTGAGTCTAGTTTTCTTCATAGGCACTGCTGCAACCCTGGTTCAAAAGGCACCACCTGGCTGTCTGCCCACCTCCTCCCTTGATGACCTGCTTCTCCTCCTAACACCTTCCATCCATCCTCATGTTGCAGCTAAAGTGAATTTAAAATATAAGTCAAATCAATTGCCCCCATGCTTACCTTCTCCTTGTTCCTCATTGCATCAAACTCTGTCTTTTTTTTTTTTTTTTTTTTTTTTAAAGATTTTATTCATTTATTTGAGAGAGAGAATGAGAGAGAGCACATGAGAGGGGGGAGGGGCAGAGGGAGAAGCAGACTCCCTGCCGAGCAGGGAGCCCGATGCGGGACTCGATCCCGGGACTCCAGGATCATGACCTGAGCCGAAGGCAGTCGCCTACCAACTGAGCCACCCAGGCGCCCCAAAAACTCTGTCTTCCTTAAAAGAGGACCAGAAGCCCCTCAGTGGGTCTCAACTGGCCTCGGCTGGTTCCTTTGGTCTCATCTTGTGCTCCATCCACTTCTGTGAAAATGGCCATCTGTCCTGCCTTGAGGGCTTTGCTCATACTGCTCCTCTCTTTGAAAGCCCTTCCCACCCTGAACTAATCCCATGGTTAGATTATTTTCATCCTTCAGGTTGCAACTTCACTGACATGTTCTGACAAATATATATGGTTGTATAACCATCACCAGATAAAAATATAGCATATTCCATCACCTTTCCCAAATTTCCCTCCTATCCCTTAGTGCTCAGTAACCTCCCCTCCTCTTGCCAGCAGTGATCTGAATTCTGCCCAATAGTGCTGCCTTCTCCAGAAGGCTGTTGTGATGGTTAATTTTTTGTCAGCTTGACTGGGATGCAGGTTGCCCAGGCACGTGGTCAGACATTATCCTGGGTGTGTCTGTGGGGGTGTTTCTGAAAGAGATTAACATTTGAACCTGTCAGCCCAGTAAAGCAGATTGCCCTCCCTCCCGTGGGTGGGTCTCACCCAGCCAATTGAAGACCTACATAGAACAAAAAGTCTGAGCGGGAGTCAACTCTTCTTGCTTGTTGAGCTGCAACAAGGGTCTTTTCCTACCTCTGTCCTTAAACTGAAACACTCGCTCTTCTTGGATCTCGAGCCTGTCAGCTTTCCGACTGGAAGTCACATCATTGGCTCTTCTGGGTCTCCAGCTTGCTGACTGCAGATTGGGACATATACATACATATACATACGTCTAGGGAGGAGATACATACATTGGTTCTGTTCCTCTGAAGAAGCCTAACACAACTGTATAAATGAAATCATACAGTATGTATTCTTTCATGTCTCACCTTTCACTTAGCGTAATGGTTTTGAGATTCATCCACTATTAGCAGTTAGTTCCATTTTATGGCTGAGTGATAAAAATGTACCACAGTTTATTTCTCTGGACATTTACATTGTTTCCAGTTTTCAGCAATTATGAATCACTATAGTTGTTATAAACATTTGTATACAGGCCTTTGTGTGGACATATGTTTTACCTAGGAGTAGGATTGCTGAGTTGAAAGGTAAGTGAAAGTTTACCTTTATAAGAACTGCCAAACTGGGGCACCTGGGTGGCTCAGTCAGCTAAGTGTCTGCCTTTGGCTGGGGTCATGATCCGGGAACCCTGGGATCGAGTCCCACAACAGGCTCCCTGCTCAGCAGGGAGTCTGGTTCTCCCTCTCTTTCTACCCCTCCCCCTGCTCGTGCTCTCTTGTGTGTGTGCGCTCTCTCAAATAAATCAATAAAATCTTTAAAAAATAAACTGTCAAACTGTTTTCCAAAGTGGTTGAATGATTTCACATTCTCACTAGCAATGTATGAGATTTCAGTTGTTTTACACCCTGACATTGATCTTGTCCAGTTTTAAATTTTAGCTATTATAATGGGTGTAGGGGTATCTCATTGCTGTTTTCATCTGCATTTGCCTAATAGCTGATGATTTTGAGCACCTTTTCATATGTTTATTTACCATTCACAACTTCTACCCATTTTTAAATTGGGTTATGTTTTAGTATTGTGTATAAGAGTTCTTTATGTATTCTAGATACAAGTATTGTCACATACGTGTCTTGGAAATACTTTCTCCCAGTTTGTAGCTTATCTGTTGATACTCTTTAAGAGTGTCTTTCAAAAAGTAGTTTTTTAATTTTATTTTATTTTATTAAAGATTTTATTTATTTGACAGAGAGAGACACAGCGAGAGAGGGAACACAAGCAGGGGGAGTGGGAGAGGGAGAAGCAGGCTTCCTGCAGAGCAGGGAGCCCGAAGTGGGGCTCGATCCCAGGACCCTGGGATCATGACCCGAGCCGAAGGCAGACGCTTAACGACTGAGCCACCCAGGCGCCCCGAGTTTTTTTATTTTAATGAAGGCCATTTTATCGATTTTTTCTTATGCTTAGGGCTTTTTGTGTTTTATTGAAGAAATCTTTGCCTTCCCCAAGTGCCTAGGATTTTCTGGTTTACTTCCACAACCTTTTTAATTTTAAGTTTTACACTGAGGTCTCTGATTCATTTTGAGGTAATTTTTGTACATGGTGTGAGGTAAGGTTCAAGATTCACTTTTTTGCATGTGAATGTCTAAATGTTTCAGTACTATTTGTTGAAAAGACTGTCCTTTCTCCATTGAATTATCTTTGTGTCTTGTTCAAAATCAAACATATATGTGTAAATCAATTTTTTTAAGTTTATTTATTTATTTGTAATAATCTCTATACCCAACATGGGACTTGAATTCACAACCCCAAGATCAAGAGCTACATGCTCTTCAGACTGAGTCAGCCAGGAGTCCCAGTGTAGGTCAATTTGATTCACTATTCTGTTCAAGTGATCCTTATGTCAATCCTAACAGTTGCCACAGTCTTGATTACTGTAGCTCTAGACTGTCTTGAAATCAGGTAATTTGAATCCTCTAACTTTTCTTTTACAAAATTGTTTTGGCTATCTAGATTCTTTGGATTTCCATATACATTTTAGAATCATCTTATATGTTTCTAATGAAAAGCCTGCTAGGATTTCGAATGGGATTACACTGACTATAGATCAATCCAGGGAGAATTGGCATATTAACATCTTGAGTCTTTCTTCTACAAACATGCTATTTGTCTCCATTTACTCATTTACTTCCTTAATTTCTCTCATGGTAAGTTATTTGGGATTTCCCAGATATTTTTGTTACTGGGTTTTACTAGCTTAATTGTTAGGGTCAGAGGACAAACTTCATATGACTTCAAGTGTTTTATGCCTAGAATATTCTCTCCCTTGGTGAATGTTCTGTATTCACTTGAAGACAGTGTGCATTATACTGTTGTGTGAATTTCATGCCCATCCCACCATGGGAGCAGATCTTTTTGTTATCCATGTAGGATCCTGGGCCCAGGTTTTTCTGTCCCTCCTCCAAGGTTGGAGGCTATTTGTACTTCTTCTCCAACAGTAATGGTTCTTTGCCTGTGTCCAAAGGCAGAACATTTCCTACTCCCCAGAGGCAAATGGATTTTGTCTTTATTCCTCCCCTAGAAATAATAGATTTGGGCGCCTGGGTGGCTCAGTTGTTAAGCAACTGCCTTCGGCTCAGGTCATGGTCCCAGGGTCCTGGGATCGAGTCCCATATCGGGCTCTCTCCTCTGCGGGAAGCCTGCTTCTCCCTCTCCCACTCCCCCTTGCTTGTGTTCCCTCTCTCACCGTGTCTCTGTCAAATAAATAAATAAAATCTTTAAAAAAAAAATTATAAAAAAAAAAGAAATAATAGATTTTTGCCTGTGCCCTGGTAGGGGTGATATGATTTGGTGCACCTCCCTCAGCAGCCTAAAGTTTTTACATCCTTCAAGAAAAGGGTCTGGGGAAGTGGGCAGGGTTTCCTATCTACCTATACCTCAGCAGAACCCAATTACCTCCTGCATGCCTGAACCACTGACAGGAACTTTCTGGTCCCCTGCCCTGCCCCCAGGGTTTCTTATGAGCACTTGGTGTAGGCCATTGGGAGAGACCAGGGTGCGCGGCGTGCGTGTGTGGGGGAGGGGTCCCCTTATTTGAAACTCTCGGTTATTCCAAATTCTTAAAGGGGTGTGTGTGTGTTATGTCCCCTTATTTGAAACTCTCAGCTGCGTGTGTTAAGTCCCCTTATTTGAAACTCTCAGCTATTCCAAATTCTTAAATTCCTTTAGGAATTCCACATTCTAGATTATGTTTAGTTGCTTGTATAGTGGCCACTTGTGACTTAAGTGTTCTTTCTAAAATGTAACGTGTCTTTACACCACCTCCTGTTGGAGGACTTATCACCCTTTGGGATTCCGTTTGCTTTGTCCCCCAACCTCAGTTCTCTGACATGTTCAACAAAAGCTGTAACTTTATAGATTCTCCAGCTTTTTTCCTTGTGAAATTAGGAGTGACAGTCTCTTGCAGCTTTCTACACCCTGTTCAGAAGCAGAACTCTGACTACCTCTACTAACGGTGATTTTGTTATTTTCTGAAATCGCTATTATTGCCATCAATTATACTTATTAAAATTTGTAATTATTTTTACTTTGTCTCCTCCATTAAACTTTAACTCTGTGAAGACCTATACTATGGCTCTTCGCTATTGTAATCCCTTCTGCCTAGTGCCATATTGGACACATAGCACTTAAAACTAAATGGAATGATATTAATGGCAGGTATCTCTATTTTCAAAAACATTAACTCATCATACAGCAAACACTGGCTGATTAAAACATCCACAGAAGTAGTGGGAGGGGAGGGGTGAGAAAGAAGAGGAACAAGAGCCCAAAAGCCAAACTGGGGGATTATGTTCTGGACTATCTTTAGATTTTCATGATAATCTGCCAGCAGAATCTGGCTATAATGCTGACCAAGTTCAAAACAGAGCACAAATGAAAAAAGTATACCAAACCATTTTTTAAATTAAGCTTCAGGAAAAACGGAAATAAATGAAACAGCAAAACATAGATCAGTAATTCCTTATTGTTTATTCTTTTCTTACAAAAAGACACTTGGAACAAATAAATATAAAATGGCATATGTCTTATTTAGCAATGGGCAAATACAGGTTTTCTGGGTATTCTCCACAGGAATAAACTAAAGGAGCTTCCGGAAGTACACTCATCCTATCAACTTCCCACCCTCTATAAAAAAAAGGTCAATTCTTTTAATTTCCCACAATTTTTAGCAATAGATTCTGAAAATAAGTCATCTAAACCTGACTCAGAGACTAAGACAACTGATTCAAGTTAAGAATATAATGATGAAATATAATGATGTTGCCCAGAAACTTCAACTAATGAATATTCTTACAAGTTTTTCATTTCTTATATCTTGTATGAATAAAGAGTCTATTCTGTTCAAATCCGCATGGCAAATAAAATACAACAGAAGGCCAAGCACAATATATACACTTTTCTGTCCTAAGAGAAAACATTAAATACAGGTATATTTAATATACAGTGAACATGCCATGTATTTTCTTAAAGCCAACAAAATCCTGATTTCCTATACCTTGCAGGTGATGTAGCAGAAGGCAAACAAATACCAAAATCACTTGTGACAAAATTTAGCTAATAAAATTAGCTGGACAACAACACAAATTCAATATTCAATGGATTTATTCATTCCAAGGTTGCATGGAAAATGAAGTAAAAAACAGCAGTACAAGTAGAACCACACATAAGAAAAAGCACCTCAAGATGGAGGAAGGACAGCTCTGACATCCTACCTGTGGCTGGCAAACCATGTTCAGGTGTGTCCACGGATAGAACACCTTCAGTTTCCCAAAACCCTAGGTTATTCGGCTCTGTGTCTGAAATTTTCTCAAAGCCTTCAAAAGCCAATTTAAATTTAGAGGGGAAATATATATTTTTTTAATTTGTGGGTAAAGATCATTAAAGTACGACACCAATTTCCTAAAAGGCAACTCATGACTCTCCAGAAGTACGAATAAACATCAAAAAGCCCAAAGTAAAGAGCTAGTACATCAACATGCACAATCAGGAATCCCGTGAAAGTCACAAGGTGCTGTGATTCCGTGATTTACATTAGCCTCCTCATGGTAGAAGACAGTGTTTCATGATGGATACAGATTATGCCCACTGCTCATGAGACATACACACATCACTACTAGTGAGATCCCACTTTGTAACAATTTAGAAATCCAAATTTAACTCCAGAAAATATAAATCTGGAATATGAATTTGAAGATAGACAGTACAAACAGCAGCTGAGTGGAACCTGCCTGCAACAATCCTTTATTTTTTTTCCTTTAAGGCTACAGAAAATCTGCACATAAACAAGGCAATTAATTCTCATAATAAAAATACCCCCTCCAAATAGCTAAGGTCTCCAGTCAGATTCCATGGTCAGTATATGTTGTATCACATTCTATTCCACAGGTGTACTTTCTTGTGAGTCTGCAGGGTTAAGATCAATTCTTTCTGGAAATAGTAGCTTCTCGCAAACTGCCTCCTTTATCGGTAAATACTGTGATATTTCATTAGGTTCCGTGAAGAGGGAAGGTGAAACATGCTGGGAAACACATAAATCATATTAGCACATATTCACTTATCTCATTGGTACCTTTTCAAAATGCTTTAGTTCAAGTATTCATACAGCACACCAATTTTATTCTATTTTTTTTAAAGAATTATTTATTTATTTCTGGGGGGGGAGGGGCAGAGAGGGAGAATCTCAAGCAGACTCCGTGCCAAGCACAGAGCCCGACGTGGGGCTTGACCTCAGGATCTGAGATCATGACCTGAGCCGAATCCAAGAGTCAGACGCTTAACCAACTGTGTCATCCAGGCGTCCCAAAACACCAATTTTAAAATAAGCTGTAATACATGTATGTGAGGAGCATCATAAGGTGTTTCTAATGGTAACATCTCGTTACCAAATTATGCAGCCCTCTTATTGAATGATTTCCTCAAAGCTCACAGGGATATGTTATTTATAATGCTACCACAGATGTATTAAGAATTTAATACATCTTGGGGCGCCTGGGTGGTTCAGTCGGTTAAGCATCCAACTCTTGATCTCAGCTCAGGTCTTGATCTCAAGGTCATGAGTTCAAACCCCGTGTTGGGCTCCATACTTAAAAAAAAAAAATTACTGCATCTTAATCTAATCGACTTTCCCTGATGTTTTTGTACCTTGAAAGCACTAGCCTTCAGATAGAGCCAGGCTGTGGTCTACAATGGACTCTAAGTAATGTTTCTAACCCACGTATACTCTACACCCACATAGAAATAAGCACTAGGGGTGCCAATCACTCTAAATCACAGTGATATTTGCAAAAAGGTATCACTTTTGAAGCAACCTATTATAGAATCCTACAGATTTGCAGAAGCCCTTTACAAGTCCCAGGGGAGCAAAAAAGAAAGAAAATTAAGCCAAAACAAGGTATGGTACAAAATTACCACATTTTAAGTAGAAAAAAGTAGACTGGGTAGAAAGAAATCACAGGGTGACTAGGTGCTAAGTGAAAAGAACAGTTGCAGACCCACCACCAAACAGCTGTGTAATACACACCTCTGGGTCTGGTTTTCCAGAATAAAAAGTAGAAATTAGATTAGATGATGGCTCTGGTACCTACAACAACTTTAACTGGTTTTGTATTTGAGGTGAGCTCAGAAAAGTTACGCTCCTGTAGGATTTATCTTTTAGAGGCTTATTAGGTGAATCGATAGATTTAGGGATGCGGATTTGGGTGGAAACATACCAAATGAACATTAAAAGTCAACTTCTAAAAACTGATATTAAAATACTGTACCATTAAATTAGCAATTTTGCTCTCTCGTGATGTATATTCTCGTAACATGTAGGTCTTGTCGGCCTATGTTGAAAAATAAAAAAAGGTTGCAATAAATCTGTTTCTATTGTTACAAAATCCTTTCTGTTAAACAGCACTGCCTACTACAACAGAACAGGTTACAAAAGTAGCATGAAGTCTGACAAGAATATCTTATTCTGCAATGAGGTAATGAATTCTCACCAAGAATTCTTAATTATTAATGCCAATCTCTATAAATCACAGTGATATCACATGTAAACAGATTTAATAATTACCATGTAAGAGAAATACAAGCAAAAGTTTTACTTTGAAAAAAAAATATGTATATCTGCAAATGATATGTGCAAGAGATTTTAATATTACTTCATGTTTGGAACTACATCTTTTCCTTAAGCTATATTATCATCTACCTACATAACCATGGCTACTCTCATGTTTAAAAAAAAAAAAGCTTAAATTTTATTCTCTCCCATTTCCATAAAATTCTTGTCAAATTGCTTATCTAATAAATCACACTTTTAGTACTTTAACTTCTCCCATTTCCAACTTTTTAAAGTTAGGTTTTAGAAAACAATTTATTACAATTTGGTTTTTGGTGAAACATTATTCAATAAAAGAAAAATCACACAAGATTAAACTCCCTTAAGAAGTTTAATCTTTTCTATTAATAAATACAAATTTTAATCTTAAATCAATAAAAACAGATTAATGCTCACTGAAAAAAAATCAGGTAATATAGAAGTACAGAGCAACCACCGCTTCTATAGATATCACTATCCTTAACATTTAGAAATCTCTATACAGGAGCGCCTGGGTGGCTCAGTCGTCAAGCATCTGCCTTCGGCTCAGGTCATGATCCCAGGGCCCTGGGATCGAGCCCCACATCAGGCTCCCTGCTCAGCAGGAAGCCTGCTTCTCCCTCTCCCACTCCCCCTGCTTGTGTTCCCTCTCTCGCTGTGTCCCTGTCAAATGAATAAACAAAATCTTTAAAAAAAAAAAAAATCTCTATACAAAATCTTATATAGGTTCATACTCGCTTTTTAAAATTCAACACTGAGATGCATATCTTTACACATCAGTTAAACGTAACTCTCTGCCACTCATTTTAATTTTAATGGATGTATACTTTTCTACTATATGGATGTAAATTAAATAATTCAAATCAGTGCCCTTGCAGTGAGCATTAAGCTCCTTCCTTCTCTTTTTGCTATTATAAACAAGAGCATTGCCACAAACATCCATATATATACATAAATATATATATATAAAAATAACTCTGTACAACTGCCTGATTAATATTTGTGGATTACTGTATATGAGAATGTTTTTAGGATAAATTCCTAAGAAATATTGCTGATTTAAAGCATAAGCATTTTTATTTTTTATTTTTTTTATTTTTTTAAAGATTTTATTTATTTATTTGAGAGAGAGAGAATGAGAGAGAACACATGAGAGGGGATAGGGTCAGAGGGCAAAGCAGACTCCCTGCTGAGCAGGGAGCCCGATGCGGGACTCGATCCAGGGACTCCAGGATCATGACCTGAGCCTAAGGCAGTCGCTTAACCAACTGAGCCACCCAGGCGCCCAAGCATAAGCATTTTTAAAATTTAGATTTTAACTTTTCTGAGGCAGAAAAATGCAGTCTATCTTTAGTACTTTTGCTACCACTTTTAAAAAGAAAAAAATCATAGTTTTTCCAGGAAAAAAACCCACCCATCCCTAAGTGCAGGATTTGGGAACCAACTCCATCTTACTGGGTTCAAATCCCACTTCCACCACTATTCACTGTAGAACTTGGGCAAGTGACCTGATCTCTTTGCTGTAATTGCCTCAGCTATAAACAGAGATTATACAGCACTTATTTCACAGGGTGGTTGTGAGAGTTCAGTTATTACCACTGCCCTACTGATTACTGGTGGTCTCTTCTCTAATTCACCATTCTACACAATCACAAATCAGAGGTTAAAAATCCATTCCAAAAGGATAGGCTGCTATAAGCTAGTAGAGGAATTTCCATGATTCAACTTAAGTCTCCCCCTTTTCCAAACACTTTTTTGAAAACCTTGTATGTCAACAGTTCCTTCAGATGGAGTACAGAGCTTTCAAACTTTAGAACAACTGTCAAAATGATTATGTAATACAAACTTCAGGAGCCCATGTGATGGGCATGTTTAATATTAAGACATTATATAAACAATACATATGATAAACAAAGCTAAGAGTTAAGGGACAGTTTTCTTAAACACAGATTAAGTACACATGAGGTTTTTTTAGAAGCATCAGACATCCCCTACTGGGGAGTATCTTTTAGAAAACATTTTTAGCTACCAGAACTTTCAGAAAAGATGTCCTGTTTCATTAACTGTGCAGTCAACAGTGAATGTAGAACACCGAAACTAAGGCTAGAAGGACTGCCATAAAATATAAAGCATTATTTCATTTCAAATTCTCAGACAATAAAACAACATGAACAAGCCCAACATCAACTAGTATATTCATTAAATAAGAATAGATACCTCGTGGTAAAGTCTTGTGTCATTCATTCTGATAAGCACCCCATCGATTCTCAAGAAAAACCGCAACAGCAGGAAAAAGCTAGAAGGCATTACTCTCTGAAAAAAATAGTAAGGCAATATTTTAATGAAAATTAAATATATTACTTTGCTAAAAGAAAGTAATTTTTTTTGAAAATAAATTTTTTTAAAGGCATCAGAGGAAGGCTGAATTAGCAGTATACTGAAATCTCTAAACTAGAAGTTCTTTGTCATAGCTTCAACTAAGGCACAATATATTATATTATAATATAAACATCCTGGCTTCGGGTTTCCTACAATAGAAAAATATTTTTTAGGTCAAAAGATATTGAGGTTAAAAAGACTTAAAAAATACTTAAGTAATGTGAAAATTACAATGTTCACTTTAAAAACTGACAGTACTTACAGTAGATATCAACATCAGTAATACCAAAATGAAAGAATAACCTATTTCTTTGTTGTTACTTGTCTCTTATTCACGTTCCCTTAAATAAAGAGAAGAGACCTTAAATGGAATGGTCTAATTCAGTGCAACGAATTAAGTACTATCTCATACTGCCAAAGACCGGTTTATCAGATCATTATAACATGTTCTTAACATCTTTCATCTGTGTCTTATCTACACATTCTCCCTCGGCAGGGAGCCTACTGCTCCCTCTCCAACTCCCCCTGCTTGTGTTCCCTCTCTCGTTATCTCTGTCAAATAGATGAATAAAATCTTAAAAAAAAAAAAAAAAAGACACAATCCCAATGGTCAGGAAGTTCATCAAAGAGGGAAACAGAGAAACATGATGTGGTAGCTATAGTAACAGGGGGATGCACAGGCTCACTAAGCACTCAGAGAAAGAAGTCTACGTCTGCTGAAGAAAGAGAAGGCAGTGGAAAGCTGACCATGCAAAGAAGAGCTGAGGGTGGGGAAGGAGAATTCCAAAAAGAGGAAAGAGCATGTATAAAAAGTTCTGAGACATGAAATAGCAAGATATATTCAGGGAACTGCCTGCAATTCCATACAAGCACAGAGCAACATTAATGAAGAGCGAAGAAATAACAAGATAACCCATTAATAACAGTGCTTTACTGCCTAGATGGTCACCAGCCACGGGCCAAGCTCTCCTTCCTTAGGACCATTTTTTTTTTTTTTTTTTTAAAGATTTTATTTATTTATTTGAGAGAGAGAGTGAGAGAGAGAGAGAGAGCACAAGAGGGGGGAGCGGGAGAGGGAGAAGCAGGCTCCCCGCCGAGCAGGGAGCCCGATGCGGGACTCGATCCAGGGACTCCAGGATCATGACCTGAGCCGAAGGCAGTCGCTTAACCAACTGAGCCACCCAGGCGCCCAGGACCATTTTTTTTTTTTTAAGATTTACTTATTTATTTGAGGGGGGGAGGGAGAATCTCAAGCAGACTCCCCACTGAGTGCAGAGTTCGATTTGGGGCTCGATCCCAGGACCCTGAGATCGTGACCTGAGCCAAAATCAAGAGTCAGACGCTTAACTGGCTGAGCCACCCATGTGCCCCCTGCCTTAGGACCTTTACACACCCCATTGCCAGACCTAATGCTTACTTGTCTTTGGATCTCAGTGTAAATGTTACTTCTACAGAGAAGCCTTTCCTACCATTCCATAATCACAGTAGATTTCTCCTGTTACCTTCTCTCCACTCCCTTTATAAATTAACAGATCTATAACTACATCCATTTATGTGTTTACTTGCTTAAAGCCCATGTCCCTCCACTTGACTGTAGGCTCCATAAGAGTGAGAATGAACAGTGAACAGTGTTTTGTTCATCACTGTGTCCCTACTGCCTAGAAAAGTAGCTGGCACACAGTGGGTGCTCACTGAAAGAGAGGCTAGAGCTCTCTTTGCTGGAGAAAAGGCTCTCAGTCACACTGCAAACTGATGGGATTATCAGCCACAGACTTCAAAGCAAGACTTAGAATAAAGAAGAGCTTGGAGGAAGAACCTGACCTCGGACAACTTGCTGTGTCACAACAAACTGACTGGGAAGCACATCATTACTTGACAGAGTGCTACTTGTAATTACTGAAAAGATTGATTGGCAACATTTTTTCAAATTTCCAAATTAATTATTAACACACTGGGCCCAACGCAGGCAGCAATCATTTCAGCATGGCAGAGGGGAGACTAGGAATTAGAAGACCCAAGTTCTAGTCCCAATTGCATAATTCAACTGTGTGGGGATGTTTGGAAATTTCTGAAGGTGTTTTTCTCACAATGATGAGCAACTGCAATATTTAGCAGTTGAAGACCAGAGATGTTAGATGTTCTGTAATGCACAAGACAATCCTACACAACAAAGTCCAATCCTGCATCCCAGAAAACTTCCAAATATCTTACTTGGCAATCACATGGCTTAAAACAAAACAAAACAAAACAACAATTTATACTTCTCTGACCTTAGAACTGAATTCCATTTTACATATAAATGCAAAATTCACTCAATTTCCAGGAACACAATTACCTTGTAAATGAAGGAAAGATTATACTTTGCTTCACTTGGAACTTAAGGGCTGTTCACCATTTTTGAAAAATTACATCACCAATGGCAGTCCTGATCATGTTATCTGAGTTCTTCCCTGACACCCGGCACCTCCGCCAGCCCACGTCTAGATCTAGCTGTGGCTTCACAGTGAGTCAGTATGCAAATGTATGTACCTGACTACTTCATTATGTCTTGTAGTGCGGTCATATCATGCACTGACATACTGAAATACCTATTTTATCCTAAATCAATGTCCTTTTCTCTTTTATTTTATAATTAGGACATTATGTTGGTTTATTGGAAAGAATATAGGTTATATGATCTATGAATTACATTTCAGGGTAGTAAAAGGGAGGGGATGCTTAAAGTATTTGGTAAAACAAAACAAAACAAAACAAAAAACAATGGTGCAATGTGTGTAATTAGGTTGAGAACCACTAATTTAGAGCAAGTTACTAAACCACCCGAGGTCTCCTTCTTCATCTATAAAAATAGGGGACGTGAAGAAACAATTTTTTAGGCTCTGTCTCTGTAAAATACGGCATTTCAATAGGACTACATTTCAACGAAAGCTTCCTCTGCACAGGTATTGTGGGACTTTTTGTCCCCAGAGATGAAAGATATGTTCCTACCTGGTATACCTGGACTCTTAAGTAAAACATGGAAGTAGAAGGTAGACAACATTCACTCCTGACTACTCAGAATGGAACTAATCATTAGCTGTAAAAACCATTACAGAACATAACAGCATTGTCAGTATTTGGGAGATAGGGAATTTATTTCCTTTGAAAGCTAAAAACTTACATATTAGCATGAAAATAGCTTTCCTTTAGATCTTTGTCAGAGGAGTCCTATCAGCTGTAAACCCTACCAAGGACAGTATATTAGAACACAAAATCCTAACCTAAAAACAAACATTGCTGAAAGAACCTAATTTAGAAAACAAATCAGGGACCCCTGGGTGGCTCAGTCAGTTAAGTGGTTGGCTCAGGTCATGATCCCAGAGTCCAGGAATCAAGTCCCTCAACGGGCTCCTTGCTCAGCAGGGAGCCTGCTTCTGCCTCTCCCTCTGCAGCTCCCCCTGCTTGTACTCTCTCTCTCTCTCTCTGACAAATAAATAAAATCTTAAAAAACAAAACAAAACAAAAATTAATTCCTGAAATATCCTGTAATTAGATATAGGTAATGCTACTCACACAAAATTATCAAAACTCCAAAGAAACTCACTGAAGCAAATCCAAAAACAACCCAGACCACATGGTGCACAGAGCTCTAAATCTCTTTCTCCCTGGGGTTCTGTGCCATAGGAAATTTTCTTTTTTTAATTAAAACTGTCTAGGTTTAGAATTAAAAATTAAGATGGTAAAAACACTTCAAAACCTGAAACAAATAAATTAAAAGCAACCTAAAAGGCTCTATCTAACAGTATCAGGAATCTAAAGTAAGTTACTTTGTTTATATAAGCAGCTTCCACATTGCAGTATCATTTCTTTTGAGTGTTTTATAATTATTATGGAAACCAAAAAACCAAACATTCATAAGCAACTAGATTTACAATTCTAAAACAAGACCTTTTTAGCACTTTTCTGGCCAAGATTAAAATACCAAGTAAAGGCAATGAACATTACTACCATTATCCCAGATAACTCCAAGAACGTTTTGAAAGTGAAAGAAATCTATACAGCTGTCCCTTGAACAACACGGGTTTGAACTGTGCGAGTCCACATATGCTGATTTTTTCCGATAAATTTTCTCTTCTTTATTTTCTCTTCCCTATGATGTTCTTTTTTTTTTTAAAGATTTTATTTATTTATTTGAGAGAGAGAATGAGAGAGAGCATGAGAGGGAGGAGGGTCAGAGGGAGAAGCAGACTCCCTGCCGAGCAGGGAGCCCGATGCGGGACTCGATCCTGGGACTCCAGGATCATGACCTGAGCCGAAGGCAGTCGCTTAACCAACTGAGCCACCCAGGCGCCCCCCCTATGATGTTCTTAATAACATTTTCTTTTCTCTAGCTTACTTTATTCTAAGAATACAGTATATAAAACATATAAAATGCAAAATATGTGTAATCAACTGTTTGTTATCAGTTAGACTTCTGGTCAACAGTAGGCTATTAGTAGTTAAGTTCTGGGGGAGTCAAAAGTTATACAAGGATTTTCAACTTTTTTTTTTAAGATTTTATTTATTTGAGAGAGAGAGTATGTGTGCACACAAGTAGGGGGAGTGGCAGAGGGAGAGGGAGAAGCAGTTTCCCCGCCGAGCAGGGATCCCAAAGTGGGGCTCGATCCCAGGACCCTGGGATCATGACCTGAGCTGAAGGCAGATATTAACCGACTGAGCACCCCCCGCAAGGTGCCCCAAGGATTTTCAACTTCTGAGGGAGGGTTATTGGTACCCTTAATTCCTACACTGTTCAAGAGTCAGCTGTTTATTCCATACCCCCAATCAAAGTCCTAGCCATGGGGAAAGATATAAGGCAGTCCTTAAAATTTTATACTTCTTTTTAGAAGTTCCTCAGAGGGCTCCGTTAAACTAAAAATAATCTGAGACGGTTCACATTTTATCTGAAAGCAATTGGGAAAAATGTAAAGTCAGAAAATGCTCTAAGTTAAATGGCCTCAAGTGAGCTTAAGTGGAAAGGACCCAGCAGGGGCTCCGGGAGAGTGGTGGTCCTTCACGCTCGGGCGCAGGCTGGTGACGAGACAGCCTGTACTACTGGCACAGACGTCACGAAGAGCCCGCTCAGAAAATACCTCCCTGTCACTGTGTTCTACCACCAGCCCTCTCTCTGGCCTGGCTGGACAAACTTAGACACCTAGAACTCAGATCAGGACCGCCTCCTCTAAAAAGCCTTTCCTGCCCTATTCTCTCCATTCCCACGTGTCTACCCAACCTTCCAGTCAACACACACACAGCAAGTGTACTATGGATAGTCAAACAAGGAATATTCTTTGTCCCATTGTGTTAAGAGATAACTAAATCTCTAATCTGCCTAGGTAATTCTGCTCAAACTCCAGGTTTGGGCATCACTGGACTAGCGGTAGGCTTACCTACATCCTGTGCCCCTTTCCTCCTATCACCATGGAAGAAGCATCTCTCCTGTCTAAGGCTAATCCTTCTACCATGAGCTAGATCCTAGAAGATGATGAGCAAAGGCAGAGTCAGACTGATCCACTGTGTGACTGATCTCGGGCAAGTGACTTAGTATCGCTGACCCTCCATTTCCTCTCACTGTGTAGAATTTCCCCAAGGATAAGAAGATAATATAGACAAGTATCTAACACGGTGTCTGTGAAATAATAGAAAATATATATATATTGGTCTCTGTTTCTGGTTCCTGACAGAGGGCTTCTGAAACCCTTGTAAATTCCTAAGTGATAAGAGCACTTAGGAACATCTTTTGTTCTAGTGAAGCAAATCTGGGTGGGCACCTGGGTGGGGATGGTCCCCAGAAAGACGAGGCCATGATTAGAAGCTTGGATTTTCAGTTCCAACCCTCACTTTCCAGAGAGAAGAGAGGAGCTGGAAATGGAGTTAATAACTGACCACGCCCATATGAGGAAGCCTCCATAAAATCCTAAGAGTATGGGGTTCAGAGAGTTTCCAGGTTGGTGAACACCAGGAGGGAAAAGTACCCCAACACCAAGAGGGTAAATCCCCAAGAGGGATCATCTATATCTCTGTTACCAAACCCTTTAATAAACTGGTAAACATAAGTCAGTGTTACCCTGTGAGCTGTTCTAGCAAATAATCAAATCCAAGGGGAAGAGGTCATAGGAACCTCCAATTTGTAGCCCAGTTGGACAGAAGCTGTGGGTAATCTGGGCACCTACCACTTGTGGGCTGGCACTGAAGAGGTAGGGTTGGGGGGTTGGCAGTCTTGTGGGGGGTGGGCAGTCCCCTTAACCTGTGGGATCTGACAGTATCACCAAGTAGATAGTGAGTTAAATTGCAGGACATCCAGCTAATGTCACAGAATTCTTGGTGCGGGGAAAAAAACCTACACATCTGATGTCAGAAGCATTCTGAGTGTGAGAGTAAAGGAGAAACCCAGGAGGAGAAGACTGGAGTTCTTCCAACCCAGTGTCTCACAGACAGTAAAGGCTCAAAGCCTTCCTCTCCCTCCCCTCCTCCTCATCCCCGTGAGCACCTGAACCTGCTAGTCTTCCCCATATTTTTTTTAAAGATTTTATTTATTCATTAGAGAGAGAGGGAGGGGAAGGGCAGAGGGAATAGCAGACTCCCTGCCAAGCAGGGAGCCCAATCCCCAGGACCCCGAGATCACGAACCAAGCCGAAATCAAGAGTTGGATGCTTAACCGACTGAGCCACCCAGGTGCCCCTAGTTTTCCCCATATTTAGAAAAACAAAAAACACACACACTTCTGTTAACCTCATGTCGTCTCGTAGGCACATCTCTGTTTCTTCTCATCCAGGAAGCTTTTTGGAAGTTTGGTCTACTCCTTGTCTCCAACTCCACATCTTTCACTTACCCCCTCACCATGTAACTTAAACTGCGCTTGCCAAGGTGAATAACAACATCTTACTTGCTAAAACCAAAAACAAGGTTTTTAGTCTAGTGTACACCATCCCATTCTAAGATTCCACTCTATGATCTCCCTACAGCATGATACTTTCATGTCCTTCTTGAAAAGTTCTGCTTCCTTAGCTTCTCAGGCACCACATTCCTGGTTTTTCACCTACATTTATATATACCAGGCTAATCTTTGCTTCTATAGAAGGAACTTCATTTGGGGGCACCTTGGTGGCTTACTGGTTGGGCATCAGACTCTTGATTTCCGCTAAGGTCGTGATCTCCAGGTCGTCTGATGGAGCCCTGCGTGGAGCTCCACCTCTGGCTCCTCGCTCAGCATGGAGCCCGCTTCTCCTTCTCCCTCTGCCCCCCCCCCACTTGTGTGTGCCCTCTCTCTCTCAAATAAATAAATAAAATCTTTAAAATAAAAAGTTAAACAAGGTAAGGGGTGCCTGGGTGGTGAAGTCAGTTCAGCGTGCAGACTCTTGGTTTTGGCTCGGGGAGTGATCTCAGGGTGGTGAGCTCAACCCCCGCATGGGGCTGTGAGAGCTCAGCGTGGAGTCTTCTTGAGATTCGCTCTCCCTCTGCCCCTCCCCCACCCGTGCATGTGCTCTCTCTCAAATCTTTTTAAAAAAATAAAAATAGGAACGCCTGGGTGGCTCAGTCGGTTAAACGTCTGTCTTCAGCTCAGGTCATGATTCCAGGGTCCTGGGATCGAGCCCCGCATTGGGCTCCCTGCTCAGTGGGGAGCCTGCTTCTCCCTCTGCTTGCCATTCCCCCTGCTTGTGTTCTGTCCTTCTGTCTCTCACTCTCTCTCTCTGACAAATACATAAAATCTTTAAAAAAATAAAAAATAAATAAATAAAAATAAAAAATAAAGTTACACAAGGTAAAATGAAAGAACATGTTAGGATGATGTTGTTCCTCACTGAGACTTAGCTACTATTTACACTGGTACACACATAATACATTTATGCCCATCCTCTCCAACTCCTTCGCTCACAAAAACACATGTGCTCCCCATATAGCCACCTGTTTGGATACAAATGCATACTCAGATATGCAAACCCACAAGGAACATTTCACACAGTCAGTTAGTCATAGTAAGTGGGTGGGCAAGTAGAAAGGTGCATGACTGGATGAGTTGGAAAGTGAACAAATCTAAATGACAAAAGCTGAATTGGGGGAGGGTTATAGGTGAACAAGGGAGTAAGGTGCTAATAAAACAATTATCTAATGGCAGAATAATGACAGATATTAGATGGTACAAAGAAAGCTGTCATTAATTAGTTTCATGACCTTAGATAAACCAAACTTTTGGGCCTTGTCTATAAAACACAGAAGCTAGACTACGGGATTCTCTACACATTCATTATAATTCCAAAATTCTGTGATTGTATAGAAAAACTTAACTTTAAAACATATTGCTGTTTTGATCTATTGTTTTCATTCCTTATCATTTCAATCACAACACCCACAGCCATTATGCTCCAACCACAATTTCTGATGCTGGGACCCTGCCTTTGACAGACCTTATGATAAGTGCTATAATCAAGGGTTTTAAAAAAAAAAGTACTGATAGGGGTCTGGCAGAGGAATATTTAACTCTGCCTAGGGGAGCTGTTGTGTGCCTTACAGAGGAGATGACATTTTAGCTGGGTCTTAAGGGATAAGGCATGTAATACAAAGTTTCAGTTGAAATTTTTCTATAAAGTGTTAGAAACCCAATTATGACCTAACAGTAAACACATATGAGTAACTGCTAATGAGCTATGTATTATTCTTTTTAAAGATGTCCCACCAATAACATTGTAAATGGAAGTAGTCCTCCAGACAGAAAAGAATACAAAAGGAGAAGGGAATTCACACGTGTCATTTCTGTTTTCCATTTCTGTGCTCAAGATGGAAGTGCAGTTTCTGAGACACCGAAATTCTAACATCCATGCTGCTATCTGCAGATCCTTTCAACAGAATCTTTAATTCAAAAGTGAAAATTAAGCCATAATTTTCATTCAAATTAAATAGTAAGCAGACAAACTATAAAGTAGCCAGGCAGCTCTTAAAAGAAAATGTTTGGCTAAACTAAAGTTTAGGAATATACTAAGGTTTTGTGAACTTTATAATGGATATGAAGATGTACTCTAGACCCAAGTGATACTTTACATGATACCATGTTAAGACAGTGTGATTCTAAGTGAGTCTTATATTTCTGACCAATGGTAAGAATGGAAGAAGGAAGTTAATTTTAAACAAAAATCATAGTACTCACAATTTTCACACTCAGGCTTGAAACTCCATGATCATGAAGTTCATCCTCAAACAGGAGAACTTCTTCAAAAAATTTAATCTGTTCTCTGGCTTTCAATTTCTCGGTATCTATATGATCTGTTGTAGGTACAACCTGAAAGAAAAAATTCAAGAAGGAACACATATGAATTTAAAGAGCTAGAGTCACAGGAAAATAGTTTTCCTACCAGCCTTGTCTTCATAGCCAGAGCACACAGTTCTACTTTTGGGTGTCGTCAGTAGACATTAAAGATGAGATATGCAAAAAAAGAAAGGGAGGCACCTGGGTGGCTCAGTCGTTAAGCGTCTGCCTTCAGCTTGGGTCATGGTCCCAGGGTCCTGGGATCGAGCCCCGCGTCGGGCTCCCTGCTCAGCGGGAAGCCTGCTTCTCCCTCTCCCACTCCCCTCTGCTTGTGTTCCTTCTCTCTCTCTCTCTGTCAAATAAATAAATAAAAATTAAAAAAAAAAAAAAAAAAAAGAGAGGAGACATGCTCCTTGTCCCTGAAAAACTTAAGGTACTACAGCTGGCTGATATTGTAGCTTCACAAAACACAGAGTCAAAAATTCATCATCTTTCATAAAAGTCAAATTCAAATCATGTGTTCTGTTGTGATTATGAGAAAATTAATCATCTGAAAATTAGTGTGATGAACTATTATCATAGATGTCCCAAGCAGTTTTGTGCTGTGAAAGTCCACCTTTAAGACACTGGTTTGGAACTTAAAAAATTCCCATTAGAATCTTGTTATATATTTTAGATTCCCAGCCTCGCTTCCCCAAACCTACAAACAAAATAGTGGTTTTTTTTGTTTTTTGTTTTTTTTTTTTAAAGATTTTTATTTATTTGACATAGAGAGACAGAGTGAGAGAGGGAACACAAGCAGGGGGAGGGGAGAGGGAGAAGCAGGCTTCCTGCAGAGCAGGGAGCCCGATGCGGGGCTCGATCCCAGGACCCTAGGATCATGACCTGAGCCGAAGGCAGACGCTTAGCGACTGAGCCACCCAGGCGCCCCCAAAATAGTGATTTAAATGAGGAGGTAAATAAGAACTTTCAGAGAAATTCTGAGGGAAAAACTCCTAGCATTCCAAAGGGCTTTAGAAGATGCTGGCTATTTCTTCACTGTATTATTTTGTAGCTCACGGACACACATATTCACAACCCAACAAGAGCATCAACAATGTTAACAAGGCAAATCATATCAGTAGCTCACTAAGTCCAAGCATCTCCTAACAGCTATAGAGTAGGATCTGAGATAGCATTCTTTGCTCCACACAATTTCACTAAAAGATATTCAGCTTTTCTATTCTTTGACATAGTTGTATCATAAATACACACAACAATGCTTGTCAAACCACAGGTGTTCAGTAAATGGCAGCTCTTATTTTACTTTCCTCAGTAGCCACGATGAGGTAATTTGACTCATGGACAGAATTACAAAACGGAGAGTAGTTTGAGAAAACTGGACAAGAATTAGAAGAATATGATAAAGGATGTTCAAGAGACTACATGAATTGGGGCGGGGGAATAGTTTAAAGGAGCATTATGTGATGTAGGGGGAAGAGATTATGATGACAAGTAGCAGTGTGCACAGGAGTCCCAAGAGGTGAAAAAAAATGTCCAGAGTTCTTCCATGTTCGCTCACAGATAACGCTTTAGCCCTCTGCAATTTTTTTCCAAAATGTGTCTGGAGCAGACCTGAGACCACATACAAAGGTGAAAACTGGGAGTGGGAAGGGAGGTGAGGGGCGGCGAAAGGGCAACATACCCAGCGCCCTGTGTCACCTGCATGTCTGTATTCTATTTAAGACAAAAGCCAGTGCTTCTAGGACTGCCAAGAGCATAAAACTTCAGTCAGTATAGACACAACTTCTAAGTTCCCTACTTTTTACTTAGCTTTAGTTCAAAGGAACACATTTGTAAGATCCTCCTTATAAAAACATCTGACTTCAAAAAGTTAACCAATCATTATATCCATTTTCTCATTAGTAAATGGCTACTTCACTAATGTTTCATATATACCTTCACAAGGGACTGATAAAAATGAATCTGTTTGCCATTTACTCGTTCTTACAAAATACTTGAAAGAGAAAGACAGAAAATAATTAGATAAAACATGGGTTAGGGATGTTCATTATATTTAATTTATCTATACTATCTTCTTCATTTGCAAGGACAAATATGTTTAAAACATATTTTCTCTTCCTCAACTCTATTTATGTCCTCCCTAAACTCAGGCATCTGAAAAGAAAGGGGGGAAAAAAAACAAAACCAACAGCTCAACTGAAAACAGATCAAACACTTCTGGCTTCTAGTATTGTCAGAATAAGTAACCCAGACAAATCCTCTTGCTGAAGACAACTTAAAAGCTGAATGAAAAAACAAAAACTTCTTAAAAACATCAAATGGTCAAGATGCAGAAGAATTACTGGACTGAGACCTGAAAAAGGAGTGGAGCCCAGAAAAAGTGCAAGTGAGCCCGTAGTTGGCTGGTTGGGGCCTGGAGGCATCTGGAATGGCTGATCCAGGGGAGAGGCTGGGCTCTGCTGTTTTTTGGCTCCATCACTGCTCAGTGCTCACGAAGGACAGGGACCTTGGAGAATTCCCTGTGCCCCTCCCAATTTGGGGATGATACCCTATAATACTACACTGGTTTCACAACTTCTTATATTACAGGCCTAGAAACCTCAAACTCTGGTCCCAAACCAGAGGTTAGCAAACTAAGACCTGTAGGCCAGATGTGGCCAAATGTGGTCCATCACCTATTTTTGCATGAATTGTAAGCTAAGAATCATTTTTACATTTTTTAAATGATTGGAAAAAGCAGTTAAGTTTAAAAAAGAGTATTTTATGACACATGAAATTCAAATTCATTATATGAACACATATATGAATTCATATATATTTCAATATATGAAACTCAAATTTCCATGTCCCTAAGTAAAATTTTACTGAAACAAAGCCATGACCATTCATTTACTTGTCGTCTATGGCTGCTTTCAACTATAATAGCGCAGCTGAGCAGCCGCAACGTAGACTCTATAACCCTCAAAGCCTAAATAAAACATTAGCTATCTTAGGGCGCCTGGGTGGCTCAGTCGTTAAGCGTCTGCCTTCGGCTCAGGTCATGATCTCAGGGTCCTGGGATCGAGCCCCGCATCGGGCTCCCTGCTCCGTGGGAAGCCTGCTTCTCCCTCTCCCACTCCCCCTGCTTGTTGTGTTCCCTCTCTCGCTGTGTCTTTCTCTGTCAAATGAATAAATAAAATCTTTAAAAAAAAAAAAATTTGCTATCTTTCCAGAACGTTTGTAGAACTATGTCCTTGACTATGAATACCCTCAGGTACCTGTCAGAAATAACAAAAATCCTCTCTGGAGAAAAATATCATCATCCTGGGATTTTAACAAAAATAAGGAGACATATTAGGAGCCTAGACACTATAAACCAGAACCAACAGAAATAACAAGATAATAAAAGACCCTAGGGACTCCAGATTTTGAAAATGAGGCCCAAGCTGTAAAACAACAATGCACACTAGTTTTAAGGAACTAAAAGCTAAGGTCAAAACTTTCAAATTATACTAGAAAATATTTTAAAAAAAGAATTATGATCAGGAAGAGTCCTGCTGGAGGGTGCTCGCAACGTCTTCTTTCTTTTCCTTGGTGGCTACCTTTCACAATTCATTAAACTGTACCTTCATGTTTTCAGAGTTATTTCACAATCTTTAAAAGGCTTAAAAAACATATGAACACTATAAACATTCTTAATACCTTACAAGAAAAGTGAGTCCCATTCACATCTTTCAAATAAGACCTCCTTCACATCAGATTGAGGTTTACGATAAGGAAATTATTTGACTTATAAATATTTATTAATTTATTATATAAAGTTAATTAATGGTAAATGCTAAGAACCCTATGCTAAATTTCCTTTTAAAAAATTTCCTCTTTAGGTGCGCCTGGGTGGCTCAGTCAGTTGGGCAGCTGCCTTCGGCCCAGGTCATGATTCCGGGGTCCTGGGATCGAGCCCTTTGTCGGGCTCCCTGCTGAGCGGGGAGCCTGCTTCTCCCTCTCCCTCTGCCTGCCGCAACCCCTGCTTGTACTCTCTTTCTCTAATAAAAAAAAAAAAATTTTCCTCTTTAAAAATTACTGAAAAGGGGCGCCTGGGTGGCTCAGTCGTTAAGCGTCTGCCTTCGGCTCAGGTCATCATCCCAGGGTCCTGGGATCAAGCCCCACGTCGGGCTCCCTGCTCTGCTGGGAGTCAGCTTCTCCCTCTCCCACTCCCCTGCTTGTGTTCCCTCTCTCGCTGTGTCTCTCTCTGTCAAATCCATAAATAAAATCTTTAAAAAAAAATAAAAATTATTGAAAGTAGTGCATGTGTGTGTGTATATACACACATAAGATACATATTTATCTTCACATATATATAATATATATAAGAAAAATTTTTTCTTTTTGTTTCTATGGTACATACCATTAGTGAAATTACTGTTATATGGTGATTTTTTTTAAGTGAAGATAGAACTTCCATACTATACAATTCACCCTTTGAAAGTGTACAATTCAGTGGTTTTTAGTATTTTCACAGGATTGTGCAGTCCTCACCACTAACTCTAGAACACTGCATCACCCCAAAGAGAAACCCCCATACCTATTAGCAGTAACTCTCCATTCCCCCCTTCCCCTAGCCCCTGGAAACCACTACTCTCATTTCTGTTTCTATAGATTTGTCTCTTTTGCAAATTATTCTGGAATCACACACGCGTGTTTTGTGTCTGACTTCTTTCACTTAGCATGTTTCCGAGGCTCGTCCGTGTTGCAGCATGTAGCAGCACTTCACTCCTTTTTGAAGGCCAAATAATATTCCACTGTCTAGATACACCAGTTCTACTTATCCACAGATGATTATTTGAGTGTTTTCCACATTTTAGCTACTATGAATAATGCTGCCCTCAACAGCTGGGTACAGGTTTTTGCATGGGTATAGGTTTTTCAATTCTCCTGAGTGTATGCCGGGGAGCGGGGGGGGAGGCTGAATTGCTGGCTTATATGGTAACTCTATGTTTAACTTTTTCTTTTAATTGCAGCCAAGAATATGTAACATGAAATCTACCATCTTAACCATTTTAAGCATACAATTCAGCATACAATTCAGTAGCTATATTCACATTGTTGTCAAACAGATCTCTAGAACTTCTTCATCTTGCAAAACTGAAATATTATTAGAATTGTTAACCCATACCCCTGTGAAAAATAACTTTATCAACTAGGGTACAATACTTATGTGCAGTTCCTTCTGCCTTTAGACTCAACAAAGCCCATTTGTTTCCAATGTTTAAGTTTGCACATTTCTCCCTAAAAATGTACTTTGAAAAGCTTAAGATACTGAAGATGATATAAAAATGGCCAATAAGCATATGAAAAGATGCTCAACATCACTAATCATTAGAGAAATGCAAATTAAAACCCCTCATATGTTGCTGATGGGAATGTAAAATGGGCAGCTACTGTAGAAAACAGTATGGAGGTTCTTTAAAAGATTAAAAATAGAATTGCTGTGTGATCTAGCAATTCCACTCCTGGGTATATATCCAAAAAACTATAAGCAGAATCTCAAAGAGGTATTTGCACACCTCTGTTCATAGCAGCACTGTTCACAATAGCCAAGGATAAGCAACCCAAATGCTCACTGACAAATGAGTGGGTAAACAAAATATGGCATATACATATACAGAAATATTATTCAGCCTTAAAAAGCATGGAAAGTCTGACACACGCTATATTGATGAACCTTGAGGACAATATGCTAAGTGAAATAAGCCAGTCACAAAAAGACAAATATTGTATGATTCCACTTATCTGAAGTATCTAGAGTGGTCAAATTCATAGAAACAGAAAATAGAATGGTGGTTGCCAGGGACTGGGGGAGGAGGAAATGGGGAGTTATTGTTTAACAGGGACAGAGTTTCAGTTTTCCAAGATGAGAAAGTCCTGGAAATTGGTTGCACAACAACATGAATATACTTAACACTAACTTTATACAGAAATTGTTAAGATGGTAAATATTGTTATATTTTTTTTTACCAAAGTAAAAAAAAAAAAAAAAAAAAGAGAGAGAGAGAAAGCTCAAAATATTAAATCACACTGAATAAGTTGGCAAATGTTCCAACATGCTTTAAAAAAGAATGCTTTTTTTAGGGGCGCCTGGGTGGCTCAGTCAGTTAAGCATCTGACTCTTGGTTTCAGCTCAGGTCATGATCTCAGGGTCCTGTGTCAGGCTCCAGACTCAGCGAGGGGTCTGCTTAAGGATTCTCTCTCTCCCTCTCCCCCTTCCCCTCCTCCGGCTCACACTCTCTCTTTCTCTCACTCTCTCTCAAATAAATAAATACATCTTTTAAAAAAATGCTTTTTTAAATGCATGGACATTATACACGTTTTATTCCTAAAAGGCAATACAACTTGAAGAGGCAGTCTTCCACTTCTATTCTCCTGCGAAGTCATTTATTTAACAAGAATGAAGAAAATGACCACATGTTGCCAGGTACATATTAGGCACCTGACCTCATAACATTCTTTTTTTTTTTTTTAAAGATTTTATTTATTTATTTGACAGAGACACAGTGAAAGAGGGAACACAAGCAGGGGTGTGGGAGAGGGAGAAGTAGGCTCCCCGCAGAGCAGGGAGCCCGATGCGGGGCTCGATCCCAGGACCCCGGGATCATGACCTGAGCCGAAGGCAGACGCTTCACAACTGAGCCACCCGGGAACCCCTGACCTCATAACATTCTTACACCATAATCTCGGAGGTGTTCTGAGGGTGGCCCAGCTAATAAACAGCAAAGCTGGATTTGAATCCAGCCAGTACAACTCTATGACTGGCTCTCTTCTCTTGCACTACGCTACAACTCACAGAGTAATAGGTAAAACAACACAAAAAGAGTGAGAAAACACTAGACACACACCAGCAGCAGCCCCCGGCAATTAAAAGGCAAGAATTTAAGGGCAAAAAAAAAGGCTTCATTCTAATGCCTCATTCTCTGACATTTTTACATTTATATAAAATATATTCTCCTCCACAGGCATATACTTCCTAAACACACCAGGGCTTTTGTTTTCAGAAAGGGTGGAAGAATTGAATAACTTAAAGTCCCAAGTAATATTATAGGGCAAAAAAAATCCTTAGGTATCAAGAAAGCCAAATGCAAAAAATGTTCCAATGGAGTGATCTTCCACATACGACAAACATCCTTAACAATAAGCTACAGCATTGGTATTATGCTACTAAGAGAAACCTACTTTAAGATCTTGAACCCATTTCTTCATCCACAAAATGAGGATAAGAATGCCTATGACACAAGGTTATTTTGAGGATTAAGCAACAAAGTTCTAACAATTTTGCCTAGAAAATGGTTACTCAATTTTTTAAGGCAATAAAGGAACATATTCATCAACTCTGTTTAGACCGTAAGGCAAAAATAAATATTTAGACAATATATCTAGTCTTGGTATTTCAATAATACTTAATATATATTTTTCTATAATATCTTGGTATATATCTAGTCTAATATTTTAGTCTTGTTATTTCAATAATATTAACTTAGTTTTCCTGACATTTGAAATATGATATTATCATAATAATAATAATAGCAGTTACCATTTATGGAGATCGTGCTGTGGAACAGACACCTTGCTAAACACTTCACATATGTATTCTTTTTTTTTTTTTAAAGATTTTTATTTATTTATTTGACAGAGAGAGAGAGAGCGAGAGCAGGAACACAAGCAGGGGGAGTGGGAGAGGGAGAAGCAGGCTTCCTGCCGAGCAGGGAGCCCGATGTGGGACTCGATCCCAGGACCCTGGGATCATGACCTGAGCTGAAGGCAGACGCTTAACGACTGAGCCACCCAGGCACCCTCACATATGTATTCTTAATACCTTACAACTGCTATTATCCAGTTTACCAAAGTGAGAAACAATGTTTAGCAAGATTAAATTGCTTTTCCAAGTTAAGTGATGGTGCTGGGATTTGAACCCAGGCCTGCCAAAGCCTGAGCTCATTACCGCCAGTGAGGGGTGATCACACTGACATTTGTCAACAACACCTCAGAACAAATTACATTACAGGTTAAAGTGTCAGTAAGAGTACTGAACACACGCTTTTCACCTCCTACAACTCTCAAACGCCCTGTTTCTACTGCTGCGTTTCTTGCTCATTGGTAACAGCTAATGCTACTTCATAACCCATAGGAGGCTTTTTGTAAGTCATCATTCCTACAAAGGGTTAAAACGAGTTCCCATTTCCTCACTCCCAGCAATGAAATATCAAATGAACTATGTTCTTTATAAAGTTTTTCACTCAGGAGAAGAAAGGAGAACATTAATCTATGAAGTATTAAGGGATTGAAAAACCTTGCTCCCCATTAGACTGTAACAGAGGGATTTTTGTCTGTTCTCTGCTGTATCCACAGCTCCTAGAATTAGTGCCTAGCTCAGAGGAAGAGTTCAAGAATGAATGAGTGTGTGAGTGAGTAGAGTGAATGAATGAATGAATGAATGCATACCTGTTCTCTCAAAAAATGTGTATTTGTCTTGGAAGCAGCGGAGAAAAATAGTTAAAGCGTGGATTATAGGAGTGGAAGAAAATGAAGAGAATGGAGTTCCTGCTATGAACTTCTGTCTTCCCAAGACTCTAAAAATCTCTGCAGAGACAAGGAGTCCATACACAGCTCTATCTCCTTAACATTTCTGCCTAGGCACCAACATATGAAAGAGGGTCTCCAATAATTACTTTATTTACACTAAAATAATTTTTTCTCTGTAATTGAATGTGATAGAGACATGCAGCCTAAGCCAAATTTTCTTCATTTCAAACTGTAGGGTGTCAAAATGCAGCTAAGTTCCCAATATGACACCTACCAATTCCACTTTCCCAGCATCATTCACCACGAAGTGAATCTCTTCTTAAGCATGGTTTACACAGATGCATTATTAACATGGAGCTTTAGAATTTATCGAAAGCCTTCCCACAAATTAGCTCATATCAAACCTCTGATGTTGAGGTCACTATTTCTGTTTCCCCAGTTTACTAATAAAATTGAGACTCAGAATAAGTAACTTGCCTAGAGTCATACCAGGTTCACAGACAGAGCAGGCGGGACAAAAACCTAAGCTGTCTGACTGAAAGTCCTATCTGCCCACCTGCCTGTTCACCTGTAAAACTGTAAGCTACTAACTGGCAGGTTCTGTCTAAATCACCTAATTCATTACACCAAGGGCAGATACACATTTTAATGCTTCTTGAGAGTGATAATGATAACATTAAGGCAGTTTGCTATTGCTACTAAACATACTTTTGAGAATAAAAATTGTTCCCTTATGGCCTTCTTATTTTCTATTTATAATCAAGAAGGAAAATCACTTCACATTAGGTTCTGAAGGTTCCCTCAATAGAAAGTAAGTGGGATGAAAGTAGTAGCAAAAATAAGCCATTATTAGAAAGTTCTAATGCTGAGACTGTCCAAGACCATTAATGACTTTATCATAAAAGCAAAAAATAAGATTTACCTTTAACTTAAGTGATTCTCCAAGTAATGTTCCCTTATAATCTGTTGTATAGGTCCAATCGTATGGTTTAATAACTTCTTTGGAGTGTTCACCCTCCGTCCTCAAATATCAAAATGAGAAGGATCAGATTTAATGATGCAGAATATAGATCATCTGTATTCATATATCACACCAAATTACATTCTACAAATAATACAAATATCCTAATAAATACATATACTTGTCGTAATTCACTAATATAAGATCTTTCTTGGTTTTTCTGCATATTTATTGTTATTAAACTTGTCATATGCTGATAGAGTCTTTCCAATTAGTCTGTATACTGCCTAAGGACATGGTTTAAAGGCTTGTACTTCTTTCTTTCCTCCAAGGTACCTAGTACATAATAGGCACAAAGTAAATAATTGCTGATTTGATTATCAAAGAAAATACATTTTTCTCTATTTCAATGCTCCTCACATTTACAATGCAAATTACAAGTAACCATTTTTCTTCAAAAACAGGAACAATAAAAGTACAGAGTATACTCCCTCTTCACTAAAGAACACTGAAAGCTCAAAAATGTAAACCTTACATAGCTCAGCTCAACTGTAATTCAACTGAATTCAATTCAAGAGGTGGAGTAACTAATCTCCATTTTACGGATGAGAAAAATGAATCCGAGAATGATCCAACTATCAAGTGTAATAATACTTGCCTTTCACTCGAATAAAATACACATATCATGACTGAAGATTTCTTTCAACTCTTCTTTTTCATTTAACCTGTAACTGCCCAGATTCTCACCTGCTTTCCTGCCACTCTTCAGCACAGGCTACTTTAAGCATTCCTTGATAGTTGTTAACACATCTTAATGCATCTGTAGCATTGAACTCAATCCCAAAGCCAGAGCCATGCTGGATTCTTAAAACGTTGTCTCCAAACATCATTTCAGGGAGAGATGGCATATGTAATTCATCAGCTAACCTATGCATAACCAAAAGTCAGGTAATAGTTCCAATAGGGTTATAATTATAAAGTGGGCAATAGAGGCAAAAGTTTAAATGTGCTCTGAGTGAAGTTCTAAGGGACCACAAGGAAAGCACAGGACTTTAGTGCAGGTGCTCTACGATAGCTACTTTAGCAGATCAGAAGGCTTTCTTTTCGATTTTCTTTCTTAAGACTTCTGGATTTTTTGAACAACTACACAGCTATTATTGTTAGGTAAGGGAAAATAATACTATATTAAAAAATATATTGTTACATAAAGTCAACATAGGATCTATGCATATCCTAAGACCACAATTACCTTCTTTCCTATTGCTTTAGATCTATTTCTAATCAGACATAGCAATCAAATCTTGCATATATATTAAAAGCAAATAAGCGAAAAAACCCTGCATGAACAAACTAAACAATGGAAAAAATACTGATTCTTATTAGAAACATCTATTTCAGGGGTGCCTGGGTGGCTCAGTCGTTAAGCGTCTGCCTTCGGCTCAGGTCATGATCTCAGGGTCCTGGGATCGAGCCCCGCATCAGGCTCCCCACTCGGCGGGAAGCCTGCTTCTCCCTCTCCCACTCCCCCTGCTTGTGTTCCCTCTCTCGCTGTGCCTCTCTCTGTCAAATAAATAAATAAAATCTTAAAAAAAAAAAAAAAAGAAACATCTATTTCATTCCTGGATCACAAAAGGCCCACCACCATCAAGAATAAATATGGGTGGGGCGCCTGGGTGGCTCAGTCGTTGAGCGTCTGCCTTCGGCTCAGGTCATGGTCCCAGGGTCCTGGGATCGAGCCCCATGTTGCGCTCCCTGCTCGGTGGGGAGTCTGCTTCTCCCTCTCCCTCTGTCTCCCCATCCCCTGCTCATGCTCTCTCTCGCTATCTCACTCTCAAATAAATAAATTAAATCTTTGAAAAAAAAAAAAGAATAAATATGGGTTCTAATCCTAGGAGAAGACCTAATGTACCATAGTCTCATGTTTCCATAAACTTCATGTTTCTGGTAGACTTTTTGTTCTTACACAATTATATTAATTATAGTTATGAAGAAAAGACAGCACTTAAGGAGTCTGTTTCTTGTAGGAAAACAACCTTTCCAATATATTTCTCAACTTGTCACAAGTTTTAAAAGGTGGTAATAAAGAAAGCAAAAGCACCAACACTGATGAGGGAAACCAGCACTTGCTTACATGGATTTCTGGAAGGACTGTGTTAATTTACATCGTATCCCCTGGGGCACCAATTAAGCAAAAAGTACAAGGAATTTAATCAAATTTATATCCTGACTCAAAATATCACTTTTGGGAAATCTATAATAAAGAAATAATCTCCAATGCAGAAAAGAGCTATACACATTAATACTCATAACCATCTTATTTATAATAGTAAAAAAGAAATACTCAGAATGTCCAATCGTAAAGAAATAAATGGTCATGTATACTACAGTCTATCCATACAATGAAATATTATAGAATCATCAAAAATGTTTAAAGAGAAAATACAATATAGGAAAAATGATTATGATTACAATAGTAAGAAAAAAATGGGCACATATACTTATTACATCTGTGTGTATATATGTATGCACATATCACTGACCTAACATTTTAAGTTGCACATCTTTATTTTTTTTAAAGATTTTATTTTATTTTATTTTTAAGATTTTATTTATTTATTTGAGAGAGAGAGAAACCACATGAGAGGGGGGAGGGTCAGAGGGCGAAGCAGACTCCCTGCCAAGCAGGGAGCCTGATGCAGGACTCGATCCAGGGACTCCAGGATCATGACCTAAGCCAAAGGCAGTCGCTTAACCAACTGAGCCACCCAGGCGCCCTTTTTTTAAAGATTTTATTTATTTATTTGACAGAGAGAGAGAGAAAGAGACAGCAAGAGAGGGAACACAAGGAGAGGGAGTCAGAGAGGGAGAAGCAGGCTTCCCGCCGAGCGGGGAGCCCGATGGAGGGCTCGATCCCAGGACCCTGCGATCATGACCTGAGCCGAAGGCAGACGCTTAATGACTGAGCCACCCAGGCGCGCCAAGTTGCACATCTTTAGTATGATATCTAATAATGTTATTTTTTCATCACAATTTTAAGTAAAATTTATTCTTAGTTATTAGGAGACAGAAAATATTAAGTACTAGAGAAATTAACACTCCTATGTTCATTGCAACTCTACTCACAATAGCCAAGATGTGGAAACAACCTAAGTGTCTATCCACAGATGCATGGATAAAGAAAATAGGGTTTACATATACAATGGAATACAACGCAACCTAAAAAAAAGGAAAGAAAGTCTGCAATATGGAACAACATGGATGAACCTTGCAGGCATTATGCTGAGTAAAATAAACCAGTCACAGAAAGACAAATACTACATGATTCTACTTATATGAGGCATCTAAAGTAGTCAAATTTGGGGGTATCTGGGTGGCTAAGTCGGTTGAATGTCGGACTCTTGATTTTCGCTCAGGTCATGATCTCAGGGTTGTTAGATCAAGCCCCAAGTTGGGCTCTGCACTCAGCACAGAGTCTGCTTGAGATTGATTCTCTCTCTCCCTCTGCCTCTGCCCCTTCCCCTGCTCTCACAAACACACTCACTCTCTGTAAAATAAATAAATAAGTAAATAAATATTTTAAAAAAAATAATAAAATAAAATAGTCAAATTTATAGAATCAAATAGTGGAATGGTGGTTACCAGAGGCTGGGGGGAGGGGAAAATAAATTACTAATCAACAGACATAAATTTTCAGTCAAGCAAGATGAATAAGCTCTAGAGATCTGCTGTACAACATGCTACCTATAGTTAATAATAATGTGTCGTACACTTAAAAATTTGTTAAGAGGGGAACTACAAAAGATCCTGAATAGCCAAAGCAATCTTGAGAAAGAAGACCAAAGCTAGAATATCATGCTCCCTGATTTCAATCTATACTACAAAGCTATAGTAACCAAAACAGTAGGGTGCTGACACAAAAACATACACATTGATCAATGAAACAGAATAGAAAGTCCAGAAATAAACCCACACTTATGGAGCACCTGGGTGGCTCAGTTGGTTAAGCTTCCAACTCTTGATTTTGCCTCAGGTCATGATCTCAGGGTCTTGAGACTGAGCCTCACATGAGGCTCTGCAATCAGCAGGGAATCTGCTTGAGATTCTTTCTCTCCCTCTTCCCCTCCCCCCGCTCGAGTGTGTACTCGCATGATCTTCCTCTCTCTCTCTCACAAATAAATCTTTAAACCCACACTTATATGGTCATTAATCTTCAACAAAGGAGGCAATATACAATGAGGAAAAAAGTCTCTTCAATAAATGGTGCTGAGGGAAACTGGAAAATCACATGCAAAAAAAGGAAACTGAAACATTTTCTTATACTGTACACAAAAATAAATTCAAAATAGATTAAAGATCTAAATGTAAGACCAGAAACTATAAAACTCCTAGAAGAAAACATTAGGCAATAAGCTCCCTAACATCAGTCTTGGCAACATATTGTGGATCTGTCGCCTCAAGCAAAAGTAACAAAAACAAAAATAAATAAATGGGACTATACAAAACTAAAAAGCTTTTGCAGAGTGAAGGAAACCATCAATAAAGTGAAAAGGCAATCTACTGAACAGGAGAAGATATTTGCAAATGATATAACCGATAATGGATTAATGTCCAAAATACATAAAGAACTCACACAACTCAATATAAAAAAACCAATCTAATTAGAAATGGGCAGAGCAGCTGAATAGACATGTCTCCAAAGAAGACACAGAAACATATGAAAAGATGCTCAACATTACTAATCATCAGGGAAATGCAAATCAAAACCACAATGAGATATCACCTCACACCTGTGAGAATGGCTATTACTAAAAAGACAAAAAAATTACAAGCGTTGGAGAGGATGTAGAGAAAAGGGTACCCTCCTACACCGTTGGTGAGAATGCAAAATGGTGCAGCCACTATGGGAAAGAATAAGAAGGTTCCCCCCAAAATTAAAAACAGAACTACCATACAATCCAGCAATTCTACTTCTGGGTATTTATTTGAACCAAACAAAAACACTAATTTGAAAAAACATACATACCCCTATGTTCACTACAGCATTATTTACAATAGCTGAGATATGAAAGCAATCTAGGTATCCATTGAAAGATGAATGGATAAAGACAGATATAGATATATATACACACATACTTCCAAGAAAAAAAGTACAAACTTCCAATAAAAAAAAAAAATTGTTAAGAACATAGATCTCATGTTAAGTGTTCCTACTATAATAAAACAAAATTTGAAAAAAGAAAATACTAAATACTTAAAAGATTTAATAAGATGAAGATTAAGTGTATTGGAATAAATATTCCATAAAAAACATCCAATTAGGGGCGCCTGGGTGGCTCAGTCGTTAAGCATCTGCCTCCGGCTCGGGTCATGATCCCAGATACTGGGATCAAGCCCTACATCGGGCTCCCTGCTCCACGGGGTCCTGCTTCTGCCTCTCCCACTCCCCTGGCTTGTGTTCCCTCTCTTACTGTGTCTCTCTCTCTCTGTCAAATTAATAAATAAAATCTTTAAAAAACAAATAAGAAAAAAATCCATCCAATTAAATAAACTTTAACTACTTTACTGAATAATGCATATGAAATAATATAAGATGTGATTCTCCGAATTTGCCCCAATATATCTGGAGAAATTTGGTGGTCCTACAAAATATTCCAGTTATATATGTAAAATAATTAGTCACTAATCTACGCTGCTAACCATCCCTTCATGACTCTCTTCCCTGGTCACTTCCCTCGGCCTAAATCTTAAAATACCAGTGCGCCCTAGGGTACTATCCCATAACCTTTTCCTTTTCTTCTGGATGACTTCTGTAAGATCTTAGTTCACTCCCAAGGCTCCAGGTATCAACCAGAAGCTGATGATTCCCAAACCTGAACCCCTGGACAGTCATGTTTTTTGAGTTCCAAGATAAATGCTTACTATATCTCCACTTATGACCCGCAACACAACTCATATTTCAACAATCTAAGCTGTTCCTCTATCCAACAACTGCCCCAATCTGTTCCTCCTCCTGTTTCTACCTTGTTCAGGGACAAAACTTCCCATGCAATAGCCCAAGCCAGAAATCTTGTCATCAGTATAGATTACTCCTTCTTCCTCCCTCCTCCTATCAATTGGCCATCAAATCCAGGTACTCCCCTTCTAACTAGTCTCCTTACCCAGTCCTGCAGCCCCCAATCCATCCTCCACATCGCCTTCAAAGAAATCTTTCAGAGTGTACATCTGACAATGTCACTCCTTTGTACAAAATTACACCGGCGGTAGTCACGTGAAATACAAATTCCTTAGCCTGTCATACAAATTCTCTCAGCATCTCCACTCCCCTGGGGCCTACCTCCCATTTCCCACTACTCCCCCTTTGGTACATCATGCTGCAATCACACAGAAATGGTTCTTCAAACAAATCCAGGCTCGCACTCTCCCTGGCCTCCCGGCTTTACACGTGTCCTGTGACACCCCCAAACTCTGTTCAGATTCAGCTCAGGCATCACAAACGCCTCACAGCTCGTACCATGCCTGGCCTCCTGGCTTTACACATGCGCCCATCCCCACTCCATCCAACCGACTTTATCAAGATTCACCCAGGCATCCGAATTTCCCGGACGCCCTGTCCCTCTCAAAGATCTCAGATAACCCCGCGTATACAGCTCTATCAGATATTCACACGGTATTACATGGCCTGTCTCTCTCATAAGACTGAATTCCTGGAAGCAGAGGCTCTTTCATCTTCCATATCTCAAGCGCCTGGCACAGCACCCGACATGCTAAAAACCAAGCCCATGTATCATCCCCCCTACGAACCCCCAAGAAAACAGGTCACAGCCACCCAGGAAAAAAAAACGGTCTAAAGGTGTCTCATGCTGGGGCAGGTAAGACCTAGGGCGAGGGCGAAGTCCACCAGCACAGTCATGCTCTGCTCAAACCCGGGCGGAGTGACAGTTGCACGGACGCAGGTCAGGGCGAACCCCCACCGAAGGACAGGAGGTGGCGATCTATTTCAAGGGTCCCGTCCTCACGCACGGAGCCTCCGCCCTGGCGAGGGTTGGGGCTGCGCGCAGCTCGCCCTGCCTCCCGCCCAGGCCCAGCTCCCCGGCCCGCTCCCCGGCCCGCGCCCCGAGTCCCGGAGCCTCACTTCTCCACATCCGCGGACTTCATGATGTGGGTCTTGGACGCCGTCAGCTTCCAGGGCCCGAAGGAGAAGTCCTGGTGGCTGCTCTGGAAGCCGTGGATCATCATGGCCGAGGCGGCACCGGCGCGGGTCTCACGGAACACGCTGGAGCAGCGGCGGCAGCGACTGCGGCAGCGGCAGACACCGGTTCCTCCGCCTCCGTCCGGCCCAGCCCCCTCGGCTTCCGAGCCGTTACCATGCCCGGCTCCTCCCCGCCCCGCCCCCTGCCGGCCGACCCGGACGCGGGCCCTCCTTTCCTCATTCTCCGCCCCTTCGACTTTTGCTTCCGGGACCAGTTGCTAATGTTGCGTGACCTACGTCTTACGTCACGATGCACCGGAAAACAGAAAAGGGGAGAGACAACTGAGGGGCGGGGCTTCTGCCGCAGGGGGTGTGGCCAGGGACGTACCGCCCCTCCCGCTGGACTCTTTGGATGACGTCATCTGGGGGTGTTTTACAGAACTCTAGTGATGGAGAAGGCGAATTCGGCAGGATCTTTAGAGAGCTCGCAAAGCAGTGTCATTACGTCGCATGTTGACGAATCAGTGTGCAGAGGAAATGTCCTATATTTTTCTGTCGAGGCCAAAAAATAGAAATCCCTTAGAATTTAGGAGGTCCAGCACCAAGTGTTACATGATTCAGAAGTGGACATCTAACTACTGTTGACTAAGACAGACTCCTATCAAAAATTTCAGACTTCAGACAGTTCAAGACTTTCCTAATCTAGGCCCCTGGAATAGTGGAAGCAACACTGGAGAAACTGGTATTAAATCCATTTTTGCAGTGCTGTTTTGGGCATCCTTCGGCAAACCTCTTAACTAATGATTTTGGCTTCAGTTGCCTCAAAATGAGATGGCTTGATGTAAGGACATCTCCCAAATCTGTCTTTCTGGCCTCATTTCCAGAAGCTCCCTTTCAGCCCTATCCACGTGCACTCGGCCCTACTTCTAAGCCCTTATCCTTGCTGTTCTATCTCTTAAACCTAATAAGCATATTCAGACATATCCTTTTTCAGACCCAACCTGGCACCTTTGGAAAGTATAGATTCTCCAGCCTCCCTGCCTCACCCTAGCCAAGGAATGATATGCCTTGAACGGATACATCTTCAAAAGACTTTTCCTGAACCCTGGATTTACTTAACTTCTTCCTCTGAGCCAACACGTTGATTTAAGTCAACTTCAGTGTCCACTCATTCATCCAAATGAATATCAAAATGTGAGCACCTGCGGTTTGCCAAGCATTTGTTTTATAACAAAATAGTATTCTCACCCTATCTTGTAATGGAGGTTGACAATGGAGTTCTGAGACATGATTTCAGTGGTACAAGGCCAGACCCCTTTCCCCACAAAATGTACGTTATCTATCTATCCAGTTTCATCTAAAATTTCAATTGCTTCAAGTAGGGCAATGGGCCACTGATTCGCTTAATCAATCATTTACAATTTAGTCTAAATGATTTTATTATATCATTTTCTATGAGCTGGTCTTGATAGAGAAGTACCAGGCCACACTATCCAGACCTGAGTCAGTGTTTTACCACCTACCCTTTCAAAACATTTGTCTCCTTCCCAAATTTTCCTAGGCAGGCTACAATGAAGACTTCCTATTAGAAGAATATTTCTACTTAAATTTAAAATCTAACAATTAAGCCCTTTATCTCTAGGGTCTCCAATTCAGCACCTTATTAGAAACTTTAAAACTAAAATTATTTGAGGGTACAAAGAAATAAATCTTTAAAGGTACAATTTAAAGCACTCACACATTAGAAAGAGAGATATTTAGGCATTAACTGGGTATTGTCTGTGCCCATTCAAGTACTATCATGCAACAACTATCTGCTCTATAAAGCTGGTTCTTGAGAAGAAGTAATACGTGGGAACTTGATTTTTCAACAGATTGGACAAAGGATGTTTGCACCACCCAATCAAACCATCTACTGTACAAGTTTGTCAAGATTCAGTTTTTAGGGACGCCTGGGTGGCCCAGTCGGTTAAGCGTCTGCCTTGGACTCAGGTCATGATCCCAGGGTCCTGGAACTGAGTCTTGCATGGGGCTCCTTGCTCAGCAGGGAGCCTGCTTCTCCCTCTGCCTGCCACTTCCCCTGCTTGTGCACGCACCCTCTCTCTCTCTCTCTGACAAATAAATAAATAAATATTTTTTTAAAAAAAAGATTCAATTCTGAGAACAACCAACTGGTTATTATAGAAGTTTGCTCAGGGCACCTGGGTGGCTCAGTTGTTAAGCATCTGCCTTCGACTCAGGTCATGATCCCAGGGTCCTGGGATAGAGCCCCACATCAGGCTCTCTGCTCTGTGGGAAAGCCTGTTTCTCCCTCCCCCACTCCCCCTGCTTTTGTTCCCTCTCTCACTGTGTCTCTCTCTGTCAAATAAATAAATAAAATCTTTAAAAAAAAGAAATTTGCTCATTTTCTCATTACACCGGTTTTGGGGGGCACCCACCGTGGTGCCAGAATCTGCTTTAGATATGAGGACACAACAGGGAATAAAACAGGCAAGATAAGGGCGCCTGGGTGGCTCAGTCATTAAGCGTCTGCCTTCGGCTCAGGTCATGATCCCAGGGTCCTGGGATCGAGTCCCACATCGGGCTCCCTGCTTGGCAGGAAGCCTGCTTCTCCCTCTCCCACTCCCCCTGCTTGTGTCCCTGCTCTCGCTGTCTCTCTCTCTGTCAAATAAATAAATAAAATCTTTAAAAAAAAAACAGGCAAGATAAGATCCCTGTCATCTCAGAGCTCACACTATAATGAAGACAGGTAAAAAACAAATAAATTTATGACTTAAGACAGGGATAAATTCTGTGCAGAACATTGAGCAACTTAGGTGGAAAGGGTTACATGTGTGCTTGAGTGAGTGAGTGAGTGTGTGTGTGTGTGTGTGTCTTTGGGGATAGAGAGCAGACCGGTATAGATGGAATGATCAGAAGAGCCCATCACTGGGAGCGTCTAGGAGATGAGTCGAGAAATGTAGGCTTGGGGCAAATCAAGAAGGAACTTGATGATGTCATGCTAAAGAACTTGGGACTTTTTTCAGAGTAATTAGTGGCCACTGCCTCAGTGAGAGAACATGATGGCTTAAACTTGTGTCTTCGAAGTGAGATACACATCCATATCACCATACTGCAAAATGCACTGGAGGGAAGGAAGAAAATATTAATACTTCTATTTATATTTATTTCATCTTTTTTAGTTCTATTTTTGTGCATGTTCCCTAATGTACATAGTGTATCACATATTCATATGCACTTTATTTGCAAACAAATATTGGGATGCGTGCTTGATTTTTTACAGATATTAATGGCAAGTGACCAAATGACTTTGTGGACCATTTGCCTAGTTGAAGGCAGTAGTAGAGGGTGAGAGAGAAGAGCACAGATATATGGGAGAGGACTAGGTGACTGACTGAATGTAAGGGGAGAAACATCCAATCTGTGGCCTGGAGATCACAACACCATAATCAGGATACCTGTCAACTGACCTGTTGAAAGACAGGGACCACCAAGAGAAAAGACATGGTCATATAAAAAGAGAGAAGAATAATTTTCTGAGGAAGAGCCTGTGGCAACAAAGTCTGACTCCCTTTGTTCCTCCACATGTGAAAGCCTATATGATGCGCATAGGCACGGAATGCTAGAATCTATGCAATGTGGGGGCATTTCTGAAAGAATGATCGTGGTCATTAAAGAAAATCAATATTGTTCAAATCTGTATACTGCATCAGTTGTAATTTGGTTTAACTGTCTCTTCCATCTCAGAGTGATTCCTTTCTGCACTGCAGAATAGCATACAGAACAGCAAAGAGGGGTGCCTGGGTGGCTTAGCTGGTTAAGCATCTGACTCTCCATCTCAGCTCAGGTCTTGATCTTGGGTCATGAGTTCAAACCCTGCGTTGGACTCCATGTTGGGCGTGGAGACTACTTAAAAAAAAAAAAAAACTGCAAAGAATTTGGCCAAGTTGCCCATCCACAAGCCTACCCAGCTTTCCCTTCATTTAAGGGGTTCAGGATCTGTGCACTGACTCAGATCTGGGAATTAAGGAGGGGCTATGGCTTTCATGGTGATACAATCCAAGTTTTGTTTTCATTTTTGTTTTTTTGTTATACTCAGGGTTGTGTTGGTAGCACAGATCAAGTAGAACCTTAATGTATTCTTCATCTATTTCTAGCCTAGGGACTCAACATCAGTTGCCCCTACCCAAGATCTCTGTGGGTCAACCCATTCTGATGCTCGCTCTGTCCTTGCTGCCTATTATAGTTATCATACTCACATGGCCTCTGGTCAGTTAAGTACTCCTATTTGGCTTTTGCATCTTGGACATCACTACATCCCCATGGAAATCACTGAGTCGATTCTAATGGAACATCTCCCATCTCCATCCCTGCATTGCAGAAATCAGCCAATGAAGCACCTTTCAAGGATGGTGGTGCCCCTTTCATCAGTGTATTTCTTGGTAAAGGGCAGGTACTCTAGTCCTCTCAGGGGACATAATTAGGAGGTGGATGAGCAGGTTACATGAGAGAAATCCATTCCAACATTCTTATCTCCCTATGTCTTTGCATTACTTCTACATTAAGCCAAAGAAAATCTATATCTCTACTTCTGGCATCAAGGGTCATGGTTGAGATCAGGTTTCCGTGAGCCTACTAAACAAACAAGTCCCAGCTGTTCACACCAGCACATCGAATCCAAATATCAATGCATTCAGCTCCCTCCAAAATTACATTCCTCTTTTGCTGGGCCAGCATCCTCAGTGTGGAAATAAAAATTCCCACACTTGGGGCGCCTGGGTGGCTCAGTCAGTTAACTGTCCGCCCTTGGCTCAGGTCATGATCCCAGGGTCCTGGGATCGAGCCCCTGCATCCAGCAGGAAGTCTGCTTTTTCCTCCCCCTCTACCCCTCCTTTCTCCCCACCCCGCCCCCCGGCTCATGCTCTCTCTCTCTCAAATAAATAAAGTCTTTAAAAAAAATTCCCACACTTGCTTTCTGGAAATTTTCAAATATAAATTAGCAAAATACTGCGATTTGTTTGCTGTTTTCAAGTTCTGGATTTGATTTTGCATTTTGTCCTCTGGATGCACTGACAGTGAATGTAGTTAAGGATCCGGAAGCGATGAGAAGTGGTAGGTGGTTCACAGGGAGAACTGGCATCCTCTTGCAAAGTGTCTGCCTCAGATGAGGTCATCCTAGAAACTTGAAGCAAATCAGGACCATCTTAGAGAGAGGAAGGGGGCTGGAGATTGCGGGATCATGGTACTTAAGTTTTCCCAAATCTCACTGCCTCAACTCTAAATGCCTCACTCTTGGTCTAAATGTTCTAAAGTCACATAAGAGGCCTGCAAGCCTGAAAATTAAACCTATGTTGAAAGTCAGCCACTCCTTTTGTGCTCTTTTGGCTTAGTGGCTGTAAGAGGCCAGAGATACTTATAATAGGCGACTGTAGCTTTCTCACTTACAATGAGCTAAGCCAAGGAGTTAAGTTATATATTCTGTTCCTGTTCAACGGTTTCCCTGACATTTTCAACATGCATGCTTAACCAAGCCTATTCATTTCTATTTCTACTCCCCTCCCCCACAATAAGGGCTTGGAATGCTTTCATTCCGACCACAATCTCATTTCGTATGTTATTTTCCTCTTGAGCTTTTTTAAAAAATCCATTCTCTGGCTCCCCATTTTCACTAGCTATCTAAACTGATTTTTTTTCAAAAACCCTCAAAAGGAATTGTGCTTATATCAAAACAAAACAGAGGAGGTGGCAGTTGGGACCTTTTGTTCCATCCTGAAGTAGGCAAGGAGAAGAAAAGTTCTTATGAAAGGTGGAGAGAAGCCGCAGATGTGTGAGATGGCTGGTGGAGCCCCAGCAGCAGAGAGAGCAGTTCACAGGGGGTTAGCCTGAGGCCTAGAAGTGTCTCCTTAAAGGCTACAGGAAGCCTCAGTACCCCGCAGCTTATTGATGAAGAGAATACTGAACACAAAAGCACATTCCCTAAGGAGCATCTTAGTCAAGTTACTCTTGGTTGAAAGGAACAGAAACCCTTTTCAAACTAGCTTTAGGAAAGTACTCTATTCTATGTGTTTAAGAATCTGGGGTTACCTCATGGAATGTGCTGCGAATGGGAACAACCGGGCCTCAGGAAGAGAGGAATGAGGAGTTGGAAAGCCTGGGGTTCTGGTTGGCCCTACTCAGTCTCTCTCTATGGCTCCTAGTCTCTCTCTTTCCCTTTGCTCTCCTGTCTGTGCATCTGCTTCCTTCTCCTCTCTTTGCAGACCAGCTCACTCTACTTCTCTTTGTATGTGGCCCCCTGAGCTTCCTGGTAGACCTCTTGATAGCTGTCTCTGGGTTCACATTTTAAATTTCCAGAAGAGGGAATCTGAGTGGCTCAGCTTGAGTCAGGTGTCTGGCATGGCCCAGTCAGCGTGATAAATGGGGCCATGTTGGTACAAGCCTTCGACTTTGGAGACCATGGTTCTCAGAGATAGAGATATACCACATGCCCTGCCCCCAAAGTCTGTAACAGTGGGCTTTGGGCTGATTAGGGGAGGAACAGAAGGGTTTGTAAGTGTGTGGTACTGTTAGCTTAGGCAAGACCCAGTGGGGACAGAAAATATTAGCAGAATGGGATATGAAAAAAGAACCTGAAAGAGAAGTTATAGAATTTAACCTCTACCTACTTTACAGTTTTCTGTGACTAAACAACACCTGGGCAAGGTTTGGGGACCCACAAAAGGATGGATTAAGGGTGAGCATTAGGTTATTTCAAAAGTCAAAATTAAAACTATGCAGACTCACCAAATATGCAAAACAAGGGAATATCTACTTATAGATCAGTCTGCAAGGTCTTTCATAGCTCGTGATAACCCAAAATACACCCATTTGGTTTATGAGAAATCCAACTTATGAGAATTAACACTCCTATTTAGGCTTCTGAGGCATTTCTTTGAATTTATGAGGAGGACTGAAGTGAATTTTCACCTGCTGGGAGAACGGCTGGGCCCCAGGAAGCATGAGTCACTGTGTGGCTTGCCAAATAGTGGTCCCTACCTCTGTTGAGGCTCTCTCTCAGAGCACTCTAATGGCTGATGGTGGAGGTAATGTGGGGAATTGGTAGCATTGTTTGTACTACTTTTTTTTGTCTTCGATGTTAATTTCTGGCATTAAAATTTTCATTACACAAATATTGTAGTGCTTTTTGTATAATACATATGATATCCTTTGTGAGTGTAGATTAAGTGTATGGCATGGGACAATGGCAAAAAAAGCTGATGGAGTAACAGTAAGTCACGTTATTTTAGGATCATTTATAAAGGGAATCAGTGGTACTATATCTTTGCAACAATCACGTTAACTGTTGGAGTAACTGGTCCATTTCATAGAGAACTGGTGTTGCTTTAGAATAAATGAGCATTCATTTGGGGACTCAGGAAAATGTAAACACACAAAAGACCTTGATTCAAATGTTATCTTAAAAAATTGTGAGAAAAATTACTGGATAATTCCTCAAGAAGACATATTACACTCTCAAAAGTGTTTTTATAGAGTAGAGTCTAGTAAAGGTAGATTTTTGTATGTGTGTGCTTTAATTCAGGCCACAGAAAGGCTAAGCTATAAAACTCCAGAGGATGCACAGATTTACTCAGGGGACTACCGCATGCTAATTTCTGGAGACAGAAATGAGCAAGTGAACTGTGGATCTTAAGACACTACCCAAGAAACATGGATTAAAACCAAAACAAATGGAATCATTACAGGAATTCATGCTCTTTTGTTCAGGGATACTGTATGGCCAGAATATTTTTCTTTCTTTTTCCTGCTTATTTTGGGGCCAAAACAAGGATAAAAGACACTGAGGCAAGTTACATGCAGAGAACTTGAATGGACAAACAGGCTTTCTTTCCGAAGGTATGAGGAGGGGATGAGCTGGTAGAGGTGGGATGAGGGAAGACAGGGCTAAGATCTGAGGGGGTTCTGAGTCGGATCAGGCATCTCCCTTGGTGGGCACAAACAGGAGGCTGCACGTCTAGTTGTGGTCGGGGACCTAGAAGCAGAGCCCCATCACTACAGTGTGAGTTCCAAGGTTGATGTTAAAACAAAAAGAAAAAAAAATCTCAAGGGATTATTGCTGTCATTGGGTGTGATCAATCAGAGTACCCTGAGAAGAGAAGAAAAAAGGATTAAGCTTTGGCAAGTAGACTCTTCAACATTTACCTTGTAATGGGAAAAGTCCAGACAGGCTTTTGAGGGAGAACATAAATGGATAAGCACCAGGGATCTGGAGTCAGGCTGCCTGAGCTCCAACCTTGCCTCCTTGCTTGCTAGTTGTGTGGCCTCTGCCAACCCTCACTTTGCTCATTGTTTTTTCTCATTGTTATTCCTAATAATGGCATACAGCATGGGATGGTCAGGAAAATTAAACGAGAGAATATATGCAAGTATCCAGCACAGTGCAAAGCATTTAAAAGTAATTTGTTTGTTTTTTTTAAAGTTTAGACCAGTGTCTGGACTTATTCATGGATTCATAAGCACTTATCGAGAGTCAACCATGATGCAGGCTCTTGCTATCTCCTGAGGAATCAAAGACGAGTAAGACAGGGTACATATCCTTAGAGAACTTAATTCTATACCTAGGAGACAGACACATAAGCAGTGTCCCTAATGCCAATAGACACATGGGTGAAACACTATGAAAATGCAGAGAAGGGGGCCACTGACCAGACTGGAATGATTGCAGGATTCTCATGTGAAAGCAGACCAAAAAAGAAGCTATGAATCCCTCATGGAGAAGGGAAGAAGGAGCAGTGTGACATCTTAGGTAAACTACAGGGAGTTTGGGAGGAGGCTAGACCGTATCAACATGTCTTATTCTTATTTAAAAGCCATCAGGGTTTTTGTTTTGTTGGTCATGTTACAGGTTAGCAGTCAATAAAAGTTTAATCTCATTAGGATAAAGAATTTTATAACATATTTCAAAAGAGAGATTTCTGACAATTACTCTAAGATCTCAATAGTGAAACCACATTTCTAATAAAACGAAATAATTTGGAAGTCCTTTACATTTGGTTTCCCTTTCCCTGAGCAAACTCTGATGGGAGAAATGGGCCCCAGGAATCTCCTAAGTGTCAGGAAGAGCCCGCCTAAAACTCAACTCATCTTTCAGAATCCCCACGGTGAAGAGTACTGGTGACACACATATGGGAGGACTAGGGCTTGGTCTACGTAAACACAGATAAAACGACCCAGCGCTGAAAATATTCCACTTTGTTCAATTTCCTGTGAGTCTCAATAGGAAGAATGTGCAATAAGATAATTGCTCTGTATCTTAGCAGTGTGATTCTACCTTCCCAATGAGCCACACCGAACCAAACTATAGCTCTACTGGGCTGTCTTTGTCACCCTCAGGTCACAAACGTTCCTTCCTACTTCCTCAGGTCCATTTATTGCCCTCCTAGTCCTCATGCTCCCCATTCAAAATAACTTCCAATCCCTCACTGATTTACCCATTGAGTTGAAGCTATTATCACAACTCCTCAATTTTGAGCTTTTCCGGGGCAGAGGCTTTTGTCTTACTCATGTCTCTGTCCTCAGAGCCTGTTTGGGACTGTGAATGACACAATAGTCATTCAAAAAACCATTCAATGGCACGGACAGATGATCCAGGGTTTGGGCATTGATAGGAAGGGCAAGGCTGGAGACTGGCTGGACTCCCAGGGTCAAAGCAGGGATTGGGATGGATTCCAGAGGTAGTTGGTGGGAAGAAGCCCGTGGAGACAGGGAACCCCTCAGGAGAAATCTAACAGTAGACAAGGAGAGAAACTCCTGCACACATATGGGTAGGGCGATCCAGGCTGAAGATCCAGTCACAGATCTGAGGGACTAAGAGCAGGACTCAGGTTCCACAGCAGTAAGAGAGGAAGGCAGGACCCCATCCACAGAAAGGTGATGGGACAAAAAAAGAATGGTGTCAAAGCATGAGACACATAGGGAGAAAAGAGGGATCCTCACATCACGAGGCTCAGTCATGGAGAAACAAGGGAAGAACGTAGTCCCTGAGCTGAGAGCACTCTTTCCTTGTCATGTGTATCATTAGATCAAGTCCCTCAGAACTTGAAAACACTTGAAAAAGTTTCCATTCCTCACAACCAAAGTGGAAACAAGAACCTACTTTCAACACCTCCTTGAGTCCCCCTATCCACAGCCCTTCATGCCCAAGTTTTCACATAAAATGTAAAAGGGAGGCCAGGTTCTGTGCAGGGGTGGGAGTGGAATGAGAGAATGAGAGAATTCTGACTTTGAGGAACTCAAAGAGGAGGGGAGTAGCATGCTAAGGATGAGAATATAAATATTAAAGCAAGGTAAGTGGTTAGGGAGAGGGGATGTAGAAAACCCAAAGGATTTGAGGAGCAGAGAGAAGAGCAGAGCTGATTGCATCCAAATTTATTTTTATTTTACTTATTTATTTATTTATTTATTTATTTTTAAAGATCTTATTTATTTATTTGACAGAGAGAGACACAGCGAGAGAGGGAACACAAGTAGGGCGAGTGGGAGAGGGAGAAGCAGGCTTCCCGCCGAGCAGGGAGCAAGATGCAGGGCTCGATCCCAGGACCCTGAGATCATGACCTGAGCCGAAGGCAGACACTTAACTGACTGAGCTACCCAGGCGCCCGCAAATTTATTTTTAAAAAAGAAACGTTGCCTACTCTCACTTGTACCATGACTTGGAAATAATACTAACTCATTAATAAAGGAGAAATAAAAGCCAGCCATTGCAAATGCTCAGAGGCTGTCAGAGAAATATATTAGCTGACGTAACATGCAGAGCAAATAAAGAGGCCCAGATCATATTGGGCTTTATTATTACTTCAACAAGAGAATAATTATCTTTTCTTAACAGAACTAGAGCTAATTGATTTCTTCATAACCATAATTCAGTTTAACAAATATTTCCTAATAAAGGCACAATTAACAGATCAACTCGATTGCAATTTCACATTGTTTCTCGGTCTCTTACTCATTACCGACATCCCCCCCAGGAAATGTCTTTCTTTTTTTTTTCTCCTGTGAAGCACATCTCATGTGAAACCTGGGAGTTAGAGTGGTTGCTCCCTAAATAAATGACAGGATGTTTGAAACCAAGGGTGGTTACTTCAGCTTGGCTATAAACTAGGTTTGCCAAGAAGTGACCGAAAGTAAAAACCTCTTTCCTCCTTAAACAATGAAAAAAATCTTTGAGAGCTAGATGAGGTGGACTTCTGGGAAAGTGCTGCAGATCTCTATGTGATGTGATGTAGAGAGACACAGGACTTAGAGTGGTTGACCTGCTAGTTTCCTAAATCTGTTACTGCCTTGCTGTTCCATAATGGCTCTAGATAATGTTTTCAATCTGGATTTTTGTAACATAATAGTAATAATAATAATGGTGATAGAATGACTTCCTTTAGCTTCCCCCCCAAATGTGGTGACCCTCCATAAACCATTAATTGCTAGGCAAATATCAATTACTATAATGATTAAAATGTTCAAGCACACACCTCTGATTGTGAAGCAAACGTGGAAAGTTACAGGGCACTAGTACTTGACCCTAACACAGAATTCTAGAAATCCCAGTGATTTTAGCTCTTTGTTCTGCTAGAAATCTAAGAGTAATTGTGAAGCCACTCAGGTGACAGAGCAGATAAAGAGTGGGGCCTGGGGAGGAGCTTCTTCCCAGAATCCTCCATGTCTCCTTTGTGAGGTCCATGCCACAGACCACACCCCAATCCTCAGTCAGCCGTCTTTCAAAGATTGTATTATTCTGTGTATTCCAGCATGTATGAGCTTGGTTTGTGCTGGATCAGGAAAAGTGGCCAGTGCCCGGAAAGAGGCACTTCAGACAGAGTGACAGAGCGGGGAGTCTAGGTGTGTAAGACTTAAGGGGAAGAGGAAATCATTTGACTAAGGGCACACTCGACCAGGAGAGCGTCCATTTTGTATCTTCTGTATTCTAGGCACTGTTCCAGATAATACTGAGGTAAAAGACATCACTTCTGACCTTCGGAAGCAGACAGTGCATTTGGGAAAGTGACACATCTCCATAAAAAGAGACATGCGCTCTCTTCCTCACACATGCCAGCCCCGTCCTACCCAGCATCATGGCCACCCTCCAGGGCCAGATGGTGATGCCCAACAATGGATCTGGGGCAACAGGAAAACAAAGCACATGCTGCCTAGAGGCTTCTGGAGGTTCCTCGTCCACAACATCAAGGAGCTGGAAGCCCTCCTACCCTGCCAGAGATCTTACTGTTCTGAGATTGCTCACAGTGTTTCCTCCAAGAACCACAAAGCCATTGTGGAAAGAGCAGCCCAGCTGGCCCTCAATCCCAGGCTACAGGGTGTGGGAAGTGAATAGATAGCTCATGTGCACACTTTCTTTGTGGTAAATAAAATCTTGACCACTCTGGGGACGGAAAGAAAGACATGGACACAATCTGCCTACATGAGCTTGGTGCAGGCCAAGACTTTGTCTTCTTCAGCTCCGGGTGCCCACCACTCAGAGAGTGCTTAAAAAGTGTCAGATGAGTGAAAGGAGAATTGAGCGAGATAAATAAATGCCTCAGGAGTCCAGAGAAAGGAATGTTGCCTAGTGGTCAGGGAAGGCATAACTGGACAGTGCTTACATCAGGACTTAATGATGAAGTAGGATTCAAACAGCAGAAGAGGAAAAATGATTCCAAGTGCTAAAGCATCACATCCAGAGGCCAAGAGCTCAGAATGCCCGAGAGAAGGATCAAAGGGGCAGAAGCAGTGGTCAGTTACAGATGGTTATAGACAATGTCGTAGACACACTCCCACTGGATCCCCACATGCCACAACTCGGTGAGCTATGTATTATTACTGCCCATTCTACAGATGAGGAAGCTGAGCATGAGTTCAATAACCGACCTCCCCACTATCACATAGTAATAAAGCAAATAAGAAAAAGAATAAAAATATGGAAGATATTTGCAAGCACACAAAATATAGTCTATGTATTTTCTTTAAATTCAACTCAGTTCTTCAGCCAAGTAGAATAGGGACTCCTCACCCCACTGGAATCCACCCCTATCTTTAGGATAATGCAAAGATCTTAGGGTTCTAGATCTCATGCAGGGAAAAATGCATGAGGAGGCCTGTCTGGTCTTGGCCCAAATGCTCACCCCCGAGATGCCCACAGCCCCAGCCTGCAGGCTTCCTCAAGTGCAGAAGGTCTGCTCTCAGTGCTCAGCCTCCTGAGAGTTCCATTGCTTGGAGATCCTGCCCTCTCCCAGGCCTCAGGATGTATGGAGGAGGGTGAGGAGGGAGGTCTCTGCCACTCATGGTTCCCCTGATTCTATCTTTCTCACTTTGGACAAATCTCAGTGTCTCTGTTTTTGCCTATGTCCCACTTCCCCTACCCTCCCCTCTTCCCAAGCCACCAAACCGAGGAAATCTGCCTTGAAACAAGAAACCCTTTTGGAACGGGGGAGTGAAATACTGAGAGCACAGCGTAGATAGCTTTTTCTCTTGGACAATTCCACAGTAGTAAAAAGAAAAACAAAATTCCAATTAATATCGTAATAAATTAATCTACCACGAAGGATCTTTTTTTTTTTTTTCAGTTTGCTGTGTCGCAGGGACTATACCAAGCCTTTACCCATGAGGTAGGTACAATTATTATCCCCACTTTATAATTAAAGAAACCAGAACTTAAAGAAGTCAAGTGTCTTACTTAAGATCACAAGACTCCTAAGTGATAGAATCAAAAGTCAAGTTCAAGAATGTCTGGCTAGAAAGGCTAAGTTCTCTTCACTATGCCATATAAGGGAAGCAATCCTCCCCTCTTTCTCTTAAAAAAAAAAAAAAACACCAAAAAAGCTACATAATTACAGATTCTGTATTAAGTAACAAATTTAAGAAGAAACTTACCCTTGGTCTCATAAAAACTCATTATCAATTTTCATTTGTTTTTGTCACCTTCTAGAACTTTTCATTTGCGTACTTAACTTTTATGGATTTACCATAATAACATAGAATTTTACAGTATACATTCTCAATTGCCACTCTACTGCTACAGTTTTTTTGTTTTAATATATTTTATATATTCTATATATCGTATGTAAATTATATATTTTTATATCTTACACATACACATACATATATTTCTATAATCTTATTATCTTTTTCTGTTACACCACTCTTGCCCTCTCCCTGTGCCCCCCCCCAACAGAAACAATTGCAGCCTGGTGTGTATTTCCCATACATTTCTCCCTGGTGGTATTGAGAAATTGGCCATTGTTTGTTTCATATACTCTTGCAATTATGGTTTCATATACTTTTATGTTCATATATATATGTGTACATTTATTGCTATGTTTGCTTAACAATAGTAAAAATCCTTCCAGATCAATGTCACTTTAATTCTTTATTAGTTGATAATATAATCCATAGTATGGTTATTCTAGTTTATTCAACCTTTCCTCTATGAATGGGTATTTACTTTGCTTATATTTTTTTTTGCCACAAAAGATAATGTTGCAATAAACTTTCTTTCTTTTTTTTTTTTAAAGATTTTATTTATTTATTTGAGACAGAGAGAATGAGAGAGAAGAGCACATGAGAGGGGGGAGGGTCAGAGGCAGAAGCAGGCTCCCTGCCGAGCAGGGAGCCCGATGCGGGACTCGATCCAGGGACTCCAGGATCATGACCTGAGCTGAAGGCAGTCGCTTAACCAACTGAGCCACCCAGGCGCCCCGCAATAAACTTTCTTGCATATGTATATTCTTCTGTACTGGTGCTTTTATTTCTGTGGGATAGCTTCCCAGGAGTAGGATTTCTGGGCCAAATGGCATATATTTATTATAATTTAATAGATATTGCCAGATTGATTTTCAAAGGCTATGCTAAATACCCTTCACCAGCAGTGTGGGAGAATGCAGGGCCATAGTTCCAAATGCTAGTCTGAGATCACCTCATGAAATGTCCATTTAGCAGGCATTGGAGGGGCCCAGGAATCTGAATTTTTTTCAAAGCTCCCCATGTAATTTTAATAGGTACGAAGATTTGGGAGTCGCAGGTTTGCCTCTGCAGGATTTACTACGAGGGATGAATAAGGGGCAGAGATCAGGGAAGCCATCTGATGGGGACTTCCTTTTACAAAGGGACTTCAATGAAAACTTTTATATTATCACCAAATAAAATTATAAGTAACAGAGACACCCTGACAGGGGACTGAAAAAAGAAAATATTAACAATTCAACCTTAAATTTATGTCTCATTATCTGTCCACCCCACTGGTAATATTTACTTTTTAATAAATTTTTGTTGTTAGGACAATTATATGGTAGAACACTGCCATCTGTGATGGAACACTTTAAATTCAATTAAGTCTGTAGCTTATGTATAACATAGGACCATCCTTCCAGCAGTAATTGAACGATTCTTTCAGCAATATTATTTTGCAAAAAATCCTAACCTTTACATCAAAAATATTTTAATGTGTTAATTTTTCTGTACAGAAACAAATTACATTGTATTGAATAAAATTATTATAAGTATTTGCTAAAAGTAACTATTGAATATACCATATATTTTATAATCCTGTATTGGCATTTCTTCATTCTTTTCTTTTCTTCTCTTTTCTATTCTTTCCTCCTACCCTTCCTCCCAGTCTCTGCCTCCCTATCTGCCCCCTCCAACCTCTCCACAGACCAGGTCCCCTGGGGCTGCTGCAGCTCCAACATTGGCCACTAGGGGCCCTCTGCTCCCCTGGCCTGCAGGGAGAGGAAAAATGTCTTTTCTCTTTTCCAACTTCCTTTTTTTTTTTTTTAAGTTTTTATTTGTTTATTTGGCAGAGAGAGAGAGACACAGCGAGAGAGGGAACACAAGCAGGGGGAGTGCGAGAGGGAGAAGCAGGCTTCCCACAGAGCAGGGAGCTGGGAGTCCGACGGGGGACTCGATCCCAAGACCCTGGGATCACGACCTAAGCGGAAGGCAGACGCTTAACGACTGAGCTACCCAGGCGCCCCTTTCCAACTTTCTTAATAGAAAAAAGTCTCATGGGTATCTTCAAAAGAATATCCCCAAACGAACCAAGGGAAAGTAAAAGAAATTTTTTTAAAAAGGTGCTCCAAACAGCAAAGACAGTTTCTGAGTTTAAGATGACCAAAACCTACTCTTTGCTCTCTTGACTGATATAGCTAACTGGCTCCAGGCTTGGTTCCTTTTCTTCCCCATCTGAGGGAACACAAAGCAACTATAAATTAAATTGGCCATGATATGAGAGTTAGCAGAAAGGAACCCTACTGCTTCTCAACACTTAGTTCTTAATCATTGCTCTTGGCATGACCTTGGGAGGATTCTCCCAGCTTCTGCCTCTCCTGGCTGGGTAGTTTTTGCTCTGCAACCATCCCGATTCTGACTTCCCCTCCACTGGCTGGGAGGAAGCATCTCCTGGTCATCCTGCACTGGACTTGTGGGTGCTTCTTCGGCCCACTCAGAGGTCTCTATGGCTGTCAGCTTTGGGAGTCTTACCTGCAACCTCTCCTCTTGCTTGCGTCTGATCTGACTCTTAATCCTCATCTCACTGTGGAGTAAGGACTATCAGCAAGGCTAGGGCTGAGTCAGGGTCAGAATCCAGCTCTTTTGATTCCCAAACTGGGGACTGCCATTTATACCACAAGACCTCCTTCGAAGGGAGATATAGATATAGATACATAAAGTAACAGTGGCAATAAGAATAGACAGGTATGCATTTAAGATGTTTGCGACACTGAAAGGTCTTGAGTTGTAAAGCTGAACAAATTAAGTGTATAGAAAAAATATGTATCTTCGCCTTCTTGGTTGGTTCAGAATTTCATTGAAAATTCAATACTGATTTTCTCTACCCTGCAGTGTACTGGTTTTCAAGGACTCCCATTTTAATCTGACAGGATACCTTCCATGTACTCTGGATTTGCATTTCATTGCTGGCCAAAGCCAATTGCTAAGAGGCACCTTGAGATTAGCATGGCAGCAAACTGACAATAAACAGTGAAAAGAAAGGCTGTTCAGTGTAAAATCATAAGGTAGGAGGGTAAGTGTTGGTAGTGTTTCTGCCTTTGTCTCTTATTCCATTGGATCTTTCTCTCAGCTGGTAGTCAACTAAATCAGTAATTATTGCTTGAAGTTTAACAGCAATTTTTTGACTTGTTTTTCCTGCTTAGCATCCACCCACATCGTAAGATTTATGCAAGAATACTTCCTAAGTGGCTCTGTATATTTCCTATTGCATCCCATTTTGTGTGATATTAAGATTGGTCCTTCAACCATTCGCCTAATGATTTTAGTATCCATTGATGATTGTTGCCTACAACCATGATTTCATCAACAGTAGCAAAACAGTGATTTTAAAATTCTATTTCTTCTTCTGCATTTGCCTCTGGAATTTTTCTATCAAAAAGAAGGTTTCCTTCACCTACTTTTAGGTTACACTGACATGCAATCCTTATAGAAAAGATGGAACAAATGTCTGATTCCTTCCTTTCATTTATTAATTTTTCAGGGAAATTAGTTAGTTACTTAGCAATCACCAGCGGTGACCACCGGACTTAACTACAAAAGCAAAGATTTTTATTTATTGGGTTTGTTCCAATCTACTGCAATTATTCTTTTTTTAATTTATTTTTTTTAAAGATTTTATTTACTTGACAGAGAGAGACAGGGAGAGAGGGAACACAGGCAGGGGGAGTGGGAGAGGGAGTAGCAGGCTCCCCGCTGAACAGGGAGCCCGATGGCGGGGCTCGATCCCACGACCCCGGGATCATGACCTGAGCCGAAGGCAGATGCTTAACAACTGAGCCACCCAGGCGCCCCTGCAATTATTCTTTTTGATGCTCAAATTGTCCCTTTACTTTGGCTCTTGTGTCTTTTTGAAATGACTTCATTCATCTTTGAAATCTCTTCTTTGCTGATACAAGAAGATGTTCTAGACCCATTTTATACATTTTCGAGTCCAGCACCATAAGCCGTTTCTACAAAGAGAGAAGCAGTATTTTGAGACCATATCTGGTTGCTAGGGGTGCTCATTGCTTCTGGGTTGTTGTTTTTCATTTTTTTCTGGCTTTTTGGGTGACTAGAGTTAGGAAACACAGACTTTGTAAGAGGAACAAAATCGTGAGATCATACTGACGTTTCCAATGCAAATTACTTTTTGCAAGCGTTTTGCTTAACCTCCTCAATTTTATACTCGATCTCCCTTTTTCATCACGAAAAATCTCAAGTCCCACAACATAAACACAATTCTTTATTTGCTTTCTCCTACACAGTATCTATAACTGTTTCAAACAACAATACCAAACTACCACGGACATAAAGCGACTGGATGAGATTTTTCAGAGGTTCTTTTTGTCTTTAGAAATATCTCACTGGAGAACTGCAGTTAAAATACTATCTTCCAAACTCACTTGAGAATTTTTTCTCTATGTTGTTGTGGCAGAATTCGAAGATGGCTTCACAAGGATATCTGGTCCTAATCCCTGAACCTGTGAATATGATGAGATGTCACTCCTGTGATCATGTTATAGGACACAGCTGATTTTATTTTTCTTTAAGATTTTTAAATTTATTCATTCGAGACACAGAGATAGAGACAGAGAGAGAGAGAGAGAATGAGCAGGGGGAGAAGCACAGGGAGGGGGAGAAGCAGACTCCCCGCTGAGGAGGGAGCCCGATGCGGGGCTTGATCCCAGGACCCTGGGATCATGACCTGAGCTGAAGGCAGACGCTTAGCCATCTGAGCCACCCAGGCGCCCCAGGACACAGCTGATTTTAGAACAGGGCTGTTATCTGGGTAGGCCTGACCGAATAACAGGAGCACTGAAGAGCAAAGAGCTCTGTCTGGCTGAAACCTGAAGCCAGGGAGATGGAGCCTGTGAGAAAGACTTGACACGCCTTGCTGACTCTGAGGTGTTAGAGGCCACCACAGGAGGATGCAGGCGGTCGCTAGAAGCAGAGAGTGGCCCCCAGCTGCCACCCAGCAAGAAAATGGGGACCTCAGTCCTACAGACAGAAAGAACGGAGTTCTGCCAATGGCTGGACTGGCGTGGAAGCAGATTCTCCCTCAGAGCTTCCAGGTAAGGGCCTAGCCTGGCCGACACCTTGACTTTGGCCTTGTGAGCCCATGAACAGAGAACCCACCTGAGCCCACCTGGACTTCTCCCTAAACTGTGAGATAATAAATGGGTGTTGTTTTAAGTTGCTGAATTTGTGGTAGCCTGTTATGCAGCATTAGAAAACGAATGAAGTTCTTACACCGCCAACCCCATTTATTTATTTATTTTTTAAACATTTTATTTATTTATTTTATTTGAGAGAGAGAGAGATTGCATGCGCATGTTGGGGTGGGGGGAGGGGCAGAGAGGGAGGGAGAGGGAGAGAGAGAATCCCAAGCAGATTGCATGCTGAGCACAGAGCCCAATGCAGAGCTCAAGCTCATGACCCTGAGATCATGACCTGAGCAGAAATTAAGAGTCGGCTGCTTTTGGGGGGGGGGGGTTCTTTTTTTTAATTTAAATTCAATTAATTAACATATAGTGTATTATTAGTTTCAGAGGTAGAGTTCAGTGACTCATCAGTCTTATATAATACCCAGTGCTCATTACATCACATGCCCTCCTTAATGTCCATCACCCAGTTACCCCATCCCCCCACCCCCCACCCCTCCAGCAACCCTCAGTTTGTTTCCTATGATTAAGAGTCTCTTAACGGTTTGTCTCCCTCTCTGATTTTCATCTGGTTTCATTTTTCCCGGGTTTGTTTCTTTTACTAACCAGAATCATGCTGTATGTATTGTTCTTTGATGTGCTTGTTGGAGATGTTCTCAGCCTTGCACACTCTTTTTATCCATTATATATTCCACAGAATTAGTGTCACTGTTTGGGTTGCTTCATTCTGCTGTTCTAATTATGCCCACTTTTGTGCACAAACTTGAGCACAGGGGCTGGAATTTGAGGGGAAGAGTGTCAGTTTGAGCCCTTGGCAATCTGAGGTGAAGGTGTGTTGACTTGGCATTGAGCAAGTGGCAGGACGTGCATGCTGACTCGGGCAGGAGGGCGGCTGGACTGTGGATGGGACCCACAGGCCAATGGCATCGTGTGTGACAGGGACATGCTGTTTTTCCTCCTGGTCATGAATTCCTTTAACTTTTGTTTTTCTGGGAAACTCTATCTCTCCTTCTATTCTGAATGAAAGCCTTGCTGGATAGAGTATTCTTGACTGTAGATTTTTTTCCTTTTAGCACTTTGAATATATCATGCCACTCTCTTCTGGCCTGCAAAGTTTCTGCTGAAAAATCCACTGATAGCCTTGTGGAGTTTCCCTTGTGTGTAACTGCTTTCCTTTCTCTTGCTGCTTTTAAAATTCTTTCCATCACTACTTTTGGTCATCTTATTTACTTTGTGTCTTGGTGCAGACCTCTTCAGTTTGGTTTTGTTGGGGGCTCTCTGTGCCTCCTAGATCTGGATTTCTCTTTCCTTCCCCAGATTCAGGAAGTTTTCAGCTATTATTTCTTCAAATAAATCTTCTGCCGCTTTTTCTCGCTCTTCTCCTTCTGGGATCCCTATCATGTGACTGTTACGCTTGACAATGTCACTGAGTTCCCTGGTCTATTCTCATTTTGTGTATTTTTTTCCCCTCTCATCTGCTTGATTACTTTCCATTACTCTGTCCTCCGGGTTGCTGATCTGTTCTACTACCTCTTGTTTGCTATTTATTCCAGGTGGTCTATTTTTATTTTCATTTAGTGAGTTCGTTATCTCTAATTGGTTCTTTTTTAGGTCTCCTATCTCTTGGTGGAGGGTCTTGTGGAGGTCCTGCCCTCTTTTCTCAATTCTAGCGAGTATCTTTATGAGCATTACTTTAAATTTGCTATCAGACATATTACTTATCTCCATTTTGTTTAGATCTCTTGCTATGATTTTGTTCTACTCTTTCAATATGTCATATTTGGGACATATTTCTCTGTCTCCTCATTTTGTCTGTTGCTGTGTCTGTTTCTATGTGTTAGGAAAGTCAGCTATGTCTCCTGCACTTAAAAGTAGTGGCTTTATGAAGAAGAGGTCCTGCAGCACAATGTCTCCTTTTCACCAGAAAATGGTGCTTCATGGGGTGTCTCCTATGTGTGTCAGGGGTGTACTTCCATTGTGGTGGAGCTGTGTTTGCCTTCAGTCCAGCCTACGATGGCTCTCTGCCTGTTGTGGGCAGAGTCTGGTGCCCATGGTGTTAGTGGGCCACTCCGGGGCCGCCTTGGCCTTGAGTTGAGTCAGACCAGGTGTTTGCCAGAGATGAAATAACACCAAACCGCAGGCACTCTCCCCGTGTTGTTCCCTGAGAAGCTTTTGTTGGTGGGTGGGGCCTGAAGTCAGACGAGCTTCCTGCCCCCAGCCCACTGCTTGGGTCACAGTCAGACTGGTGTGTGGTTATCTTCCCCTCTCCCTGGGGCAGGACTTCACTTTGGAGTGGTGTTGGCCCTTGACTGGGCTGTGCACACACCGTTGGGCTTGTGTCACTGCTTTGATGGGATCTTGCCAAGAGTGATCAGAGGGGGTGGATCTGCTTCGCTGTGGCCTCTTGTCTATGTCGGGCTGCAGAGAGTCTGTTCTGCCAGTTTTCGGGCTGCTTTCTGGGTTATCTCTGCCGGTGTGGGTGTTCTCTAGGCAGCCATGTGGCAAGAGGTGAGCCCAGGGTCCTCCTAGTCTGCCATCTTCCCAGCAGCTAAGAGACAGTTGCTTAACTGAATGAGTCACCTAGTCACCCCACTGCCAACCCCATTTATTTGTTTATTTATTTATTTATTTATTTATTTTTAAAAAAGATTTTATTCATTTATTTGTCAGAGAGAGAGAGCACAAGCAGGGGGAGTGGGAGAGGGAGAAGCAAGCTCCCCATTGAGCAGGAAGCCCAATGCAGGACTCGATCCCAGGACCCCAAGATCATGACCCGAGCCGAAGGCAGACCCTTAACTGACTGAGCCACCCAGGGGTTCCTGCCAACCCCATTTATATTGATAGTTGATATTTGTTTTTCTTCAGTTTTTACAGGTTGATTTTTTTCTTTTGAGTTAATTCTCTTCAGTTTTAGAAAGTATATACTTAGTTTCAAAGTCAAAATCATACAATAAGAATATTTCCAGAAATCTTGCTTCCTTCTCTGCTTTCTCCCCTGTTTCTCCCTATTACTGGACATCACCTTTTTATTAGCTTTTGGGTTGCTCTTCCATTTTTTAGAACTTTTTTTTATTGACGTATAGTTGACATACGATGTTATATTCATTTCAGTTTTACAACATAGTGACTGGGCAGTTCTATACATTCCTCCATGCTCCTCACGATGATTGTGGTCACTATCTGTCACTGTACAATGTTATTATAGTATTATTGACCATATACTCTATGCTGTACTTTTAATCTCTGTGATGTATTTACTTTATAACTGGAAGTTTTATTCTTTAAAAATATAATCAAATACTGCTTGATTGTCTAAAAATCTTAAAGCATAGAACAAAATTTAAAAAAAAAATAAGCAAAAACCTATATATTCATATTCTTTCCCTTTCTCACACAAAAGATAACAATATAGTAAATAAATACTACTGCACCTTGCTTTTTTCATTTAACAATGTATCTTGGTGTCCAATCCATAATGGTTTACAGAGATTTTCTTCATTCCTGTGTACTACTGAATCATAAGTTATTCAATCAATACCCTATTGACAGACATTTTAGTATTTTCAATCTTCTGTAATTATAAATAATTCTGCCTTTTAAAGGCAACATTTTTTTATTTGGGATAGATTCCTGGAAGTGTTACTGTTATAGATCAAATGGTACAAGTGTATGTAATTGGAGGTCTTTCTCCCCCAACACCATGGTATGGTGCTGGTATCTTTTCCAACAGCAACAATTATCTGATTCTCCAACACCAAGTAGGTGTCTGACAATTCAATTCAACTCTGCCACTAACTTCTGGAGTCAGCTCAGATCCCACATGTTAAGTGTTCGGTCCCATAAGACCACCCCCACTTCAGAGACCAGTCACAAATGGGATGCCCAGTCTACCCACAGTTCTGTCAGGTGACCACAAATTCAGGGGTTCCCAGGATGCCTCCCTCCATTCAATAATTTGCTATAATGACTCACAGAACTCAGGAAAGAGTATTCTTACTATTACCAGTTTATTATAGAGGATAAAACTCAGAAACAGCCAGATGGCAGAGATGCATAGGGCAAGGTGTAAGGGCGAGGGGGGCAGAGCTTCCGTGCCCTCTCCAGCAGTGTGTAGGAGTATTTCCTACAGCCTTCCCACAAAGCATGGTGTCAGTCTGGTTTTTTTTGTCAATTTGGTTGGTGAAAAATAGTATGTTAGTACCATTTCTAAAAACTATTGGAATATAATATACATACAGGAAGCACATATACCACAAATATACAACTCACTAAATTTCCACAGTGAACATATTTGTACAACCAATACCCAGATCAAAAAACAGGAAGTTATCAGCAATACCCACCCCCACCCCGCCACATTCCCTCCAGTCACTACCCACCTCCCTGCACCCACCAACCTGACTCCTAACAGCAGGGATTAGTTTGACCTCTTTTGTACTTTCTCTAAATGGAATCATATAATATAGATCCATAGGGTCTTTTTTTTTTAAACTTCTCACTATGCTTGTGATACTGTCATATGAGATTGTAAGTCAGTCATTCTCATCACTGCATACATGGTATTCCATTGTGTAAGTATTTTACAATTTATTTATACATTCTATTATTGAGGGGCCTTTAGATAGTTTCTAGTTTGGGGCTGTTGTAAACAGTGTTGCTACAAACATCACAATATGCACCTCTTGTGAACATATGCACACATTTCTGCTAGAAGTGGAATTGCAAGTCATAATACGTACGTATGTTTAGGCTTAGGAGATAATGGGTCACAGTTCTGCAAAGCGGTCGCACCAATTTTCACCCCCCCCAACAGCAGTGCAGGAGAGAACCAGTTGCTCCACATCCTTGTCAACAGTCAGTCCTAGTCTTGTTTGAATTTGCACTTCACTTATTAAGAGTGAAACAGTATTTTTTCATGTTTATATGGCATTTTACACTTCTTTTTTTGTGAACTGTATTCAACATTTGCCCATTTTTATTTAAGTATTTGCTATTTTGCTTCTAAATTTTTTTCTTTTTAGACTTTATTTATTTATTTAATTTTTAAAAAAAATATTTTATTTTTTGACAGAGAGAGCACAAGCAGAGGGAGAGAGGGAGAAACAGGCTCCCTGCTGAGCAAGGACCCCGATGTGGGACTCGATCCCAGGTGTCCCTAGACTTTATTTTTTTTAGAGAGGGAGTGGGGGAGGGGTAGAAAGAGAGGGAGGCAGAGAATCCCAAGCAGGCTCCATGCCCAGCAGGGGAGCCCAACCCGGGGTTTCGGGGCTTGATCTCACAACCGTGAGATCATATACTCTATGCTGTACTTTTAATCTCTGTGATGTATCTCACAACCGTGAGATCATGACCTGAGACGAAATCAAGAGTCAGGCACTCAACCGACTGAGCCACCCAGGCGCCCCTTGCTTCCAAATTGTTAACAGCTTTTTACAAATTAGAGCTACTAGCCTGTTCTGATTATTACCTGTTTGCCACCTTTCGACCATCTAACTAACCTGCTTTGTGCCTGGAAGGCTGACCCTTGCATATTCTGTCACCCTGACTCCGTTGTGAGTTGGCTTCTGGTTGAGTTTGGCCAGTGAGAGACCCTGGCAGAACGGAGGGTCAGTCGAGCTGTTTCTCCCTCTCCCTTCCTGCTTCAGTGGTGACTACACGTCCCTCGATAAAGCTCTCACAAGCACTTCCTTCTCAAAAGTTCAGCTCCCGGTGGGCTCTGATAACATTATTTCTTCCCCTTGGCTCTTCAGCTCTAGGGTTGCTGAGGACATCCTGATGGCTTGTATCTCAAGAGCACATGATATGTGCTCAGTAAGTATTTGCTGTAGATGAAAACACACGTATCAATACATATATTTGGATATATTTATCAGGTGCTGAAGTGCATTTTTATTTTAAAACGATGTTTTTAAATAATACAATAATACATACTTACTGTAAAGAATTCAGTACAGAACGTGTATAAAGTAAAAAGTGAAAGTACCTATTTCCATTAACCCACGTCTAACTGTAACCACGATTTCTGATTTGGTGTTTACTCTTCCAGATTTCTTTTAACGCACATAGAGACATGCACACGGACACATATATGTTTATAGAGTTGGGATCATACTACTTATATATTTTCTGAAACCTTTTCATTTACTGTATCATGGACAACTTTCCATGGGAGCACAGACAGATCTACTTATTTTTTCACTGTTCCATGTGTTCTGCTACATCGATAGCTGAGATATTTTTTAATGAATAAGTCATTGGTTTGTGGGTATTGCTATTACCTAGAATTTTATGCTAGGAAAACTTCATCAATTTAAAAAAAAATTGTTTTATTTAAATTCAATTCATCAATTTTTAATGTGAAATTTAAGATATTTGGGAAGGAGATCGACCCATTTTACCTTTATCTATAAAGAAAAGAATTGCAAAACAAGTTATTTGAAAATATTACTAATGAACAATTTAAGAAAATCAATACTTTTATATTATCACTTAATAAAGATAATACTGGAGAAAGCCCATTTATTTTAAAACTATCTATTTGGGGCGCCTGGGTGGCCCAGATGGTTAAGCGTCTGCCTTCAGCTCAGGTCATGATCCCAGGGTCTTGGGACCAAGCCCCACGTTGGGCTCCTGGCTCAGCGGGGAGCCTGCTTCTCCCTCTCCCTCTGCTTCTCCCCCTGATCATGCTCTCTCTGTATCTCTGTGTCTCAAATGAATAAATAAAATCTTTAAAAAAATAAAACTATCTATTTTCTGAAATCTTACCATTTGCAACAACGTGGATGGCACTAGAGGGTGTTATGATAAGCAAAAAAAGTCAATCAGAGAAAGACAGTTATCATATGATCTCGCTGATAATGTGGAATTTAAGAAACAAATTAGGGTCATAGGGAAGAGAAGAAAAAATAAAACAAGATGACATCAGAGAGGGAGACAAACCATAAGAGACTCTTAATCAGGGACGCCTGGGTGGCTCAGATGATTAAACGTCTGCCTTCGGCTTGGGTCATGATCCCAGGGTCCTGGGATGGATCCCCATCCGGGAGCCTGCTTCTCCCTCTCCCTCTGCCTCTCCTCCTGCTCATGCGCGCTCTCTCTCTGTATCTCTATGTCTCAAATGAATAAATAAAATCTTAAAAAAAAAAAAAGACTTAATCGTAGAAAACAAACTGAGGGTTGCTGGAGGGGAGGGGGTGGGGGAGGGGTAACTGGGTGATGGACACTAAGGAGGGCATGTGATGTAATGAGCACTGGGTGTTATATAAGACTGATTAATCACTGACCTCTACCTCTGAAACCAATAATACATTGTATGTTAATTGAATTTAAATAAAAAATAAATTTTAAAAAAGCTATTTTCTGTGTGTGTATATATATATATACGTATATATATATGTATGTATGTATGTTAACCAGAGGCCATTCTTTACCATTTACTAAACTAGTTTAGGATTGGGAGGGCAGAGCTCTTTGGATGACTCCGGTCCTTCCTCCCCTGTTCTACCGCACCTGGAGACAGACACAGCAGAGCAGGTCCAGCTGAAGGCTGGCTAAGTTGCAGAGGCTGGTGTGGTGGAAAACAGTTCCTACCGTACTCATTGACCAGCTGCCAAAAGTAGCCTCTATTAGGAGCATTCTGAATACTTTTTGATAGCCTACTTTCAGTTTCTGTACAATGCTTGGAAATATTCAAATCTATTTCTTGCCAAATATTTCCAACTTTCACTGATTCAGTAGCTTCCATTTCCCCTGCCTCTCTACATTTTCATTTTTAGTGAACATAGACCTTACTGGGTGCCAGGCAGGCCCCATTCTAATTGCTTTATGATTATTAACTCATTTAATCCTCCTAGGTACTGTTACAATCTCCATTCCATATGTATGTATTTGCATGTAGGAGAGTGTCTTTTTTTTTTTTAAGATTTTATTTATTTATTTGAGAGAGAGCATGCAGATGCATAAGTGGGGGGAGGGGCAGAGGGAGAAGCAGGCTCCCTGCTGAGCAGGGAGCCCCGATGCTGGGACCTGAGATCATGACCTGAGCCAAAGGCAGACGCTCAACCGACTGAGCCACCCAGGTGCCCAGGGGAGTGTGTCTTAATCAGTTCAGACGGTTATATCTACCATAGACTGGCTTAAGCAACACATATTTGTTCTCCCAGTTCTGGAGGCTGGAAGTCCAAGATCAAGGTGCCAGGAGGTCTCATATCTGATGAGGATCTGCTTTCTGGTTTGCAGATGGCTAATTTTTTTGTATCTTCACATGGTGGAGTTCAGACAGAGAGAGAGGTAAGCTCTGTTGTGTCTTTTCTTAAAGGGTACTAATCCCCTCCCAAATCACCTCCCACAGGTCCTACCTCCAAATACCATTAATAGAGGGGATTCGGCTTCAATATAGGAATTTTGGGAGACATAAACATTCAGTCCATAGCGTATGTGTGCATGCATGTATCCACGTATTCGCATCTATTGAACATCTATTATGTGTAGCATTTCCATTCATTGTGTCATTTAATCCTTGCAAAGGTCTAGTACAACTGTGATCCCCAGTTTGCAGATGTGGATGTTGAGAGAGAGAGAGAAGTTACATAAGATGTTTTGGTAGGGATGAGAGAAAGAAAGAACCGAGGTTCTTAGTTTTGAATTTAATGAATGGAGATTTCAGTCAACTAGCAATAAGTCATCATGATGACTAAGTGAAATAATGCAAATAAAATACCAAATAGGGAAATTGGTACATAGTAGGAGCCCAATATGTATTTGTCAAATCTGAGTGTCTGTTTACTCTATAGAGACCATCTTTGAAAAAGTTGCCTGGGTTTAACCAACAATTGACACAGATAATCCACTATCCTGAAAGCAAAAGGTTTTCTACAGAAATTTTCAAATGCCTATATCTCCTATGATTTTGGACAGATTCTTTTTCCTTCTCTTTTGCCATCCTGTATATACACACACACACACATGCAAATACGAGGCAGAGAGTGCAAGGAGCCAAGACGGCTTCCAGTGAGTGTGCGGCCACGGACTCATGGATGGTTTCACCCACAGGCGGGCACAACCCAGAGCACACCCATCCCAGTGAAACCAGCTTGTGGGGACATTGCTCCCTCTTCTTCATACGTGGTTTTCAGTGTGCTAGGGCTATTTGACCAGCCATATTGTGTCCACGTCTTCTTTTGTAAGACTCCTCCAACATTTTTTGGAAACAGGCACAGGACAAAGGCAGAAGAGAAAAATGCTTACATGCATGATATCACAAAAGAAGGAAGAACTAAGGGAAGGGCTTGGAACCTTGTCTCCACATTATGGCTCCCAGCTTGTGCATCAGGATCGACTGGGGGGTGTGCTCGGCAAGATGCTGACTTCTGGCGTGCCACCCCACACCTTACACGCTCGTAAGAGAGGTGACTCTCAAGTCTAACACGCCCTTTTAAAATAACAGATACTTTGTAACAACTTTTTAGTATCTTGAAATGGAATTCATAATAACACAATCTACCTATATACAGAATTTTGAAACTCTTAATATCAATAATAATGGGAAGTGATGATATCACTCTTCTGTCCATAATTTTCATCACATCCAGAAAAAAGCCAAAGGATCTGTAAGACCCTACACAGTCTGTTCTCCTCTTTCCTCTCTGAACTCATAACCTATTTCTCTACCTCTTAAGCGTGCTTTTCAAGCCACACTGGTCTCCTCACTATCTCTTAAACAACCTAGATATGTTGCCTCCTCAGGGCCTTTGCACTGTCTTTTTTCCATGCCTGAAACACTCTTCCTCTGATGCCTACTGGGCTGACTCCTTAACTTCAAGCATTTTCCCAAAAGATACCTTCTCAGTGAAGCTTTCCCTGACGACCCTATTTAAAATTTCAAGCCCCACCGCTACTCCTGAACTTCATTTCTCCCTCCTGGCTTTATTCCTTTTTTTTAAGCGCTCTATCACTGTCTAAAATAGAATATAGTTTGCTTTTTTCCTTGCATCTCCCTCACTCAAATATAAGCTCCATGATGGCAGGGATTTATGTCTTTCTTATTTACGGTTGTAATTTTCGGGCCAGGGGCTGGCTGGCATATGGTACTCAGAAAACTGTTGAATGAATGAATGAATAACAACAGAATGCTCATTCCAATATGTTAACCCTACTACTAGATGACATTGTGAAGTGGTCAAACACTAGAAGTTATAGATAGGATCACTATGATTGTGACATACATAAATGCAGACCAGGTCACTGAACTTGAATTGGTAAATCCGATTCCATGAGTAGCACTGTTAACAGGGATGTGATTTTCCGAACTGATGAACAAGTCTTGGTGAGGTTTGAACAAATCAAAATACACTCTTTCTTCAATTTATACAGGAATGGCATTCCTGGATGCATTGGTATATAACAAAAGTATGCAAAAAACCCCCCCAAACCCCCAAAACAAACCCTTTGTGCTTAGATGTAAATAGACTCTAGACTCGGAAAATAACAAAGCTTTTTTTGTGGGTCTTTCAAAAATCACATGTAAAGGAACTGTTCTCCTTGTCATGCACTTCAAGACATCTGGTATCCTTGGCCCTATCCACTAAATGTCTGGAGTACCCTCTAATCATTGTGACAATCCCAAAGTGTCCCCAGGGATTTCCAACATGTCATCTTGAGAGCCACTGAGTTAGATGCTTTCTGTTCCAAAAAACAAATTAAACCTACAGTGGCTTAATAAAATAACATTTATTGCCTCCTATAACTGATCATTCTAGGGGTACATCAGCTTCAGGGAAGGCTTCACCAAGGATCAAATGATTTAGCTGAGACTTAAATTCTACTACTTCTCACTCTCTCTGTCCTTAAATGTTGGTTCTACCCATTCAGCTTTCTCAGCAAAATGTCCTGGAGGCTTCATCCTGACCCGAGAGGCCTGTGGCTGATCTCCATCCCTGAACCAAGCATCTGGCTGGAAAAGGTAGGAAATGCTGACAATCACAGCCCACCCCTGGAGCTGGGGGAGAGTTCATCCCATGCAAACCTCATGACCGGCCCCCAGGGGGAAGCAATGGTTTCCCAAAGGAAATCTGAGGGCACACTCCCTGCAGGAGAGGGAATGGGTGCGAGCAGCAAACAGCAGTTCTCCCCAACTCCTGCCGAGTCAGTCTTTCCCGGAGCGGGCCTGAAAAAGCATTTTAACAAACTCCATAAGGGATTCTTTTTATTTTAAAAGAGCTTTATGGTGACATAATTTACATACCATAAATTTCATCCCTTTGAAATGTACGAGTCACTGGTTTTTAGGATAGTCACAGCCTTGTGCAATCATCACAGTAATCTAATTTTATACCATTTCCACCATCTCTAAAAGGAACTCTGTATCCATTAGCGGTCACCTGCCATCCCACCCCACCCCAGCCCTAGGTGATCATTAATCTTTCTGTCCCTGTGTATTGACCTCTCCTGGCTATTTCATATAAATGGACTCGTACATTATGCCGCCTTTTCTGTTTGACTTCTTTCACTTAGCCTCACGTTTTCAAGGTTCATCGATGTCGTAGCGTGTCGGTACCTCATTCCTTTTTATGGCTGAGTAATATTCCACCATATGGATAGACCACATTTTGTTATCCAGTTGTCAACTGATGGGCAATTGGGCCCTTTCCACTTTTTAGCTATTATGAGCAATGCTGTCACGAGCATTCGTATATAGGTTTTTGTGTGCATGTAGGTTTTATTTCTCTTGCTTTAACACCTACAAGTGGAGTTGCTGGGTCACATGGAAACTTTACGTCTAACATCTTGAGGAACTACCAGACTGTCTTCTAAAGTGGCTGCCTCATTTTACATTCTCACCAGCACGTACAGTGTTCTAACTCCTCCGAATCTTCCACAATACTGGTTATCATCTTTTTCATTACTGCCATCTTAGTGTGAAGTGGAATCTCATTTCGGTTTCTTTTTTTTTTTTAAAGATTTTATTTATTTGTCAGAGAGAGAGCAAGAGAACACAAGCAGGGTGAGCGGCAGGCAGAGGGAGAAGCAGGCTCCCCACTGAGTACGGAGCCCGATGTGGGGCTCAATCCCAGGACCCTGGGATCAGGACCTGAGCCGAAGACAGACACTAAGCCGACTGAGCCATGCAGGTGTCCCTCATTTCTGTTTTGATATGCATTTCCCTAATGACTAATGGTGTGCAGCGTGTACTTATAGGCTACATCTATACCTTTTTTGGAGAAATGTCTGTTTAGATCCTTTATCCTTTTTAAAGCGGATTTTCTTTTTATTATTGAGGTGTAGGAGTTCTTTGTAGATTCTGGATACAAGTCCTTTATCAGATATATGATTTGCAAATATTTTACCCTATTCTGTGAGTTGTCTTTCATTTTCTTGATGGTGTCCTGGGAAGCACTGAAAATTTTAATTTTGACAAAATCCAATGTATCAAACCTCTCTTTAATCACTCGTGCTTTTGGTGTTGCATCTAAGAAATCTCCAAGGGATCCTATATATCCTAAAGTTTGATAACCAGATGCCCCGAAGACATACTTTATCTATTTTTATTTTTTCATTTAATTTATTTAAAAAGTTGGCCCTGGTCCTATAGTGGTAAATAACACAGATAGGGTTCCTGCTCTCATGGAGTTTGCATCTACCAATGGCATACTATAGGCAAATAAATAGAAAAAAATAGATATATTTTACATTGAGATAAATTTTATATAGAAAGATTAGGGAGCTCTGAGAGAGAGCAGAGGTTAGAGAACCTCTCTTAGGCTGGTCAGGGAAGACTTCTCTGAGGAGGTGACACTGAAGTTGAGATGTGAAGGGTAAGAAGGAGTCAGCCTGTGATGAGTACAGGAATAATATTTTATGCAGAATGGACAGCATACTTCACAATTTTGCTTTGACTAGTTTTATGTGGACTATTGGATTGGAAAGATACTTTTTTTTAAAAAAGATTTTATTTATTTATTTGAGAGAGAGAGAATGAGAGAGAGCACATGAGAGGAGGGAGGGTCCGAGGGAGAAGCAGACTCCCTGCCGAGCAGGGAGCCCGATGCAGGACTCGATCCTGGGACTCCAGGATCATGACCTGAGCCGAAGGCAGTCGCTTAACCAACTGAGCCACCCAGGCGCCCTGGAAAGATACTTTAAAGATGTCTTACCATATGCAGATTCTTCAACCAGCATTTAGGATTCACTTGGACAAAGCCACTCATTATCTTAGTTCAGAAGTCTTTTGGGGACCCCAAAAGGGAGTGACTTATGAAAGTGACTTGGAAAAGGAGAATTACTGTGTATCTCTCTCTTCTTTTCTTGAAAAAAATTCTCACACAAAATCCATGCCATGTTTTTCACACAACTGTCACCTATACAGTGATATTTAGTGAAATAATTGATAATAATTTTTCTTTCATTTCTCTGCATCTGAGTGACTACTGCTCACAGCTCAATATTAGCTCCAGAAGGGGAAAAAAAAAATCTTAAGAGAGCAATTGAAAAAAATGCATTTGTTGGCAGCAATTTCTATTTTTGAATGCACAGTAAGTTCTGAGCTTATGAGCTATGGGAAGAAAAACCTTTGTGATAAATAATATATTTGATAATGAGCAGCAGGAGAAAAAAAAAACGGCTTTCATCTGAAGAGTTCAAAATGAAATAGAGTAAGTATGGGAAGGGCATCTTCTGCATCATGGGTGGATATGGGGGTGAAAGATCCTTAATTGTTTTTCTTGTCATCTCCGTGCCAGTCTATGGCATATCTTCTCAGACCTTTCTTAAATGTCAACTTTCAAAAGGGCTTAGCTCTCAGGCTCTATGGCACCAGGTGATTTACTTACATTATTTCATCTTTTTAAACTCAACAGATAGGCATGTATGAGTATGCCTTTTTTATTAATAAATAAGCTGAGATTCAGAAAGGTTAAATAACTCCCCCAGGGTCACAAAGATTAGCCAGTGCCAGAGTCAATGCAAATTAAAAAAACCAAAAAACCAAAAAACCCCCAAAAAACCAACAACACCCCAAAACAAAAAACCAAACCAAACCCAGGGATTTCAGAATAAAAGTCTAAAATAATTTTGAGAACAAACTGCTTTAAGCTCCTTCAGCATCTGGCTTTCTGGTGACCTAGACTCTGAGAGGAGTTTCAGCTTCCGGTTTTGGACCAAATAAAGCATCTATCCCATAGGAATATTAAGGCACCCATTAACTTTTTTTTCCCCTCCCCATTATCCCATTTGTCCCTGAAGACAAGCTAGGTGTTTGGTAAGTGCTAGAGAGTAAATTATTGCTCTAAATGGTGCTTCAGTGGCCTAATAAGGAAGCAGCTCCCACAGTGCCAATCTGGCGATAAGGGGATAATTAATGCATTCATCAAAGCAGATGGATTTCAGAGGAATTTGCATCCTGCTCTGGGTGCAGCATCAGTTTTTGCTGGAGTTTCCTGACTGGGCTTTGTGAATTCTTACCTGACACCCTCCTGCCCTGTTTTCTCTTCCTTCCTCCCTCCCTCCTGCAGTTCACCTTTTGCTTCAACTTTTCTTCCCCTTATTTTAGCCTGCTGCATGAGGCTAGGGCCAGTACAGAACGTGGGGAGTGAGGAAGGGGAAAAAACATGAAAAGGAACTGTTCTGTCCTCTGAATTGGCAGCGCCCTGGTCTGTGTGTTGTAATTATCGCTCCTCGGCCTTTGGGTTCGGAGGGAGAGTAGAGTAGCAATTGCAAAGATCTGTTTACGTTCACCCTCCCACTCTCGAGGTCTGTGGGTTCCTCAAAGGCTGGCTCCGCGGCTGATTCCCTGTGCTATTTCCAGGGCGCAGGACGGTGTCTGGCACCAGGCAGATGTTCCTAGACGTTGGTAGGATGAATGAAAGGTGAGCAGGAAAGGCAAGGGCAGGAGGAGTACAGGGCGAGATGGGAGGAGGAGGAGGAGGAGGAGGAGAATGGGGCTGTGCGGAGCCCACGGGGAGAATCCGAAAGTACGAGTGCAAAGGAGAGAGAAATGCAGAAGGGGACGTCCCAACGGCTGGAACTGGGACGGAGCGACGGGGGTCAGGGAAGGCCCGAGTACGGGCCACAGGCGCGGAGTGGGGCGAGCCGACACGGTAAGGGCGAGACAAAGAGCAGCAGGCGAGGCTGGTCGTGGGAAGAAACGGGAAGACGGGGAGCCCGGGGCGCGGGGCTGGGGAGGGGCGCGCCGGGGCGGGGAGGGGCGCCGGCGCGGGGCGCGGGGGG